>NC_041003.1:23366684-23715477 GCF_004193775.1 Glycine soja | reverse complement strand
TTTAAATCCCCAGGATCATGAGCAACTAGGTGCGTCCTACTATAAAAAGTGATCAAATAACAAGCATAGATTCAAAAGGTACTAGGTTGCCTCCTAGTAGCGCTTTCTTTAACGTCTTTAGCTGGACGCCTTATGACTTGTCAGCCACTGACCTAGTACTTTGCTTACCTTTGGCTTTGGACTTGGTCGCCTATTGCTCGACCATGTGTCGTAGGCAACGCTCTAACCTTTTTATGGATGAGCTGAGGTGAACTTTAGAGGTGGTAGCGGTGTGTCTATTGCCTGCTACCGGCATCCCAATGCTGCTGTGGTGTTTCGCCTTGCGCCTGCCTGGGGGCGCAGTACTTCTTGATGAAAGCTCGATTGGTAGGGGGGGTCTGATGACTTTGCTGGGGGCGACAGACACCCGTAGAACTGACAGAGACCCGTAATTAGAGCTTGACAACTCCAAGACCCTGTTGGACTTCTTCGGGTCTACTGGGTGTCTTGCAGGTGCGATCCCTGCAAACAATAGATGAAATCAGAAATCAGTTGAGCGATGTGCATACTTACCCATGTCGGGACGACACAGACCAACTGATACTTTTGCAGGGGGAGATTGGCATTGCGGTCGCTGGGCAGAATATTGCTAAGTAGCAATGTCATCTATGTAAGAGTGGTCATGTTGGTGCGCATGATCCGCACTCGTCTCTTTGCAGCGGCACGGGTGAAATCTTGCCCCCAGTATGCATAGTAGCTGTGTGATAGCCTCCCTCTCTGGTTGTGCTCGCACAGTTGGCCCTCCTCCAATATCATGGGGTGGCCCAGGAACCGTTAAAAGGAAACTACTGGTCCTTAACCGGGAGTGCAAGTCTCGGTTAAGCATTTAAGGGCAGAGGATCTTAAATTCTTTTAAGGTGTGGATGTCGAGCACACTAAAAATGAGGACACGTAGCCCTCTAAAGGTGAGGGCGTGCAGCCCTCTCAAGGTGAGGGCGTGTAGCCCTCTGACGGTGAGGGCGTGCAACCCTCTGATGGTGAGGACGTGTAGTCCTCTCAAGGCGAGGACGTGTAGTCCTCTAAACGGTGAGGGTAACTAGTACCCAAGGTGAGGGCGTGTAGCCCCCTCAAGGTGAGGACATGTAGCCCTCTAAAGGTGAGGGCGTGCAGCCCTCTGATGGTGAGGACGTGTAGTCCTCTCAAGGCGAGGACGTGTAGTCCTCTCAAGGTGAGGGCGTGCAACCCTCTGTTGGCGAGGACGTGTAGTCCTCTAAAGGTGAAGGCGTGTAGCCCTCTGTTGGCGAGGACGTGTAGTCCTCTAAAGGTGAGGGCGTGTAGCCCTACAAAGGTGAGGACATGTAGTCCTCTGAAGGTGAGGGTAACTAGTACCCAAGGCAAGGGCGAGTAGCCCTCTCAAGGCGAGGACGTGTAGTCCTCTGGAGGTGAGGGCGTGCAGCCCTCTGATGGTGAGGGCGTGTAGCCCTCTGAAGGTGAGGGTAACTAGTACCCAAGGCAAGGGCGAGTAGCCCTCTCAAGGCGAGGACATGTGGTCCTCTGAAGGTGAGGGCGTGCAGCCCTCTGATGGTGAGGGCGTGTAGCCCTACAAAGGTGAAGGCACATGACCCTTTGACGGCGAGGACGTGTAGTCCTCTGAAGTTGAAGGTACATGACCCTTTGACGGCGAGGACGTGTAGTCCTCTGAAGTTGAAGGTACATGACCCTTTGAAGGCGAGGACGTCTAGTCCTCTGAAGGTGAAGGTAACTAGTACCCAAGGTGAGGGCGTGTAGCCCTCTCAAGGCGAGGACGTGTAGTCCTCTGGAGGTGAGGGCGTGCAGCCCTCTGGTGGTGAGGACATGTAGTCCTCTCAAGGCGAGGACGTTCAGTCCTCTCAAGGCGAGGATGTGTAGTCCTCTTAACGGTGAGGGTAACTAGTACCCAAGGTGAGGGCGTGTAGCCCTCTCAAGGCGAGGACATGTAGTCCTCTGGAGGCGAGGGCGTGCAGCCCTCTGATGGTGAGGACGTGTAGTCCTCTCAAGGCGAGGACGTGTAGTCCTCTCAACGGTGAGGGTAACTAGTACCCAAGGTGAGGGCGTGTAGCCCTCTCAAGGCGAGGACGTGTAGTCCTCTGATGGTGAGGGCGTGCAGCCCTCTGATGGTGAGGGTAACTAGTACCCAAGGTGAGGACGTGTAGCCCTCTCAAGGCGAGGACATGTAGTCCTCTGATGGTGAGGGCGTGCAGCCCTCTGATGGTGAGGACGTGTAGTCCTCTCAAGGCGAGGACGTGTAGTCCTCTCAACGGTGAGGGTAACTAGTACCCAAGGTGAGGGCGTGTAGCCCTCTCAAGGCGAGGACATGTAGTCCTCTGGAGGTAAGGGCGTGCAGCCCTCTGATGGTGAGGACGTGTAGTCCTCTCAAGGCGAGGACGTGTAGTCCTTTCAACGGTGAGGGTAACTAGTACCCAAGGTGAGGGCGTGTAGCCCTCTCAAGGCGAGGACATGTAGTCCTCTGGAGGTGAGGGCGTGCAGCCCTCTGTTGGCGAGGACATGTAGTCCTCTGGAGGTGAGGGCGTGCATCCCTCTGATGGTGAGGACGTGTAGTCCTCTCAAGGCGAGGACGTGTAGTCCTCTCAACGGTGAGGGTAACTAGTACCCAAGGTGAGGGCGTGTAGCCCTCTGAAAGTGAGGACGTGTGGTCCTCTAAAGGTGAGGGCGTGTAGCCCTACGGTGAGGGTAACTAGTACCCAAGGTGAGGACTTATAGCCCTCTCAAGGCGAGGACGTGTAGTCTTCTGATGGTGAGGGCGTGCAGCCCTCTGATGGTGAGGACATGTAGTCCTCTCAAGGCGAGGACGTTTAGTCCTCTCAAGGTGAGGGTAACTAGTACCCAAGGTGCCACCCTTATGAGAAAGCAAGAGATCGACTCATCGAGAGGGCTGGTCATCCCAAATCCACAAGGTTTGGACATTAGATGTAGGAAATCTATGCAGTTAACATGATCTTTAGGGATGCAGATGCATGCAACCTTTGTCGTGAAACTTGGTAAATGCGGACTTCATATGAAACAATGCAATGTAATGGAAAGTTGTACAATGTTCATGACATTCTTTCCCTATTTTGTGATTTTGATTTTGATTTAATTTTTTTGGAAAACACAGATTGACTGTCCTTTTGAAAGAGGTGATAATTCATGCAACCTCATCCTATCCTTTGTTGCAAATCTCTCCGGGACCTTCCTCAGAGTGTGTGTTCTGTTTGATTTAGTCACTTGACCATAATGGAGTCGTTTAATGTTTGATCAATCCATTGAAATCCTAGGGTTTGTCCCCCCTTTTTTTTAAAAACATCGATGGGTGAGAACTTTTGATCGACCCCTATGTTCACTTGAGGCTCATGCACGATGCCCCTCATTGCCCAGTGTAAGGCTTTGAGGTACCAATCGTTGTCTTTCGTCATGACCTTGTAGGAGGGAACCTATTGGGTGAGAACTTCTAAACTGCCCCTAGGTTCGCTTGAGGCTCATGCACGGTGCCCCTCATTGCCCCAGTGTAAGGCTTTGAGGTACCAATTGTTGTCTTGTTTTCACGACCTCGTAGTGAGGAAGAATGAAAGAAGCAGTTGATTCTAAAAAGAATTTTCCAAGGACGAGAAATAGTTGAAGGATTCTTCAGCTGATGGATTAAGTCAAATGACTCCTATGTAGAAGCAAGATGTTTTGATGTCTTGATGATGCTAAAGGATCAAGTGCTTCTAAGTTTTATTCAAGACAAGAATCCAAGAAAGTCAAGATATATGATCAAGTTTGATCTCTTAGAATCTTTAGGAAGAAGTTTCCAAATTGAAACAAACAAAAGGTTTGACCAAAGAATTCTATCATTTCAAATTGAGATTTGCTCTCTGGTAATTGATTACCAGTAGTTGAAAATGTTTTAATACAAATTTTTAAAACCTGTAATCGATTACATAAGTCTTGTAATTGATTACCAGAGGGGATTTTCAGAAAATAATTTCCAAGAGACATATCTAAAATTTTTTTATGAACAGCCATTCAAATGTTTTAAAGAGAGTTTTCATTGCCCAAACAGTTTTATCCTCTCGAAAGATCATGAGTTTTTCTGAACTGAAATGTCTTATCCTCTCAAAAAGATTCCTTGGTCAACCACTTGCTTATTCAATATGGAATTTTTGATTGAGCTTCATTTTACAATCTACCTCTTTTACGAGAGGCCTCTTCTTCTCTTTTTCTTATTTCTGAAAAGGGATTAAGAGACCGTGGGTCTCTTGTTGTAGAGGATTCCTGAACACAAGGGAAGGGTTATCCCTGTGTGCATTGTTAATCCGAAAAGAGAGATTGATAGTTCAATTGGGAAATAGTCTTTGCATCTTAATTCAACCCCCCCCTTTTTCTTAAGGTACCTGAGGCTATTTGTCCAACATCCTATTCTTGATAACCCACTTCTCTCTAAAAAGACAGACTTTCCGGAATGAGGTCACATGAACGTCTTGAAAACACAATCAATCAAATGCTCTTTTTTTTTTTCTTTTTTTTTTTTTTTTTTTTTTTTTTATTTTGAAACTTATTTTTTATTTTGAAACTTATTTGTTTCGAACTTTACTCATTGTTTTACGGCAACCCCACCAACGTGCAAGACGAGTAATCTCTGAATGAACGGTCTTGGAAGTCCAAACTCAGGAGCGCAGGTCGCTTGAGCAAACTGACCAATGGCTTGCACTTGAAAATCCTGATGAGTCATTAGAGACGTCTAACAACAGTTTTCCAAAATTGCCCCATGTGTGGCATCTCTTGTCAATGTCAGGATTTACACGCGATTCTCCTCAAATTTCAACCAGCCCGCATCAATTAGACCTTGCACCTTACGCCTGAGGGTCATACAGTGCTCAATGGAATGCCCCAGGGCTCCCCCACGATATGCACCTGTTGCGTTCGAGTCATATCCTCAGAAAAATGGGGGTTTGAGGGAACCTAGCAGGGGTTATGGCTACCATTGCGTTATCAAGTAGATATGGGAGCAAGTTAGCATATGACACCGGAATTTGGGGTGAGTCCTACAGGCTTTTCGCTGCAAAATTCATTTCTTGGTTGGTGTTTTTTTTTTTTTTTTTTTTTTTTTTTTTTTTGTGCTAAAAGTGGTCTTCGTCATTGGAAGTGCGGTAGACAGACTTTGTGGTTGATTTAGGGATGGCCTTTGTGGATAACTGGGTGGTGGGTAAGGAGGAGGTTTGTTATTGACTGAGTAATGACATTGTTGGGTTTGGTGGGAAACTTGGCCGTATAGGAATGGCAGTCACAGCATGGGTTTCTCCCTCTTTCTCACCCTCTTCATTTGCCCCAGTTTTCTCAGTCGTCCTAGTAGGATGATCAAATTTGCCTCTTTTCGGACCCACATTGATCCTTTCACTGGCGAAGACCAAATCCGCAAAGCTTTGAGGGTGCGTAGCCCACCATCTTTTCATAGTAGAGTATCGATAATGTGTCTACCATCACGATCATCGTCTCCCTTTCCATCATTGGGGGTACCACCTGAGCCGCCAGATCCCTCCACCTTTTGGGCGTGTTCTTTGAAAGATTCGTCCCCCTTTTTGCAAATGTTCTGTAGTTGCATCCTATCCGGAACCATATCAAAATTGTACTGATACTGCCTAACAAAGGCAACCATTAGGTCCTTCCAAGAATGGACTCGGGAAGATTCCAAGTTAGTGTACCAGGTAACAGCTACCCCAGTAAGACTTTCTTGGAAGGAATGTATTAGCAATTCCTCATCTTTTGTGTATTCCCCCATCTTCTGACAATACATCTTTAGATGGTTCTTGGGACAAGTAGTCCCCTTGTACTTGTCAAGGTCCAGCACCTTGAACTTGGGAGGGGTGATGATATTGGGTTCTAGGAACAACTCTTTTAGGTTAGCAAAGGCATAATCTTCACCTCCTTCAATGGCCCTGAGCCTTTCCTCTAGATGATCCAACTTTCCCATTTCTGCCATAGCATGAGAGTTTTTACTTGTCGTGGAATGCAAGAGGTGTAGTTGTGGGTGATACTGAGGGCCTTCCAAAGGGTTTTGTAGGGGTATACCACCAACTGCTTGCCCTTCCGTGGCATATCCGAGGCAAGGCTCGAAGTCGGCTAGATTGTGGTGGGGAATTTCATGTGTCCCCCCCACGGTTTAAGAGACATGTGCATGATCAGTTTGGGGTTGTTGGCTCTCAATGGGTATAGGAGTGGAGTTATTGACATTCTTATTGGGAGTGTACGTCACTTTGGGTGGCGTATAGTTGAGAGGCAAGCCATATGACGGGAAGGCGTGCTCGTTTTGAATTTGCACATCATGGGGGCCGCCCGTACTTCCTAAATCTTTGCCATATTTGAGGTTGGATGATTCATTTGCTTGAGGCCGGATGGGGACATCAGGTTCACCTTAGCAACAACGCTGGTAGCGGCAATTGCAACCGCATTGGCTTCCATTATCTTCTTCACGCTCATCATGGCCTCCATCATTGTGGCCATTTTCTCTTTAATGGCCTCCATGTCGGCCTTCATCTTCTCTTGTATCTCCTCTACTTCACCCATTACTCTAGCTCTAGCACAAGTTCGGTGAGGACGCCGTAAAGCATGTTTTTTTCTTTTTTATAACAATGATTAAGTTCATTTTATTTTATTTTTCAAGGAAAGAATGCAACGAGCAATGCAACCAATGAAAAGCATGGATGCATGCGAATGATGTACAGTTGAAGTATTGCGAATTTTTACGCAAGATATGGGGTTGAATCAATTTAGATTTTCAACATGGTCCATGACATCTTTGTCAAGGTGAAACTGGAAGTAACAAGGACATCAATAATCCTAAATATGTTTGGCAGTAGACGAAGCAGTGATGTGACTCGATTCATCTTTTGCCCCAATTTTGCAAGACGGTTACTTCCATATTTCAACTTGACTTGATGAACCTTTTTGTAAAAGCATGAGCTTGGTTCAACTCTATAATCCAAGGAATGGCAATTCTGATCGCCAATACTTCAACAACATCTTATAGGGATGAATGGCTCGGGCATACTTTAAGCTTATGCACGGAAAATGTAATTATGAAATTGACATGCCCGAAGAAACACCATTTCCTAGTTAACCATGCATTAGGTACCATGTTTAATTTTTTAAGTGAAACGGGTTTATGATCCCAACATGGTTGGCTCGTGGTGCCTAACACATGAAACTAAGAATGTAGTGTGAAGTTTCACGCTTCCCCCTTCTTTGTTTTTGTTTTGTAGAGGAAAACACAAGGATGAGCAAACATGAAAACAAATGGTATGCAATTTTGCAGATCAAAAAGTTTGTTGAACGCATATGTATGATGATGCCATGACTCATGCAAAATGTGAGGCTGGAATATGATAACGGACAAATGCAGGATATGTCCATTATGATGTTATGAAGAGATGCTTATGCGATGCATGATATGAATGCATTTTACGGACACGAGAGCCCGGAAAATTATCTCTTCTTACTCGCGCATTTGGGGGCGCAGTGCCCCAGGTGTACAATTAAGAAGGTGATATGGACCTTCCGGCTTCCCGTGACAAAGGACGAGACCAACATACAATGCATGCTAGAGATAAAATGCAGGAGTGATTTGATTTGCACAAGCTTTTTGGAGTAGAAACATGGGACCAACTCATTTTATTTCAAAAAAGGAAGTCGTATCTAGTCAAGGTCTGAGAGACCATACAAGTTTCCTAACGATTTCTAATTATGTGGGCCATTAAGTTTATCATATGCTGACAATAGCCGAGAAGCCCATGAATCTCTTCGGGGGCGGAGTAGGTGTCTGCCATTGCCTTGGCCTTGGCTAACAATCGGGGAAGTTCTTGACTCCCGTTCAAGGTAAGAGCAAACCGATCCATCCACATGGTTGCCTCTTGGTGTAAAGAGTCGATCACCCTTCCTCTAGCCTCTTTTTCCGCATATACTTGAGCATACTCATCCGCGATTCTATGCTCGTGGGCTGTGGCTAGACCTAACTCTTCTTCGTACTTGGCGATGATAGCTAACATGTTGGTCTCTGTCTCGCATAAACGCTGAGACAAGCTTCTTTTGGACCTTGAACAAGCCATCAACTCCTCTTTCAGAACCATGCTATGTGCTCGCGACCGATCCCTTTCTTCCCTTCGCAACTTGAGTTCACTATTGCTACCCCATAGAGCTCCGCGAAATTTGTTCCGGCCATACTCTTCCTTGCGAGCCCTCTTGGTCTCTCGTTCAAGGGCTCTTGCGGTAATTGCATTCTCTTCCCGTAACCCGGCACACTCCTTCCGAACGTGTGTAGCGGCCAACTTGAACTTCTCCTTGGCGAGTTTTGCCTTTCCTAACTCGCTTTTGAGAGCTTGGACTTCCTCGTCCTCTTCCGGTGCTTCAAAATTCTCTTCGATGACGACTTTTAACTTGGCGAGCCAATCTAAACCTCGTATGCGAACTTTCAGCCATTCGTGGTACCCACCAATGATGCCATTACGAACGCCTCTAAGCTCTTGATCTTTCCTTAACGGGGTTTCCCATGCCTTATGGATTCTTTGTATAGTCTTGGAATTTTGTGCGCCGAGATCCCTCACAAGGAAAGGAGACATGCTTTCTTCCGTCGGTGCTCCCCTCATGGGGTACCCTAGTTGTCTTATAGCGAGCGTGGGATTGTAATTAATACAACCCCTCGTTCCTACCAGCGGAATGTTTGGGTATCTTCCACATGAGAAAAGGACTCCTTCTTTTCCTTCCTTCCATCGGGGGAACCAACTGATTGTTCTACTTCCTATCCCGGCCAAGAGCTGGTCCCAATCCATTCTCCTCTTTTCAGTACACGAGCGATGGCTCAGGAGCGGACATGGATGTCTTGTGTCTTGTTGGAACAAGTGTGAAACCAACCAAACACAGAGGGCGGGTAAGCAACAGATGATCCGTGCGCTACTCTTCTCGCACCTTCGATCAAATGTGTCAAATAGATCTGCCAAGACAGCTACCACCGGACTTTCCTTGCTATGGTGGTAGGCAAGGAAAGCGTCGATTGCTGCTAGGCCTACCAAACCATCCACGTTTGGAAAGAGGACGACCCCAAAAATTAGCAAAGCTAACACATCCATAAACGGGACCCATTCTCCTTGATTGGCCATACCCCTCGCTTTGTCTTCTAGGTACTTCTGTGGTAGGCCCGCTATGCCGTTCCGAGTCTGTCTTATGCGGTCCAAACCTCTTGCGGAATCCCTGACCACAGTTGCAATTCTGCTCAAAGAGGGGAGACACCCGGAGGAAAGATATGGTTTTCTTCCCCCGAGAGGACATCCTAGAATCTCCTCAAATTCTTCAATGGTTGGTACTAATTGGAAGTCTGCGAATGTGAAGCACCTCAAAGGCTGGTCGTAGTATTGGGTAAGTGATGCAATGGCTTCTATGGACACCTCTGCTATGGTCAACTCTAAGATCTTTCCGTAAGTCTTGCGGAAGGCTTGCATTTGGAGGGGTTCCATCAACCGCCCTAATTCCTTGATGCTGGTGGTATCTAGGCTTTTGACCTTGACTTGGTAGAACCTCTTGCCGGTTTGATTTGTTCCCATGCTTACTAAAGTGAGACAAAAGCTGGTGCAAATCAAAACTCCGATATCTCATGGGTGGGATGGATGAATGCATGATGGAATGCATATGACACAGATGCAATCTAGGAATGCGGGGGTCCGGGAAATTGTCTCCTTCTTAGATACAACGTCTTGGGGTAGCAAAGTGCCCAACGTATGTATTCAAGAAGGTGACACGGACCCTCCGTTGGTTTGCCCAAGATAGGGGATTAAGATGGAACCCACACATGATGCACATGCGAAAGGTACAATACGGGGATGTACATAGTATGATAATATTCACTGAACATAAGCAAACGGGTCTATGATACTTATGCATGGCAGTGTGAAAAATGGCACGCAGCGTGTTTGCTCCGTGCCCCTATTTAAGGGACCTATAAGGGAGAGAACTAACTAGGCTTTTAGCAATAATCCCCAAGGTAGTCATATCTCTCTTGATGGTTTCTAGAGGTATCATCCCTTTCGAAGAACATATTGCAGCAGTAGGGACTACTAGCAACAATAAGTTTTCAAAGAGAAAAGCTCTAGATGAGGGTTCACTGTAATCAAGCAAGTCGGAGACCTAGCATGATCACAGATTCACCTCCACTCCTTATGTTCCCATGAACCCGGGTATAGGGCCCTTTTTCACTCACAGTGTGTGCAAATAGTGTTAGTGTTTGTGTGCATCAAATGAATAAATATTTACCTCATGCATACATTCTAAAACACACTAAAAGCAACAAATAGTTTATATACACAAGAACATAAAACAAATAAAGGGAAACCAACAAAGGAGAAAGTCATGATAAAACATTGCACAAGATTAAATGGCCTAACTCTCTAAAAAACAGTCCCCAGTGGAGTCGCCAACTGTCGCAACCTACCCTTCGGCGGGAGGGCGACGCGTGACTCGCGGGATGCGTGTTCCACGAAAGGAATACGCGCGGAGTCGCCACCAACGTTTATTTGAGGAAAACGTCGGAAAAACCGGAAAAGACGCGATCTACGAACTTTTTAGTGAAAGGTTCGGGAGTTGTATTTACGCACGGGGAAGGTATTAGCACCCCACACGTCCGTCCCAAGGGACGGCAGCCTTTAATTGAATGTGCAAACATGACTTTGATTTTTATGTTCCCTTTTATGTTCTTATATCCTTTATACCCTTTTTATATTTTTTCTTTTTGTGGTCGACAAGGGTGTTTCCCTTTGCTCCTACGTATTCCTCAATTGCGATGAGGAAATCAGACCTACGTAGTTCTTTCGGAACAAAGTGTTTGGTTAAGTTGTTTTTGTCTTTTTTGCAAAATATGTTTTTATTGAACAAAAGGTCATTTAAGGTGTTGAACCATTAAAGGGTCTTTTGATTTTGAAAGGAGAGAAACGTTAAGGCATTGGACCATTAACGATCTCTTGTTTTTGAAAGGAGAGAAACGTTAAGGCATTGGACCATTAACGATCTCTTGTTTTTGAAAGGAGAGAAACGTTAAGGCATTGGACCATTAACGATCTCTTGTTTTTGAAAGGAGAGAAACGTTAAGGCATTGGACCATTAACGATCTCTTGTTTTTGAAAGGAGAGAAACGTTAAGGCTTTGGACCATTAACGATCTCTTGGGGTGGTCGACAAAAGCGGGGCTTTTGCTCCTACGTATCCTCAATGAGGAACTCAGACCTACGTAGTTCTTTCGGAACAAAGTGTTTCTTTTTTTATTTTAAGAGGTGATCATTTTAAGGCGTTGGACCTTAAAAATGATCCATTTTACTTAGTGAGGAAATTGAAATGACAAACTTCAAAAGCCTATTTTTGTGGACGAGCTTGACTAGGCGAGTTGATTTTAGCCTTAGTTTCACTTTAGTTATTAATCAATTCGATTAAGAATGAGAAATCCCAAAGAGAAAACGTCCGATTGATTTTCCGCTTTATTTTACTAAAAGATGTTTTTTTTGATTATTTATATTATTTTTTACCTCTTTTTGATTTCCAACGTGGTTACGGCACGACCGAACGGTCGGAATTGATTTTAACCGAAGTTAACGGATAATGCAATTCAAATGTTCGGCGGAAATTTATCTTATTTTTAAGTTAAGCGAGAAATGACTTAAGTAAAATGGCTTAAGCACGTCAACAGGGGGTATAAAAAGTAAACAAAACGAGAATAAAAATGCACGAAACACAATGTGGACCACTACGGGTACATAGAATGAATCGAAAAGCTTGGTTCGAGGTACTTACCCGTTGAAGATCGAAGAACGATGAAGAACGAATGAAGAACGTCGAAGAACGGTTGAAACCTTTGCGAGATTCCTCACGGAAAACGTTACGGAAACGTTTCGGAAGCGCCTCGGCTTAGATTTTCTTCACGGAAACAATTTTTCCAAGCAAATTCGAAAGAGAGAGAAGTGTCTAAGGGGCTGGGATCCCTTTCTTCTTCATTTCCTCCCCTATTTATAGCAAAATAGGGGAGGTGGTTGCCGCCCAGCTCGCCCAGGCGAGCAGGGTTGCTTCCTCCAGAAGCAACCGCCTTCTGGAGGAATCTTCTGGAGGGCCCAAATGGGCCTGGTTGCTATTTGCACCCCCATTTTTACTAAGTACACCCCCTCTGCTGTTTTTTGGTGATTCTTTTTTCGTAAAGTTACGGAAACTTACGAATTTCGTAACGATACTTGTTTTCTTTCCGTAATGTTACGGAACCTTGCGGATTACATAATCATCCCCTTTTTGACTTACGGAATGTTACGGAACCTCACTTAATTATGCAACGATGCTTCCTTTTGATTTCCGGTGTGTCACGGAAACTTACGGATTGTGCATCAATATTTTTTTGGTTTTCCGGCATGTCCTGAAATTTCACAAATTGCCTAATGATGGGTGCCAAGCACCTCACAAGGACCAAAGAATGGTCGCATGTCATCTAGCAAAGGTCCCCGGACGAAATTAGGGTATGACAAGGATAAAACAATTTTGCTTTATAAGAGGATAAGACCTTTTTGTTCTCAAAAACTCTTGGCAAATTCGTGTCTCAAGTCACATATATATATAGGCCTTTTGATAGCCATTCAAGAACAACATAAAAAGATGTGACTGTTCAGAATATTTTTTGAAAATCTGCTCTGGTAATCGATTACAGTATATGTGTAATCGATTACAAGCTTTAAAATTTGAATTAAAACATTCAGAAACTACTGGTAATCGATTACCATATATGTGTAATCGATTACACAGGGCAAATTTTGAATTCAAATTTTAATAGCTGTTGTAAATCAGTTTTGGCCACTGGTAATCGAATACATCCTCTGGTAATCGATTACCAGAGAGTAAATTTCTTGTAAAAGACTTTTTAACTTAAATTTCTTGGCCAAACCTTTTGCTACTTCAATTGGAATTCCCTTCCTATTTAATATACCCTTTCTAAGACTCTATAGACTGTCTTGATCATCCATCTTGAATATCTTTAATTGCTTTGTCTTGAATAAAGCTTTGAGACGCATGTGATCTTTTGGCATCATCAAAACATCGGCTTGATCCTTTGTCTACATAGAGGTGGACCCCGAAAAGGTGAAGGCCATCCTTGAGATGCCGGAACCCCGTACCGAGAGGCAAGTCTGAGGTTTCCTGGGACGTTTGAATTATATTGCCAGATTCATATCATAGCTCACTGCTATTTGTCAGCCGTTGTTCAAACTCTTACGCAAAAACCAAACCATCCGCTAGAACGAGGATTGTCAAGAAGCATTTGGAAGGATCAAACAGTGTCTCATGAACCCTCCTGTGCTTATGTCGCCAGTGCCCGGAAGGCCTCTCATCTTGTATATGACGATTTTGGACGAGTCGATGGGATGTATGCTAGGGCAACATGACGAGTCCGGGAAGAGAAAGCGCGTTGTCTACTACTTGAGTAAGAAGTTCATGGCCTGTGAAATGAATTACTCCCTGCTCGAAAGAACGTGTTGTGTTTTAGTCTGGGCATCCCACCGCCTAAGACAATACATGCTGAGCCATACCACCTGGTTGATATCCAAGATGGACCCGGTTAAGTACATCTTTGAAAAGCCAGCTCTCACATGACGGATCGCCTAGTGGCAAGTCTTGTTATCCGAGTTTGATATAGTTTACGTCACCCAAAAGGTGATAAAGGGAAGCGCCTTAGCAGATTATTTGGCTCAACAGCCTCTCAACGACTATTAGCCCATGCATCCCGAATTCCTGGATGAGGACATCATGTCATTGTTTGAGAAGAAACTGGACGAGGACCGGGACAAATGGACTGTATGGTTTGACGAAGCATCAAACGTTCTAGGCCATGGCATTGGAGCGGTATTGGTCTCTCTAGACAATCAATGTATACCTTTCACGGCCAGGTTGGGATTTGACTGCACCAACAATATGGCCGAGTATGAAGCGTGTGCCCTGGCCGTCCAGGCAGCAATTGACTCTAATGTCAAACTGCTCAAAGTGTACGGGGACTCAGCGCTGGTGATTCACCAGCTGAGAGCGGAATGGGAAACTAGAGACCCCAAGCTGATACCCTACAAAACCTATATCAAGGAGTTGACTGATTCCTTTGATGAAATCTCCTTCCATCACGTTCCCCGGGAGGAAAATCAAATGGCGGATGCACTTGCTACTCTGGCATCCATGTTCCAGCTAACACCGCACGGGGACCTACCATTCATTGAGTTTTGGTGTCGTGGAAGACCCGCACATTGTTGTCGGATGGAAGAGAAACGAGACGGTAAGCCTTGGTATTTCGATATCAAGCGATTCGTTGAAAGCAAAGAATACCCACCGGAGGCTTTCGACAATGATATAAGGACATTGAGGGGATTGGCGGCCAGTTTCTTCATGAGCGGGAGTATACTATATAAAAGAAACCATGACATGACTCTCCTGCGATGCGTGGATGCCAAAGAGGCGGTCCACATGATCAAGGAAGTCCACGAGGGTTCTTTCGAAACGCATGCCAACGGGCATGCTATGGCTAGGAAGATCCTGAGAGCAGGTTATTATTGGCTCACCATGGAAAGTGATTGCTGCATCCATGTAAGGAAATGCCATAAATGTCAAGCGTTCGCGGACAATGTCAATGCTCCGCCACATCATCTAAATGTCATGTCCGCCCCTTGGCCCTTTTCCATGTGGGGGATAGACGTCATAGGTGCCATCGAACCCAAGGCTTCGAACGTCCATCACTTCATTCTATTGGCAATAGATTATTTCACCAAATGGGTCGAAGCGGCTTCCTACACCAATGTCACGAGGAGTGTAGTGGCCATATTCATAAAGAGGGAGCTGATTTGTCGGTACGGACTCCCTAGGAAGATCATTACTAACAATGGCACCAATATGAATAACAATATGATGCAGGAAATGTGCACGGATTTCAAAATCCAGCATCACAATTCCACGCCCTACCGGCCAAAGATGAACGGAGCCGTGGAAGCAGTCAACAAGAATATTAAGAAAATTATTCAGAAGATGATAGTGTCATACAAAGATTGGCATGAGATGTTTCCTTTTGCTTTGCATGGATACCGAACATCGGTACGAACTTCTACTTGGGGCAACACCATATTCCTTGGTTTATGGAACGGAAGCGGTACTCCCATTTGAAGTAGAGATCCCTTCCCAGAGAATACTAGCAGAATCATGCTTAGAAGAATCAGAGTGGGCTCAAACACGCTATGACCAACTCAACCTTATTGAATGTAAGTGCTTGACAGCCATGAGCCACGGGCGCCTGTATCAACAAAGAATGCAGACTGCGTTCAACAAGAAAGTGTGCTTGTGCAAGTTCCATAAGGGGGACCTTGTGCTGAAAAAGATGTCCCACGCAGTTAAAGATAATCGAGGGAAGTGGGCCCCAAACTACGAAGGACCTTTCGTTGTGAAAAATGCTTTTTTCGGAGGGGCCCTGGTGCTTACCAACATGGATGGCGAGGAGCTACCTTTACCCGTGAACTCTGATGTTGTCAAGCGATACTACGCTTAGAATCTGGGGCAATTAAGGATATCGCTGCATGTTCTTTTATTTTTATGTGTTCTTCTTGGTTTCCCCCAGGAATTCCTATCTGGTGTAATTTTCTCGTCACGGTCTTTTAAAAAGAAGAGAATATGAGTTTGAGACTTTAGTCCTCACTTTGTGTGCTTTAAACCATGTACGGTTGTGATAACCTAAGCCTTTTCGCTCAGTCCATGGGATGACCCAAGCGCTTAATTAAAACTGAACCTAACCAACTTTCACTAAAAAGATTGTTGCATTTGAAAACACTCATGCATACGTATACGCATGCATATTTTGCGATAACAGGGGCAGAATCGTCTTAGGCAGTGGTCAGATGCCGGGACGAAGCTGAAGGCAGAAACCCATCAAGGTAAAACGGTAATGCGGTCACAGTTTGCCACGCAATGTCATTTCCTATTTTCCAGGTACCTAGGGATGGACGCAAGTAGAGGCTAAGGTCACGACCGATAGATCGTCATCCCTTCCCCAGCTCTGGACAAACGGAAAACCTCGCTGCAAGGAAGCCTAGTATCCTTTAAATTCACAATAATTATTACTGTTGTTTGTTTAAAATAAATAATGGATGCCTAATATACCCTGAGAGGGTTCGAGTAAGCGAACGCCGACCCATAGAAAGCCTTACTTATTTCTCCCTAAAAAAAAAGAAAGAAGAGAGAGGAAATGAACAAATGATAAACAACTTTAAAAAGAAAAAGAAAAGAAAAGAAAAAGAAGGAAGGAAAGAAAGAGAATAAATAGAAATAAAAGTTGTCTAGCTAAAAAACAACATGCTTGTGAAAAGAGATAACTTCCAACTTTTCTTTGAAAAAATTCACTGATCATAACCAGTTTTTGAAAAAAAATGTGTGTATACATTTGAAGGATGAATGCTGTGTGTCGCAACGTGCCCTTTGCGGGCGAGCGAAGGCGAGGCTCACAGGTGCGCTTTCCAAAGGAGGAAAGATGTGCGGAGTCACCACCAACATTTATTTGTGGAAAACGTCGGAAAAACCGAAGGAAACCGGTCAAAATGAAAATTCTAAGTTCGGGAGTTGTATTTACGCTTGAGGAAGGTATTAGCACCTCTCACGTTTATCTCAAAGGACATTAGCCTATTTTTTCGAATCGTGGAAATTGTATTACCTTAACTTTTATTTCTTTTTATTTTTTGAGGTCGACAAAAGCGGGGCTTTTGCTCCTACGTACCCTCCATCGAAGAGGAAATCAGACCTACGTAGTTCTTTCTTATGCGTGAATCAAGTGATTCTTTTTACTTGAAAGGTGATCATTTTAAGGCGTTGGACCTTAAAAATGATCCATTTTACTTGGTAAGACACTGAAATGATAAACTTTCAAAACCCTATTTTTTGTGGACGAGCTTGACTAGGCGAGTTGATTTTAGCCTTAGTTTCACTTTAGTTATTAGTCAATTCAATTAAGAATGAGAAATCCCAAAGAGAAAACGTCCGATTGATTTTTCGCTTTATTTTACTAAAAGGTATTTTTTTATTATTATATTATTATTTTACCTCTTTTTTGATTTCCAACGTGGTTACGGCACGACCGAACGATCAGAATTCATTTTAACCAAAATTAACAGATGATACAATTCAAACGATCGGTGGAAATTTATTTTATTTTTAGATTAGGCGAGAAATGACTTAAATAAATGACTTAAGCACGTCAAAAGGGGGTATAGAAAGCGAATGAAAACGAGAATAAAAATACATGAAACAAAATGTGGACCACCACGGGTACATAGAATGAATTGAAAAGCTCGGTTCGAGGTACTTACCCGTTGAAGACTGAAGAAAACGAAGAACAAACGATGAATGTTGAAGAACGGTCGAGAATCTTCGCGTAATTACTCACGGAAACGTTACGGAAACGTTACGGAAGCGCCTCGGCTTTGATTTTATTCACAGAAATAATTTTCCTCAACAATTTCGAGAGAATGAGAAGTGCCAAGAAGGCTGAACCCCTTCTCCCTTCACTCCTCCCCCTATTTATAGCAAAATAGGGGAGGAGCTTGCCACCCAGCTCGCCCAGGCAAGCTCAGCTCGCCCAGGCGAGCAAGATTGCCTCCTCAAGAAGCAACAACCTTCTGGAGGAAGAATCTGAAAGGCCCAAGTGGGCCTGATTGCTATTTGTATCCCCTTTTTACTAAATGCACCCCCCTCTACCTTTTTTGGTAATTCTTTTTCCGTAACATTACGAAAGTTTACGAATTTTGTAACAATACTTATTTTCCTTCCGCAAGGTTTCGAGTCCTTACGAATTATGTATTTACTCTTTTTTAGCTTTCGAAGAAGTTACGAAAACTCACGGATTGCGAAAAATACCTCCTTTCGATTTCCGTCACATCATGGAATTTTCACGGATCGCGTAAGCCTGCTTCCTTTTGATTTTCGGCACGTCTCGGGACTTCACATATTGTGCAACAAAGGGTGCCACATATCTCGAAGCGGCCAATCAATGGTTGTATATCATCAAATTATAATCCCCGGACGAAATTAGGGTATGACACTGTGAAAGTTTTCGAACACCCAAAATAGACTCGGATGAATGCACAAATTGATAAAAGAACATATTTTGGAAGCACTAGGTTGACTAAAATAGAGGAAATGAATCGTGAGCCCTAGCATCACATGACCATAAAAATTTGACACTTCAGTGTCCACATAGGTGCTTGCACGACTAGTTTTGCATAAAATTTCCAAATCATCATTGTTGCATTTGTGTCATGGAAATAATGTAGGACATCCCCTTTATCCTTGAACCAAACCAAACCCTGACATATAGCATGTCTAGCCATGCTACAAGCCTTGAGCCAAAATCCTAACTTACCATAAACCTTGATCTATGGTGAGAATGTCAATCCTTGCCCTCAGAAGAAAACAAAAAAAAAAGAAAGGAAATTCCCAATCAAAAGAGCGGACGAAAACCAAAAGAGAAAATTCCCAATCAAAGAGTGGGAGAAAGCAAAAAAAGAAATAAAATTCCCGATCAAAGATCGGAAGAAAATAGAAGAAATATACAGAAAGGTCTTTGGACCAGACGACATCTGAACAAATACAGAGTTATCACCAAATAAGGAAAGAAAGGAAACCACGACCTAAAGTGGTCTTCTCCTTTTAATTGCCAACCAAAGTCCAGTGCGTCGGTGACTTGTTCGCCTCGCGCTAAACAAAAACAGAAAAGGAAAAAGCCAAAAACACTCAAAGCCAAATTTCCCACCAAAAAACCCATTCCCAAGAAGAAGTCCTATTGATCAATGATCATGCATGTAATCTTTGATTTGATAGGAAATAATTTGCAAAATCAAGTCATGGCATATCTATGGTTCGGAATTAGTGATTTTCTTCTATTTTTGTTGAGCCCAGTGTTTCCTCTAAATGGTCATTTAGAAGCGAAATGCTAACATCCAAAGTCTCATTTATGGTTATGAGAAAATTTCATCAGCATGCTCCCCTTCCCCGGTAGACACATTGTTTTTCATCCGAAAAGCATACGTTGCTCTGATTAGTTGGAAGTTTTCTCTCTTTACTAAAGCATGTTTGCATTTTAGCGAAGAAAACACAGACTATTTTTAGTCTCACAAGTTATCCAGAACTACGTAGGTCTGAGTTCCTCGTTAAGCATACGTAGGAGCAAGAGCCTCGCTTTTGTCGGCCGCCCCACAATCTCTGTCATACTGACCCTGTGGTCATGTGACATGCGGAGACACCTGATGGTTATCCGCTTACACTTCTTTTTGCTATCTATAAGACTCAAAGCATGATAGCATGCAGAGACTAACATCGTCTTCTGCGCCTTTTGTCATCCAGAGGCAGCGGGCCCAATGACATGCGGGAACTATTTGGTCCCGCACTTTCTTTTGCTATCTCTAAGACTCAAAGCATGATAGCACACAGAGACCGTAGCGTCGTCTTCTGTGCCTTTTGTCATCCAGAGGCGGCGGGCCCAATGACAAGCAGGAACCATTTGGTCCCGCATTTTCTTTTGCTATCTATAAGACTCAAAGCATGATAGCACGCAGAGACTAACGTCATCTTCTGCACCTTTTGTCATCCAGAGGCGGCGGGCCTAATGACATGCGGGAACCATTTGGTCCCGCACTTTCTTTTGCTATCTCTAAGACTCAAAGCATGATAGCACGCAGAGACCGTAACATTGTCTTCTGCGCCTTTTGTCATCCAGAGGCGGCGGGCCCGATGACATGCGGGAACCATTTCGTCCTGCACTTTTAAAATACTTTTGCTATCTATAAGAGTCAAAGCATGATAGCACGCAGAGACTAATGTCATCTTCTGCGCCTTTTGTCATCCAGAGGCGGCGGGCCCGATGACATGCAGGAACCATTTGGTCCCGCACCTTTAAAACTTTCTTTTGCTATCTATTAGACTCAAAGCATGATAGCACACGGAGACTAACGTCGTCTTTTGCACCTTTTGTCATCCAGAGGTGGCGGGCCCGATGACATGCGAGAACCATTTGGTCCCGCACTTTTAAACTTTCTTTTGCTGTCTATACGACTCAAAGCATGATAGCACGCAAAGACTAACGTTGTCTTTTGCACTTTTTGTCATCCAGAGGCGGCGGGCCCGATGACATGCGGGAACCATTTGGTTCCACACTTTTTTGCTATCTATAAGACTCAAAGCATGATAGCACGCAGAGACTAACGTCGTCTTCTGCACCTTTTGTCATCCAGAGGCGGCGGGCCGGATGACACGCGGGAACTATTTCTTCCCGTACTTTTAAACTTTCTTTTCCTATCTATAAGACTCAAAGCATGATAGCACGCTGAGACTAACGTCGTCTTCTGCGCCTTTTGTCATCCAGAGGCAGCAGGCCCGATGACATGCGGTTATCCGCACGTTCGATGTGTGATAAATGCGCAGAGACAGATTTTGCGCCATTTTTCATTCAAATTTCGCAAGTCGAGTGATAAACGCACAGAGACAAATTTTGCGCCCTTTGTTATTCGGGGACAGTAAGTTAAGAGGTGGGCGGAGACAAATTATGGTCATTCCGCACACCTTTTCGCCATCCAGAGGCGATCGTGTCCGGTGGCACGTAAAGACAAATTATGGTCATTCTGTGTCTTGCCGCCCAGGCTTGATCATGTCCAACAACACGCAGAGACAAATTATGGTCATTCTGCGTCTTGTATGAACCAAGAGGAACAAATTCGACAGTATCAGGATGATGTGTCGGTACTGATCATTTTCAAATTTTTGCAGGTTCCGCTGGCAGGGAGATTCACTGGCCGAATGGTGTTTCGCTCGAACGAAATTAGTGTCTTATCTTTACTTCCCTTTTATCTACAATAAAAGACAAGTAAAGAGGGGCAACTGTCATACCCTAATTTCGTCCAGGGACCATCCGTTGTTGGGATGCGACCCTCGTTTGACAACTTCGAGGTACTTGGCACCCATCGTTAGGCAATTCGTGAAGTTTCGTGACATGCCGGAAGTCAAAGAAGGCATTGTAGCACGATCCATGAAGTTCCGTGACATGCCAGAAATTAAAAGGAAGTGTTACTGTGCAATCCGTAAAGTTCCGTAACATCCCGGAAGCCCGAAAGGGGGATGATTACGTGATCCGTAAGGTTTCGTAACATTACGGAAAGAAAACAAGCATCGTTACGAAATTCATAACGTTACGGATAAAGAATCACCAAAAAAGAGCAAGGGGTGTATTTAGTAAAAATGGGGGTTCAAATAGCAACCAGGCCGACTTGGGCCTTCTAGGAATGTTCCTCCAGAAGGCGGTTTCTTCTGGAGGAAGCAACCTAGCTTGCCTGGGCGAGCTGGGTGGCAAACATCTCCTTCCTTTTTCTATAAATAGGGGAAGGAGGGAAGAACAAAAATGTTCAACCCTGCTAGTATCTGAGAATCACTTAAAATTAGTGAGAAAAATTGTTTCCGTGAAGAAAATCCAAGCCGAGGCACTTCCGAAATGTTTCCGTGGGTGATTTCGCGAAGATTTTCAACCGTTCTTCGGTCTTCAACAGGTAAGTTCCCAAAATCGAACTTTTCAATTCATTCTATGTACCCTTAGTGGTCCTCATTTGTTTCGCGTGCTTTTATTTTCATTTCATTTACTTTCCGTACCCCTTTTTGACGTACTTTAGTCATTAACATAAGTCATTTTCTCGCCTAATCAAAAAATAAAATAAATTTTCACCGATCATTTGAATTGTAACATCCATAAATTTCTGTTAAAATGAAATCCGACCGTTCGGTCATGCCGTAACCACATTGGAAACCAAAAAGAGGTAAAATAATAATATAATAATCCAAAATATCTTTTAGTAAAATAAATCAAAAAATCAATCGGACGTTTTTTTTTTCAGATTTTCCTTTCTTAATCGAATTGACTAATAACAAAAGTGAAACTAAGGCTAAAATCAATTCATAAACCAAACTTTTTGTCATCACCTAAAAAGCCATTTTTAAAGGTCCAACGCCTTGAAATGGTCTTTTCCACCTTTATTGTTTAAATATAGATTTCTAAAAAAGGGCCTAAAATCAACACGTAACTTTATTACCTCTTTCAAAAATAAAGAGATCATTAATGGTCCAATGCCTTAATGTTTTCTCTCTTTTCAAAAGAATCGAAAGATTGTTTAATGGTCCAACGCCTTAAATGACCTTTCATTCAATAAAAACACATTTTTGCAAAAAAAGGGGGATAAAAGCAACTTAACCAAACACTTTGTTCTCAAAGAACTACGTAGGTCTGATTTCCTTATCACAATTGAGGAATACGTAGGAGCAAAGGGAAACACCCTTGTCGACCGCAAAAAGATAAAAATATAAAAAGTACAAAAAGAAATAAAGACGTAAAAGGGAACATAAAAATTAAAGTCATGTTTGCACATTCGATTAAAGGCTGTCGTCCCTTGTGACGGACGTGTGGGGTGCTAATACCTTCCCCGTGCATAAATACAACTCCCGAACCTTTCACTTAAAATTTGTAGACCACGTCTTTTCCGGTTTTTCCGACGTTTTCCTCAAATAAACGTTGGTGGCGACTCCGCGCGTATTCCTTTCTTGGAAGACGCACACGTGAGCCCCGCGTCGCCCTCCCGCGGAAGGGTAGGTTGCGACTGCTGCACAAAAGAGAAAGTTTCCTAACAAAATTTTCATGCAGGTGGACCTTCTTCTAGTAATTCTGACTTACAACAGCATCCTATCCCTCTTCCATTCCCACCTAGAGCAATTCCAAACAAAAAAATGGAAGAAGCGGAAAAGGAGATCTTGGAGACCTTCAGGAATGTAGAGGTGAACTTACCTCTGCTAGATGCCATCAAGTAGATTCCAAGATATGCCAAGTTTCTAAAGGACTTGTGCACCCACAAAAGGAAGCTCAAAGGCAATGAAAGTATTAGCATGGGTAGAAATGTGTCAACATTGATAGGTAAATCTGTTCCTCAAATTCCTGAGAAATGTAAGGACCCAGGTACTATCTGTATACCTTGCATTATGGGGAACAATAAATTTGAGAATGCCATGCTAGATTTAGGAGCTTCTATTAGTGTTATGCCTCTGTCTATTTTTAATTTTCTATCTCTAGGTCCTTTGTAGTCAACTGATGTGGTAATTCATTTAGCTAATAGAAGTGTTGCCTATCCTGCTGGTTTCATAGAGGATGTCTTAGTTAGAGTTAGTGAACTGATTTTCCCTTCTTATTTTTATATTTTGAACATGGAGGAGGGATTTTCTAAAGGATCAGTTCCCATCATTCTAGGCAGACCTTTTGTGAAAACTGCTAGAACTAAGATAGATGTATATGCAGGCACACTATCTATGGAGTTTGGTGATATAACTGTTCATTTTAATATTCTTGATGCTATGAAACACCTATCTAAAGATCTTTCTTTATTTCGTGTTGAAATAATTGACCATATTATTGATGAATACATGACTGATCTTCATTCTAATTTGCATGCATGTCACTCTTCATGCATTGAATCTGAATTTGTACTTGATCATATGTCTGAATTTGATGATGAGAGTGAATCTGAAATTTATATTGATTACATGTCTGGTGATGTTTTACCTCTTGAGATTGATTTTCAAGTGTCGGATAAAACTAACCATGTTTCAGGAAGTACACATACCTCTGACTTTCTTTATGTGGTACAGGCTGAGAAACCATCTCTTTCTACCATTATCCAGCTGCCCACACAAGAATTGAAGCCTCTGCCATCAAATTTAAAATATGCTTACTTAGATGAGAGCAAAAGTTTTCCAGTAATTATATCCTACTCGGGTGCATAACAGTTGGAGAGTCTACATCGACTATAGGAGGCTGAACCAGGTTACCAAAAAGGACCATTTTCCCCTGCCATTCATTGACCAAATGCTTGAACGCCTAACAGGTAAATCTCACTACTGTTTCCTTGATGGTTTTTCTGGTTATATGCAAATCACTATTGCTCCTGAGGATCAGGAAAAGACCATATTCACCTGCCCCTTTGGCACTTTTGCCTACAGGAGGATGCCTTTCGGCCTGTGCAATGCCCCTGGTACCTTCCACTGGTGCATGATTAGTATTTTTAGTGATTTTTTAGAAAATTGCATAGAGGTGTTTATGGATGATTTCACTGTATATGGATCCTGTTTTGATGCTTGATTAGATAGTCTGGAAAAAGTTTTGAATAGATGCATTGAAACTATCCTTGTTCTAAATTTTGAAAAATGTAATTTTATGGTTGAGCAAGGTGTCGCAACGTGCCCTTTGCAGGCGAGCGAAGGCGAGGCTCACGGGTGCGCTTTCCAAAGGAGGAAAGATGCGCGGAGTCGTCGCCAACGTTTATTTGTGGAAAACGTCGGAAAAAACCGAAGGAAACCGGTCAAAATGAAAATTGTAAGTTCGGGAGTTGTATTTACGTTTGAGGAAGGTATTAGCACCTCTCACGTTTGTCCCAAAGGACAACAACCTATTTTTAAGAATTGTGGAATTGTGTTACCTTAACTTTTATTTTTTTTTATTTTTTGAGGTCGACAAAAGCGGGGCTCCGAAAAAAGGGGGAGAATAGAGGATTGCCTTGAGGGTCCACACTTAGGCAATCATGAAGCATAGCTCCAAACTCAATGGTGGAGGACACATGAACAACATTAGGCAATAACATTCATGGGGCTCTGAAAAAGGGGGAGAATGGAGGATTGCCTTGAGGGTCTGCACTTAGGCAATCATGAAACATAGCTCCAAACTCGAAGGTGGAGGACACATGAACAGCGCTAGGCAATAACATTCATGGGGCTCCGAAAAAGGGGGTTGGCGGGACCAAACGGTCCACCGGGTTTTTCCACCTGAAAGGCAAACATGCTTTTTGTAAAGAAAAATAAATCATTCGCGAGAGCATCATATCTTAGAGAAACAATATACTTGTGCTAAGGGTAATCTTCCTTGTAACCGAGAATGAAGGGCAGGACGTCAACTTTTAGCTTTTGAATGAACATGCAGGGGAAACACGGGCTAAGCTGAAAATAAATCACTCATAGTGTATAAAACTCACAAGGCAAGTGTTTTATCCTATTCCCAAACCATAACTGCACCATGACTCTATTTTGCACACGACTTCCTAACAAATCAAAGATCAAATGTACGATCACGGACCAATAGGAATTTCTCGAGGGTAGTGTTTTTGGAGAGGAAGCTGGGTGTTTCGGTCTTTTCCTCTTTGTTCAGGTGGGGTGGGATATCGCCAGTCGACAACGACCTTGAATGGCAATCTGAAGGAAGAGACACCAAAAATGGGTTTTCCTTTGCCAATAGTCACTTATTTTTGCCGAAAATTTATCTGGTCTGAAGATTTTCCATTCCGTTTCTTTCATTGATCGAGAATTACTCTGTTTTCCTCCGATCTCTTCCATTTTCACTTCCTTTTGATCTTCGATCGAGAATCCTTCTTTTTCTTTCTTTTTTATTGTTCTTTTTCTTTCTTTTCTTTTCATTTCTTCCTTTTCTTTCCACTTCCTCCTTTCCTTTCTTTGGGAAATCGGGTTTCAGCATTCTATTTGCTCTCCCTTGAGGAGATTCCGCTGTCCTTTGCTTCGAGGGAAAGGATGAGGATTCTTTTGATAGGCCAAGGTTCAAAAAAAAGTCTAAGGTTGTGTTTCAATGGGGTCTTTTATCGTGGGAACCCAATCTTGATATCTAGGGCAAAACAAATTTGGGTGTCAAGGTGTCGGTCTCGGGCCATACTCCCACATTACTCCACAAGGCACACGTGACAATGATGATTTGAAAACAACGTGCAAAATTAGTCATGGCTATAGCCAGGTGGGCACTCAAGCATCCCGTTTATGGCATTGTGATACTACGGTTGGGAATTTACACAAACAGACCCAACGTTTCCCAATTATGTTCTTTTATCAGTTCAATGAATTCATTCATCCTTATCTCGGTTATTCCGGAAAATAAACTCTTAGCATCAGTCCCTTGTTTCCAGAAGATACGTTTGCTCTTTACGAATGATTTATACTTCTTAACTATAACATGTCGACCTTCACGGTCTTTCTTTCTTTTTCCTTTTTGTTTCATTCACAAAATTATACACCTGTGGTCCTTTATGAGGAAAACCTTTCTTTGTACATCTATATTCTTATACATGACAAACTTTTTCTGTACACGCATTGGAACTCTTTCTCTTTACGTCACACGGTCTATATACAAACCCTATTTACGTTCAAAGATTTTTTTATTTTTCCCAACACACACTTATGGTTCACACAAAAGTTTCTTCATATACACTCGTTGCTCACACACACAAGAATTCCTTTCCACGCATCATTTACACACAAAAAAATCCTTTTATACACACTTTCCATTTTCTTTGCATACGCAGACATTTTATTCACAACGCTTCTTTCTTTTTATTATGATTTTGGTTCATTTTATTTTTAGGACGACGTTCCTAAATGAAAAACTCTACACGGTTCCAGAATTTCAACAAACACTATTGACAACAACGAAGTAAGCACTAATGCAATAGTCCAAACAAAATATATGCACAAAACAAATGACAATCGTGACATTAAAAAACAAACGTTAGTCCCTCAAGTCATGTAAATGATAAAGGATGAAACATAAAAGAACATGAATCTGGGGATCCCACGGTCATGTGGCTCCGCATGCCACCGGTCTCTTGGGACACGGTAACAAAAAGTGGGGTGGTCGACAAAAGCAGGGCTTTTGCTCCTACGTATCCTCAATTTGTGATGAGGAACTCAGACCTACGTAGTTCTTGACAACTGTGAGACTAAAAATAGTCTCGCTGTTTTCTTCACCAAAATGCGAACATGCTTTAGTAAAGAGACAAAACTTCCAACTGATCAGAGAAACATATGCTTTCTGGATGAAAAACAATGTGTCTATCGGGGAAGGAGAGTATGCTGATGAAATTTTCTCATAACCGTAAATGAGATTTTGGATGTTAGCATTTCATTTCTAAACGACCATTTAGAGGAAACACTGGGTCCAACAAAGATAGGAGAAAATCACTCAAAGTGTATCAATCTCACACAGGTAAGTGTTTCATCCTAATTCCGAACCATAGATATGTCATGACTTGATTTTGCAAATCATTTCCTAACAAATCAAAGATTACATGCGTGATCATGGATCAATAGGACTTATTTTGGGAATGGTTTTTAGGTGGGGAATTTGGCTTTGAGTGTTTTTGCCTTTTCCTTTTCTGTTTTTGTTTAGTGCGTGGCGAGAAAGTCGTTAGCGCACAAGATTTTGGTTGGCAATCAAAGGGAGAGGGCCATTTTCGGTCGTGGTTTCCTCTCTTTTTTGTTTACTTGGTGACAATTCTGTATTGTTCAGATATTGTCTGGTTCGAAGACCTTTCTTCATATTTCTTCTGTTTTTTTCTGATCCTTGATCGAGAATTTTCCTTTCTTCTTCTTCTTTTTTTTTTTTGCTTTCTCCCACTCTTTCATTGGAATTTTCTTTCTGTTTTGTGTCTTCTCCCTTTCTTGGATTGGGAATTCTCTCTTCTTTTTTTGTGTCTTCTCCCTTTCTTGGATTGGGAATTTTCCTTCTCTTTGTGTTTTCTTTCGAGGGTAAGGATTATGGTGAGTTGGGATTTAGGCTCAAGGCTTGTAGAACGGCTGGTCATGATATATGTCAGGGTTTGGCCAGCGGTTCGGGGATAAAGGGGATGTCCTACATTATTTCCATGATACACATGCAACAATGATGATTAGGAAATTTTATGCAAAACTGGTCACGCATGCACCCATGTGGACACTCAAGCATCAAGTTTTTATGGTCATGTGACACTAGGGCTCAGGATTCATTTTCCCTATTTTAATTCAACCCAGTGTTTCCAAAATACGTTCTTTTATCAATTTGTGCATTCATTCGAGTCCATTTTGGGCGTCCGGGAAAATTTTCACAGCATTCACCCTTCAGGTGTATACACATTCTTTCAAAAACTAGTTATGATCAGCAAATTTTTTCAAAGAAAAGTTGGAAGTCATCTCTTTTCAAAAGCATGTTGTTTTTTAGCTAGACAACCTTTATTATATTTTTTTATATATATTTTTTTATATTCCTTCTTATTCTTTTCTTGCTCGCTCTCTTTGCTTTTTTTTTTTCCATGAGGTATTTTGCTACCTAAACATATGTATAATATTTTTGCTATATACATGCATATCCAAGGTATCTTGCTACCTAAACATACATATATATGTTTTGTGAGATATTTTTGCTATATACATGCATATTCAAGGTATCTTTCTACCTAAACATACATATATATATATATATATATATATATATATATTGTGAGGTATGACTACCTTCCGAGCTTGTGCTTGTTTTATTTAAATTCCTAGGATCATGAGCAACTAGGTGTGTCCTGCTATGACTTGAGAAACAAAAAGTGATCAAATAACAAGAGATTTAAAAGTTACTAGGTTGCCTCCTAGTAGCGCGTCTTTAACGTCTTGAGCTGGACGCATGATGGCTTGTCGGTCACGGACCTAGTACTTTGCTTACCTTTGGCTTTGGACTTGGTCGCCTATTGGTCGGACATGGGTCGTAAGCAACGCTCTAACATTTTTGTGGATGAGCTGAGATGAACTCTAGAGGTGATGGCGGTGCGTCTGTTGCCCGTTGCCGGCCATCCCTAGGCTGCTGTGGTGTTTCGCCCTGCGCCTGCCTGGGGATGCAATACTTCTTGATGAAAGCTCGATTAGTAGGGGACCTGATGATCTTGCTGGGGGCGACAGGCACTCCGTAGAACTGACAGAGGCCCATAATTAGAGCTTGGAAACTTCAAGACCCTGTTGGACTTCTTCGGGTCCACTGGGTGTCTTGCGGGCACGATCTCTGCAAACAATAGATGAAATCAGAAATCAGTTAGGCGATGTGCATACTTACCTATGTCATGATGGCGTGACCTTGTCGGGGGGAATGGGCACCCTGTAGGACTACAGAGGCCCGTAACCAGAGCTGGAAACCCTAGGGCCCTGTTGGACTTCTCCGGGTCCACTGGGTGTCTTTGTGGGTGCGATTCCTGCAAACAATAGATGGTATCAGAAATTAGTTGAACCATCTGTATACTTACCTATGTCACGATGGCATGACCTCGCTGGGGGAACGGGCACCCTGTAGGACTGACAGAGGCCCGTAACCAGAGCTGGAAACCCCAGGGCCCTGCTGGACTTCTTCGGGCCCACTGGGCGTCTTGTGGACACGATCCCTGCAAACAATAGATGACATCAGAAATCAATTGAACCATGTGCATACTTACCTATGTCATGACGGCACAGACCAACCGATACATCTACAGGGGGAGATTGGCATTGTGGTTGCCGGGCAGAATGTTACTAAGTAGCAACGTCATCCATATCCATGTAAAAGTGGTCATGTTGGTGCGCATGGTCCGCACTCGTCTTTTTGCAGCGGCACGGGGGAAATCTTGCCCCAGTATGCATAGTAGATGCGTGATAGCCTCCCTTTCTGGATGTGCTCGCACAGTTGGTCGCCCTCTAATATCAGGGGGTGGCCCAGGAACTGTTAAAAGGAAACTACTGGCCCCTTAACCAGGAGCGCAAGTCTCGGTGAAGCATCTAAGGGCAAAGGACCTTATATTCTCTTAAGGTGTGGATATGGAGCACACTGAAAACGAGGACGCGTAGCCCTCTAAAGACGAGGGCGTGCAGCCCTCTACAGGCGAGGACATATAGTCCTCTAAAAGTGATAGGTACTAGTACCCAAGGGTCCACCTTTATGAGAAAGCAAGAGATCGACTCATCGAGAGGGCCGGTCATCCAACAAGACTGGACACGAGATGTAGGAAATCTATGCAATTAACATGATTTTTAGGGATGCAGACGCATGCAACCTTTGTCATGAAATTTGGTAATGCTGACCTCATATGAAACAATGCAATGCAATGGAAAGTTGTACAATGTTCATGACATTCTTTCCCTATTTTGTGATTTTGATTTTGATTTAATTTTTTGGAAAACACAGATTGACTGTCCTTTTGAAAGAGGTGATAATTCATGCAACCTCATCCTATCTTTTTGCAAATCTCTCCGGGAACTCCCTCAGAGTGTATGTTCTGTTTGATTTAGTCACTTGACCATTTTGGAGTGACAAAAATGGAGCCGTTTGACGTTTAATCAATCTATTGAAATTCCAGGGCTTGTATCCCCCTTTTTTTTGTTTAAAAACATCGACGGGTGAGAACTTTTGATCTGCCCCTATGTTCACTTGAGGCTCATGCACGATGCCCCTCATTGCCTCAGTGTAAGTCTTTGAGGTACCAATTGTTATCTTTCATCATGACCTTGTAGCTGGGAACCTATTGGGTGAGAACTTCTAATCTGCCCCTAGGTTCGCTTGAGGTTTTTTGCATGGTGCCTTTCATTGCCCCAGTGTAAGGCTTTGAGGTACAATCGTTGTCTTTCGTCATGACCTTGTAGCGAGGAACCTATTGGGTGAGAACTTCTAATCTGCCCCTAGGTTCGTTTGAGGTTTATGCATGGTGCCTTTCATTGCCCCAGTGTAAGGCCTTGAGGTACAATCGTTGTCTTTCGTCATGACCTTGTAGCAAGGAACCTATTGGGTGAGAACTTCTAATCTGCCCCTAGGTTCGTTTGAGGTTTATGCATGGTGCCTTTCATTGCCCCAATGTAGGGCTTAGAGGTACCAATTGTTGTCTTGTTTTCACAACCTCGTAGTGAGGAAGAATGAAAGAAGCAGTTGATTCTTGCAAAAAGAATTTTCCAAGGACAAGAAATAGTTGAAGGATTTTTCAGTTGATGGATTTAAGTCAAATGACTCCTATGTAGAAGCAAGATGTTTTGATGTCTTGATGATGCTAAAGGATCAAGTGCTTCTAAGTTTTATTCAAGACAAGAATCCAAGAAAGTCAAGATATATGATCAAGTTTGATCTCTTAGAATCTTTAGGAAGAAGTTTCCAAATTGAAAACAAACAAAAGGTTTGACCAAAGAATTCTATCATTTCAAATTGAGATTTGCTCTCTGGTAATCGATTACCAGCAGCTGAAAATGTTTATAACAGTCACTAGAAATTTGAATTCAAAATTTATAATGTGTAATTGATTACCAGAGGGGATTTCCAGAAAATAATTGCCAAGAGTCACACCTATTCAAATTTTTTATGAATGACCATCAAAGGTGACTTGGAAACACGGACTTAAAGGGAGTTTTCATTGCCCAAGAAGTTTTATCCTCTTAAAAGATTAAGAGTTTTTCTGAACTGAAATGTTTTATCCTCTCAAAAAGATTCCTTGGTCAACCACTTGCATATTCAATAAGGAATTTTGATTGATCTTCATTGTACAATCTATCTCTTTTAAGAGAGATTTCTTCTTCTCTTCTTCTTATTTCTGAAAAGGGATTAAGAGACCGTGGGTCTCTTGTTGTAGGGGATTCTTGAACACAAGGGAAGGGTTGTCCATGTGTGGTTTAGACTTTGTAAAAGGAGTCTTACAAAGAGAGTGGAAAATCTCAAGTGGGTTGTTTGAGGACTGGACGTAGGCACGGGAAGTGGCCGAACCAGTATAAATCAAGTTTGCATTCCTCTCATCCCTTAAACTTCTTTTATTTATTGCTATTTATCTTTTGCTTTAAAGAAGTTTATTTTGAATTGTCTTTTGAGTAATTCATGTTAAGGGTGGTGTTAATCCAAAAAAAAAGAGTGAAAGTTTAATTGGGGAATAGCCTTTGTATCTTAATTCAAACCCTTTTTTTCCTTATGGTAACTGAGGCCATTTGTCCAACATCCTATTCTTGATAACTCACTTCTCTCTAAAAAACAAACTTTTCGGAATGATAAAATGGGGTCACATGAACGTCTTGAAAACACAGTCAATCAAATGCTTCTTTTTTTTCTTTTTGAACTTTTTTATTTATTTTGAAACTTATTGGTTTTGAACTTTACTCGTTGTTTTACGGTGCCCCCACCAACGTGCAAGACGAGTAATCTCTGATTGAACGGTCTTGGAAGTCCAAACTCAGAAGCACAGGTCGCTTGAGCAAACAGACCAATGGCTTGCACCCACATTCTAGTGAAAGTTGAATAAGCAAAGATGCGTCATTAGAGACATCTAACAACAGCTTTCAAAATTGCCCCATGTGTGGCATCTCTTGTCAATGTCAGGATTTACACACGATTCTCCTCAAACTTCAGCCAACATCAATTAGACCTTGCACCTTACGCTTCAGAGCCCTACAATGCTCAATGAAACGCCCCGGGGCTTCTCCGTGACAAGCACACGTTGCGTTCGAATCGTATTCTCGGAGAAATGGAGGTTGATGAACCTTGGTTGGGGTTATGGCTACCATTGAATTATCAAGTAGATATGGGAGCAAGTCAGCATAGGACACCGGAATTGGGGTGAATTCTACAGGCTTTTTCACTGCAAAATTCATTTCTTGGTTGGTGTTTTGGTTTATGCTAAAGGTGGTGTTCGTCATTGGAACTGCGGTAGACAGACTTTGTGGTTGTTTTAGGGATGGCCTTTGTGGATAACTGGGCGGTGGGTAAGGAGAAGGTTGGTTATTGGTTGAGTAATGACATTGTTGGGTTGGTGGGAAACTTGGTTGTATTGGAATGGAAGTCACAGCACGGGCTTCTCCTTCATCCTCACCCTCTTCATTTGCCCCAGTTTTCTCATTCATCCAAGCAGGATGACTAAATTTTCCTTTTTTCAGACCCACATCGATCCTTTCACTGGCAAAGACCAAATCCGCAAAGCTTTGAAGGTGCGTAGCCCACCATTTTCCCTAGTAGAATACTGGTGTCATACCCTAATTTCGTCCGGGGACCTTTGCTTGATGACATGCGACCTTTCTTTGGTCCTTGTGAGGTGCTTGGCATCCATCATTGGGCAATTTGTGAAATTCCAGGACATGCCGAAAAACCAAAAAAAATATATATATATTGATGCACAATCCGTAAGTTTCCGTGACACACCGGAAATCAAATGGAAGCATCATTGCATAATTAAGTGAGGTTTTGTAACATTCCGTAAGTCAAAAGGGGGATGATTATGTAATCCGCAAGGTTCCGTAACATTACGGAAAGAAAACAAGTATCGTTACGAGATTCGTAAGTTTCCGTAACTTTACGAAAAAAGAATCACCAAAAAAGGTAAGGGGGTGAACTTATCAAGATAGGGGTGTAAATAGCAATTCAAATCTAGGCCCTTCTAGAACATTTTGGAAGTTGGGTTGCTTAAGGAGGAAGCAACTGGGCGGCAAGCTCCTCCACGTTTTTGAAAAATGGTTTTCGGGGCTTCCGCGGCTTCCGTAATACTTCCGTAAAATTTCCGAAAACCTTGGGTAAGCATATTCCACTTAACATTGGTGAAAGGGAAGAGAAAAAAGATGAAAATCAAATTCGAAAACAGTTTCGTAAGGCTTCCGTAACTTTTCCGTAAAATACGAAAAGGGGGGTGAACTTAGTAATTCGGGTGCGCTTAGAAATCTTCTTCATTAAGTCTTTGGGCGGCAAGCACCTCCCTTTTTTCTATAAATAGGGGAGGGGGGAGCTGTTTCAAAATGTTCAGCCCCTTTGGCACTTCTCTCTCTTTCGAATTTGCTTGGAAAAATCGTTTCCGTGAAGAAAATCTAAGCCGAGGCGCTTCCGAAACGCTTCCGTAAGCAATTCTGTGGAAATTCTTCATCGTTCTTCACCGTTCTTCATCCGTTCTTCGTTCGTTCTTCGTTCTTCAACGGGTAAGTTTTCGAATCCGAGACTTTCAATTCATTTCTTGTTTTGTGTACTTTCACTTTAATTTCGTTTACTTTCAGTTTTCTTTTCTTCCGTTTTTAACGTGCTTTAACCATTTATTTAAGCCATTTTCTCGTCTAATAAATGATAAAATGAATTTCAACCGATCATTTGTGTTGTAATCTCGTTTAATCACTGTTAAAACGAAATCTAACCGATCGTTCACGCTATAACCTCGGTTAAACCAAAAAAAGTAAAATAATAATAAAATAATCAAAATATCTTGAAAAATAATAATAAAATAATCAAAATATCTTTGAATAAAATAATAAAAAAAATCAATCGGACGTTTTTCTTTGGAAGTTTCCTTGAATGAATTGATTAATAACCAAAGTGAAACTAAGACTAAAATCAACTCACAAATCAAGTTTTTTTCCGAAAAATCACTAAAAACCGTTTTAAGGTCCAACGCCTTAAACGGTCCTCTTTGCTTTTATCGGTTAACATGGACCGTTCAAAAGCATAAAATCAACATGTAACTTTACCGCTTTTGCAAGAACTACGTAGGTCTGAGTTCCTCATTGAGGATACGTAGGAGCAAAAGCCCCGCTTTTGTCGACCACCCCAAGAGATCGTTAATGGTCCAATGCCTTAACGTTTCTCTCCTTTCAAAAACAAGAGGTCGTTAATGGTCCAACGCCTTAACGTTTCTCCCCTTTCAAAATCAAAAGACCGTTTAATGGTTCAACACCTTAAATGACCTTTTGTTCAATAAAAACATATTTTGCAAAAAAGACAAAAACAACTTAACCAAACACTTTGTTCCGAAAGAACTACGTAGGTCTGATTTCCTCATCACAAATTGAGGAATACGTAGGAGCAAAGGGAAACACCCTTGTCGACCACAAAAAAGAGAAAAATATAAAAAGGGTATAAAGGATATAAGGACATAAAAGGGAACGTAAAAATCAAAGTCATGTTTGCACATTCGATTAAAGGCTGCCGTTCTTTGGGACGGACGTGTGGGGTGCTAATACCTTCCCCGTGCGTAAATACAACTCCCGAACCTTTCACTTAAAAGTTCGTAGATCGCGTCTTTTCCGGTTTTTCCGACGTTTTCCTCAAATAAACGTTGGTGGCGACTCCGCGCGTATTCCTTTCGTGGAACACGCATCCCGCGAGTCTCGCGTCGCCCTCCCGCCGAAGGGTAGGTTGCGACAACTGGTAATGTGTCTACTATCATTATCATTTTTTCTCCGTCATTGAGGTGCCACTTGAGCTGCCAGGTCTCTCCACCTTTGGGCGTATTCTTTGAAAGATCTGTGCCCCTTTTTGCACATGTTCTGTTGTTGCATCCTATCCGGAACCATATCAAAATTGTACTGATATTGCCTAATGAAGGCAACCATTAGGTCCTTCCAAGAGTGGACTCGAGAAGGTTCCAGGTTAGTGTACCAGGTAACAGCTACCCCAGTAAGATTTTCTTGGAAGGAATGTATCAGCAGTTCCTCATCTTTTGCGCATGCCCCCATCTTCCGATAATACATCTTTAGATTGTTCTTGGGGAAAGTAGTCCCCTTGTACTTGTCAAAGTCCAGCACCTTGAACTTGGGAGGGGTGATGATATTGGGTTCTAGGAACAACTTTTTTAGGTTAGCAAAGGCATAATCTTCACCTCCTTCAATGGCCCTGAGCCTTTCCTCTAGATGATCCAACTTTCCCATTTCTGCCATAGCATGAGGGTTTTTACTTGTTGTGGAATGCAAGAGGTGTAGCTGGGGGTGATACTGAGGGCCTTCCGAAGTGTTTTCAAGCGGTATACCACAAACTACTTGCCCTTCAGTAGCATATCCGAGCCAAGGCTCGAAGTCGGCTAGATTGTGATGGGGAATTTCATATGTCTTCCCCACGGTTTAGGAGACATGTTCATGATCAGTTTGGGGTTGTTGGTTCTCAATGGGTATAGGAGTGGGGTTATTGACATTCTTATTGGGAGTGTACGCCACATTGGGTGGCGTATAGTTGAGAGGCAAGCCATATGGCGGGAAGGCGTGCTCGTTTTGAATTTGCACATCATGGGGGACGCCCGTACTTCCCAAATCTTTGCCTACCATATCTGAGGTTGGATGATTCATTTGGTTGATGCCGGATGGGGACGTCGGGTTCACCTTAGCAACAACGCTGGTAGCGGCAATTGCACCTGCATTGGCTTCCATTATCTTCTTCACACTCATCATGGCCTCCATCATTGCGGCCATTTGCTCTTTCATGGGCTCCATGTCGGCCTCCATCTACTCTTGTACCTCCTCCGCTTTACCCATTACTCTAGCTCTAGCACAGGTTCGGCGAGGGCACCGTAAAGCATGCTCTTTTTTTTCTTTTTTTTTTATAACAATGATTAGGTTCTCTTTTTCTTTTCAAGGAAAGAATGCAATGAGCAATGCAACCAATGAACAACATGGATGTATGCGAATGATGCACAATTGAAGTATAGCGAATTTTACACTGGATATGGGGTTGAATCAATTTAGATTTTCAGCATGGTCCATGACATCTTCGTCAAGGTGAAACTAGAAGTAACAGGGACATCAGCAGCCCTAAATGTGTTTGGCAGTAGACGAAGCAGCAATGTAACACGATCTTTTGCCCCAATTTTTTTTCAAGATGGTTACTTCCATACTTCAACTTGACTCGATGAACCTTTTTGTAAAAGCACGAGCTTGGTTCAACCCCATAACCCAGGAAATGGAAATTTTGATCGCCAATACTTCATCAACATTTCATAGGGATGAAAGACTCGAGAATACGCATGCTATGCATGGAAAATGTAATTACGAGATTGAGATGCCCGAAGAGACATCCTTTCTTAATTAACCACACATTAGGTACCATGCTCAATCATTTTGTTTTTTTGTTTGTGTTTTTTTTTTAATTTTAGAAATGGGTTTATGATCCCAACATGGTTGGCTCATGGTACCTAACACATGTAACTAAGAATGCAGCGTGAATTTTTGCGCTTTCTTTTTTGTTTTTGTCTTGCAGGGGAAAACGCAAGGGTCACGCATGAGCAAATATGTAGAACAAAAAGTATGTTGAACGCATATGCATGATGATGCAATGACTCATGCAAAATGGGAATGTGATAACGGACAAATGCAGGAACGATATGTTCATTATGATGCTGAAGAGATGTTTATGCGGTGCATGATATGAATGCATTTACGGACACGAGAGCCCGGAAAATTATCTCTCATTATTGCGCATTTGGGGGCACAGTGCCCCATGTGTGCAGTTAAGAAGACGATATGGATCTTCCGGCTTCCCATGACAAAAGACGAGACCCACATACAACACATGTGTGACGGTATGATGCAGATGCGCATGCATGAAATGGAAAGAAAACAACACAAAGGGGTAATTCACACATACGAGACTGCAGAGATCCAACTTTAATGCTACGTTTTGGGCATGATGGCGCCTCAACATAGTATTAAAAAGGTTACGTATTACTCTAAAGAAACCAAACATCACTAGCAAAACTATAAACTAGTGCTATTTACCAAAAAATGCATGAGAACGAATGGCACGGAGCGTGTTTGCTCTTTGCCCCTATTTGGGAACCTATAGGACAATATCTAGGGGTCTCTAATAACTACTCCCCAACAATTCATAACTCACACGGTTGTTTTCTAGAGGTATCATCACTCAAGATAATAATATTGTGGCGGTATGGAATACCAGGGACAACACATTATAAAGAGAGAAAGCTCTAGACGAGGTTTCACTATTATCAAGCAAGTCGGAGACCTAGCATGATGATAGATTCACCTCCACTCCTTAAATTCCCATGAACCCGGGTATAGGGCCCCTTTTTTAATCAAACCCATGGGTGCTTAGAATGCAGTGTAAAGAATGCGAAATAGACAACAATTATTTACATTTTGCACAGTTCAACAAATGCACACACGAAGTTTCATAAATCCACAATTCCTTAAAATAGGCCTATCTCACAAAAATAGTCGCCAACTGTTGCAACGTGCCCTTTGCGGGCGAGCGAAGGCGAGGCTCACGGGTGCACTTTCCAAAGGAGGAAAGATGCGCGGAGTCGCCACCAACATTTATTTGTGGAAAACGTCGGAAAAAACCGAAGGAAACCGGTTAAAATGAAAATTCTAAGTTCGGGAGTTGTATTTACGTTTGAGGAAGGTATTAGCACCTCTCACGTTTGTCCCAAAGGACAACAGCCTATTTTTAAGAATTGTGGAATTGTGTTACCTTAAATTTTTTTTCTATTTATTTTTTGAGGTCGATAAAAGCGGGGCTTTTGCTCCTACGTACCCTCCATTGAAGAGGAAATCATACCTACGTAGTTCTTCCTTAAGCGTGAATCAAGCGATTCTTTTTACTTGAAAGGTGATCATTTTAAGGCGTTGGACCTTAAAAATGATCCATTTTACTTGGTAAGAAACTGAAATGATAAACTTTCAAAACCCTATTTTTTTGTGGACGAGCTTGACTAGGCGAGTTGATTTTAGCCTTAGTTTCGCTTTAGTTATTAGTCAATTCAATTAAGAATGAGAAATCCCAAAGAGAAAACGTCCGATTGATTTTTCGCTTTATTTTACTAAAAAGGTATTTTTGATTATTATATTATTATTTTACCTCTTTTTTGATTTCCAACGTGGTTACGGTACGACCGAACAGTCGGAATTCATTTTAACAGAAATTAACGAATACTACAATTCAAATGATCGGTGGAAATTTATTTTATTTTTAGATTAGGCGAGAAATGACTTAAATAAATGACTTAAGCACGTCAAAAGGGGGTTTAGAAAGCGAATGAAAACGAGAATAAAAATACATGAAACAAAATGTGGACCACCACGGGTACATAGAATGAATTGAAAAGCTCAGTTTGAAGTACTTACCCATTGAAGACTGAAGAAAACGAATAACGAACGATGAATGTTGAAGAACGGTCGAGAATCTTCGCGTAACTACTCACGGAAACGTTACGGAAGCGCCTCGGCTTGGATTTTCTTCACGGAAATAATTTTCTTCAGCAATTTCGAGAGAATAAGAAGTGCCAAGAAGGCTCAACCCCTTCTCCCTTCACTTCTCCCCCTATTTATAGCAAAATAGGGGAGGAGCTTGCCACCAAGCTCGCCCAGGCGAGCAAGGTTGCTTCCTCCAGAAGCAACAACCTTCTGGAGGAAGAATCTGGAAGGCCCAAGTGGGCCTGATTGCTATTTGTACCCCCCTTTTTACTAAATGCACCCCCTACCTTTTTTTGGTAATTCTTTTTTCGTAACGTTACGAAAATTTACGAATTTCGTAACGATACTTATTTTCCTTCCGCAAGGTTACGAGTCCTTACGGATTATGTATTTACTCTTTTTTAGCTTTCGAAGAAGTTACGAAAACTCATGGATTGCGAAAAATACCTCCTTTCGATTTCCGTCACATCACGGAATTTTCACGGATCGCGTAAGCCTGCTTCCTTTTAATTTTTGGCACATCTCGAGACTTCACATATTGTGCAACAAAGGGTGCCAAATATCTCGAAGCGGCCAATCAATGGTTGTATATCATCAAATTATATTCCCCGAACGAAATTAGGGTATGACACAAGGTATAGTTTTAGGCCATATTATTTCCAATAAGGGCATGTGGAAGCAAAGCTTCATGATGATTCAACAATGATTCAAAGGTGTTTTGATGATAACAATGATGACAACAAAAGATGATGACAAAAAGCTCAAGAGAATCAAAGAACATCCATCTCAAGAAAATATAGAACAAGTCAAAGAGTTCAAGAATCAAGAAGAATTCAAGACTCAAGAAGAAAGCCTACAAACAAGAATCAAGATTCAAGATCTCAAGAATCAAGATCAAGATTCAAGACTCAAGATTCAAGAATGAAGAAAAGACTCAATCAAGATAAGTATTAAAAAGTTTTTCAAAACTTTGAATAGCACATGAGTTTTTGACAAAACCTTTACCAAAGAGTTTTTACTCTCTGGTAATCGATTACCAGATTGTTGTAATCGATTACCAGTAGCAAAATGAGTTTGAAAATGTTTTCAAACTGAATTTACAACGTTGCAAATATTTTCAAAAGGCTGTAATCGATTACCATTGCCCTTGAACGTTGAAATTGAAATTTAAATGTGAAGAGTCACATTGTTTCATTCAACAGCTTTGTGTAATCGATTACACATATTTGGTAATCGATTACCAGTGTTTGTTTTTGAAAAATCTAAAGATGTAACTCTTCAAAAAGGTTTTGACTCTTTCAAATGGGTTTTACGTTTTTCTAAAAGATATAACTCTTCTGAATGGCTTTCTTGACCAGACATGAAGAGTCTATAAAAGCAAGGCTTTGTTTTGCATTTTGAATGAATTATTCCAAGTCTTTCTAACAATCTCTTACAATCCTTTACAAGCCTTGAATCTCTTTGAACTTCTTCTTCTTCTTTGTACCAAAAGTTTTCTGAAGTTTTCTGGTTTTTCCCAACCTTGAAAACTTGTGCTATTCATCCTTTCCATTCTCTTCTCCCTTTGCTAAAAAGAATTCGCCAAGGACTAATCGCCTGAATTCTTTTTGTGTCTCTCTTCTCCCTTTTCCAAAAGAAGGAAGGACTAACCGCCTGAATTCTTTTGTGTCTCCCTTCTCCCTTGTCAAAGAATTCAAAATGGCACAGTCTGAGAATTCTTTTGATTCTTCCCATTCCCTAATACAAAAGCGTTCAAAGGTTTAACCGCCTGAGAATTCTTTTGTATCCCCATTCACAAAGTATCAAAGGTGTAACAGCCTGAGATCTTTGTCTTAACACATTGGAGGGTACATCCTTTGTGGCACAAGTAGAGGGTACATCTACTTGGGTTTGACTGAGAACAAGAGAGGGTACATCTCTTGTGGATCAGTTCTAGTGGAGGGTACATCCACTAGGTTCAAAGAGAACAAGGGAGGGTACATCCCTTGTGGATCTTTGCTTGTAAAAGGTTTTTACAAGGTTGAAAGAAATCCCAAGGACCGTAGGTTGCTTAGGGACTGGAGGTAGGCACGGGTTTGTGCTGAACCAGTATAAAAATCCTTGTGTGTTTGTTTCCTTCTTCCCTACTCTTTTACTTTCCGTTGTGCATTTAAATTCCGCTTTTACTTTCTATTAAGTTTCTCTTCTACTCCTCTTTCTCTTAACAATTTAGTAAAAGCCTTAAAAGAGTAATTTTTAATTAGTAAAGGTTTAGGAATAATTAATTCAACCCCCCCCCTCTTAATTATTCTGAGGCCACTCGATCCAACAGGGCATTGAAGTAGATCCTGCAAAAATTTATGTTATTTCACAATTGCCTTACCCCTCTTGCGTGTGAGAGGTGCGATCTTTTCTTGGTCATGTAGGATTCTACAGGCGATTTATAAGAGATTTTAGCAAGGCACCTGATTGGACAACCCCATTTGAGCTAATGTGCAATGCATCCAATTACACATTGGGGGTTGTCCTTCCTCAAAAGATCTCCTTACTTCAGCTTACTTCTTTTCCACCATGACTTAGGGAGTCTTTCTTTTCCTATCTCCTCCTTTACTTTTATTACATTTGTCCGATTCTATTTGATGGTTTAATTGCTTTTAATCTTTTAATTGTGCTACATTGAGGACAATGTGTTGTTTAAGTATGGGGGGGTGTTCTTTGGTTTTGGTTTTGCTAGTTTTTTTGGTTTTGTAAGTTTTGTTAGTTTTGTTGGGTTTCAAGTTTAATATTTTAGGTCAATTCTGTTTGCATGTACAACTTTGAATATTTTTCTTTGAATTATAGGATATGTTCAAGAAATGGGTAATTGTTCTGAAAATAAAAGTCTCTTAACATTTTGTGATTTGAAATCCTTGTTTTTCATCTACATGTCATGATAGTTTTGAAAGCTCAATTTGAAAGTGATAAGTTCACCTTTGTGAGAATTTGAGCCATGATTACTTGCACAATAGCCTTGGCTTGATTCTTGTTGATGCTTCCTAATTCACATGCATATTTGGAAATGATTTAGGCAATTTTGTTCTTATAAGCCTCTAGCCAAATGGACCTACCTTGAATTAATTCCTTTGATAGCCCTTTTGAGCCTTGTTTCCCTTTCCTTGTTTTGAAGCTCACTACAAGCCTTAAGTGAAAAACCATGATATCACCTTACCCTTAAGGAATTTTGGAGCTTTGGAATTGTTTTGGGAATAAGTGTGGGGGGGTTTTGTTGGATAACATGTTTTGTTGGCTATGCTTCATGATGTATTTTTGGGCCATAGTGATGTACATTGTATATGGGTTAAATGTTGGACATGTTGCTGAATGATATGCTAGTTCTCAAATGTTACTGTTCAAAAAAAAAATTCAAGTTGAATAAATTCAAAAAATAAAGAAAAGCAATAAAGTTGAGTGAATAAGATCTTAAATAGAAAAAGAATGATGAGACTCTTGGTTCTACTCTTTATGTTTAAATGTTATCTTTAGGTCTTCTTATTTTTTTCTTACTATGCACTTATTCCCCATTGCTCCTCTATTCCTTTGGGATTTAGCTACTTATTTCATATTTTTCCCTACCTTGTCCTTGGCCCCATTACAACATTAAAAGACCTTTTGATCCTCATGTGCTTGTGTTTATGGGTTGATTGTCAATTGTAGAATCTTGCCAAGTTTATGTGGTGTTGGTTTTCATGGGTTCTTTGAGGGTAAATAGTAGCCTAGACACTTGAGAGATAGAGTGTATATCTTGTGAGGCTTTATCACTTTTCATTCTTGAGCTGATTTACTATTTTGCCATGATTGGGTTGGTTAGATGATTTTCATTAATGTCTTGACTCTTTGGATCTCTTCATGTTAGATGTTACCCATTCCTTTCATTCCTTGATGTTCATTGAGAAATATGTAAATGTTTTTGTTTATCTCTCTTTGATATCCTTGGATGTTGTTTTTTATTTCATTTTGCCCAGGAGTGCAAAAGGCTAAGTATGGGGGGTTTTGATGTGCCATTATTTTCTCCTATTTCTTAACCCTTTTTGCACCATTTTAAGTACTGATTAGTCTTAATTGTCAAATTAATTAGGAAGTTTTATTATTTGGGCCCATTAAGCTAATTTGATGTTTTTAATCTAATTTTAGGAATTAATGAAGCATTGGGCTTGAATCCAGAATTGGGCTTGGACTTGAAGAGGGCAGACTATTTTATTCTACAAAATTTTATCTTATCTAGACTTTATCTTATCTAGATATTATTTAGATTTGATCTCGTCTGGATATTATTTCATCTAGATCTTATTTTATCTTATCTAGATTTGATTTTATTTTATTTATGGGCTTGGATTTAAAACAGATTTGTAAGCTTTGGGGCTGAAAAACTATATATCAGCACCAAGGTTCTAGTTTAGGGCTTCTCTTCTCTTCTCTCTCTCCTGTTTTCGTTTTTAGTTTTAGGCTTCTCTTCTTTTAGACACTTTTTCGTTTTGCAATTCTAGTTTTTACTTTTCGTTTCAGCAATAAAATTTCGTTCTTCAATCCATAATTTCCTTCTCTATTGATTAATGGAAGGCTAATTCTCCAACGTCGTTTTCTCTTGAGGATCAAGCACAATTCTCTTTAAGGTTCTATTATTACTGTTAAATTCTGTTCAGTTTTTCCTCTTCACTAATTACTCTGAATTTGTTGCTATTAATTCATGCATGCTTAGTGCTTGATTAATTGTCTCTGCGCTTAATTTACATTCATGCTTAATGATCGTTTATGATTAATTGGTGTATGTGTTGCTTAATCACATAATGAATATCTTATGTTAAATTTCGCTTAGTAATTTAATTTAGGGTTGGATTAAGTGGTTGAACTGATAAAGGATAAACTCTCATAACCTAGGATAAGAGACTTGCTTGTGAATCAAGGGTAAGCAACGTGTTTTAATTCACATCTATTCGCTGTTTAATTTACAAAAGCAAACAACCCCCCCCCCCTTCGTTACTGTTTTATTACTATCTGTTATGAACGTTTGGTTGATCATTGTTCGTTGGGAGACGACCTAGGACCACTTCCTAGATACTGCATTTTTAATGTTTAATTGATTCGGGTACGGCCTCGATTAGCATCCTCTATAAAAAAAATATTTTGAAAGTTGTTGTCATTTTTCTTCTATCCTTACACAATGTTATAATAAAGTACAGATTATAAAGAAATAACTTGCACAAAATTAAATGATGATAAACTGGAATACATATGTAAACATAAATATTGAGCCTCAATAGCCCTTAAAATTTAAACATAAGTGTACCAAAATCATTACAACAGTTAGCAAAAAAATAAAATATCCACCGCTCCTCGAAATATCACACAATATCACCAAAAGGTTTAATACAACAAAATACTATGATAGAGAGTATAGAAATCTTCCCACCTCAAAAATACATCAAAAAGGGAAACAAACTTACACTCAGATCAGTCACTACCCAAGACCCACAATGCTACTGATAATGCCTAGGTTGAAGTTATATCATTAGAAGGGTCGCTCTCGTCTCCTGAGGAATCCCATTCCTCGTCGAATGAAACCATCTCTCCCTAAAACATTTCTTCACCTTAGACATCCTGGTAGAAAGCGATCTCGAATAGCATGAGATCCTCATCATAATTGAAATCTCCCACATCCTCATAAATTAAATTTCAACAGTTGTATCTTGGCGGAAGGTACATCTATTAGGCCTCCCACTGGCATCATGCCCGAAGAATTGCTGTGAGAATCGTAGCGGGTTGTCCAGCCACACAAATCCAATGTAAGCAAAGAAGGAAATGATATGGTTAATGATCAAGGTCGTACCCGAATCAAATAAACATCAAAATGCAGTAACTAGGAAGTAATCCTAGGTCATTTCCCAACGAGCAATGATAAACCAAATGTTCATAATATACTTGCAGTAACAGTAACAATTGCGGGGGGGGGGGGGGTATGTTTGTTTTGTGAATTTAAGAACAAGTAGATTGGAATACGAAATTAATAATAGTAAAAACGTGTTGTCTCCTCAGATTCAGAAGCCAATCTCTTATCCTAGGTTATGAGGATTTCACCCCTAGCAGTTAACCACTTAATCCAACTCTAATTTAATTTACTAAGCGAAAATCAACTTAGGGCTGTCAATATGTGATTAAGCAACACATACACCAATTAACCCCTTGTTCATTAAGCACGAACGCAATTTAAGAACAGAGGTAATTAATCAAACACGAAGCGTGCACAGATTAACAGAACGCATGTGGGTTAATTGGTGAAGGGAAAACTGATAGGAGAGCAACATTAAAAACATAACCTCAAAGAGAATTAGGCTTCATCCTCAGAGGGAAACAACACTAGGAATTTAGACTTCCATAAGCTCAACAAAAGCAGAAATGTAATTGAAGCTAAAGGTAGAAAACTTAAATGAAACTAGAAGCAGAAATGTAAATGAAGCTAAAGGCATAAAACGTAAATGAAAGCAGAAGAAGAAGAAAAAACGAAATTGCAATTGAAAGCAGAAAAATAAAAAATGCCTTAATGTGAACAGTAATCCTAAGCCAAAAACGTAAAACCCTAAAACCCTATGCTTTGAATAATAGAATCCTTTACACGAATCCCAAGGCTGGTATTTATAAGGGTCACTCAAAGTCACCGGGCCCTATTACATTATTCTGACCCAAAACGAAATAAACATTGAACAACATAAAATAAAATTGCAATCTCCTAATTAGAAATTAACTAAGGTAAACGTTGCTTTATTTGCCCTCTTTAAGTCCACAACCAAAATCCGGATTAAGCTCAATGCTTCATTAATTCCTGAAATTAGATTAAAAACATAAAAATAGCTGAATGAGCCAAAATAATAAAACTGCCTAATTAATTTGACAATTAAGACTAATCAGTAATTAAAATGGTGCAAAAAGGGTTAAGAAATAGGAGAAAATAATGGCACATCTAAATCCCCCATACTTAGCCTTTTGCACTCCTGGGAAAAATGAAACAAAGAACAAAATCCAAGGATATCAAAGAGAGAAAAACAAAAACATTTACATATTTCTCAATGAACATCAAGGAATGAAAGGAATGGGTGACATCTAACATCTAACGTGAAGAGATCCAAAGAGTCAAAACATTCATGAAAATCATCCAAGCAACCCAATCATGGCAAAATAATTAATCAGCTCAAGAATGAAAAGTGATAAAGCCTCACAAGATATACACTTTATCTCTCAAGTGTCTAGGCTACTATTTACCCTCAAAGCACCCATGAAAACCAACACCACATAAACTTGGCAAGATTCTAAAATTGACAATCAACCCATAAACACAAGCACATGAGGATCAAAAGGTCTGTTAAGGTTGTAATGGGGCCAAGGACAAGGTAGGGAAAAATATGGAATAAGTAGCTAAATCCCAAAGGAATAGAGGAGCAATGGGAAATAAGTGCATATTAAGAAAAAATAAGAAAACCTAAAGATAAAATTTAAACAAAAAGAGTAGAACCAAGAGTCTCATTTTTATTTTTTTTTCTATTTAAAATCTTATTCACTCAATTTTATTGCTTTTCTTTTTCTTTTTCTAATTGATTCAACTTGATTTTTTTTTTTTTTGCATAGTAGCATTTGAGAACTAGCATATCATTCAGTAGCATGTTCAACATTTAACCCATATACAATGTACATCAGTATGGCCCAAAAATACATCATGAAGCATAGCCAACAAAACATGTTATCCAACAAAACCCCCCCACACTTATTCCCAAAACAATTGCAAAGCTCCAAAATTCCTTAAGGTTAAGGTGAGATCATGGTTTTTCACTTAAGGCTTGTAATGAGCTTCAAAACAAAGAAAGGGGAACATAGGCTCAAAGGGCCATCAAAGGGATTAATTCAAGGTAAGTCCATTTGGCTAGAGGCTTATAAGAACAAAATTGCCTAAATCATTTCCAAATATGCATGTGAATTAGGAAGCATCAACAAGAATCAAGCCAAGGCTATTGTGCAAGCAATCAATGGGGCAAAACACACCAAATGATTATGATGATGGCTCAAATTCTCACAAAGGTAAACTTATCACTTCCAAATTGAGCTTTCAAAACTATCATGACATGTAGAGGAAAAACAAGGATTTCAATTACCCATTACTTGAACATAACCTATAATTCAAAGAAAAACATGCAATGTCATACATGCAAACAGAATTGACCTAAAATATTAAACTAGAAACCCAACAAAACTAACAAATTTAACAAATTAACACAACTAACAAAATTAACAAAAGCAACAAAACTAGCAAAACCAAAGAACACTCCCCCCATACTTAAACAACACATTGTCCTCAATGTAGCACAATTAAAAGATTAAAAGCAATTAAACCATCAAATAGAATCGGACAAATGTAATAAAAGAAAAGAAGGAGATAGGAAAAGAGGAACTCCCTAAGTCATGGTGGAGGAAGAATAGGGTGGAGTAAGGAAGTCTCTTCCACCATTACGTCCACTATGGAAGGGTTTGTGAGGAATGGCTTAAGTCGGTGTCCATTGACCTTGAAGCTCTTGTTTGTGGAGTCGCTTTTGATCTCAACTGTACCATAAGGAAAAACATTAGTAACAACAAAAGGACCAATCCACTTAGACCTCAACTTACCACTCATGAGTCCAACCCTAGAATTATACAATAACACTTTTTGCCCAACCATGAAGTCCTTCTTAATTATCATGCTATCATGGAACTTCTTGGTCTTTTCTTTGTAGAACTTGGCATTCTTGTAGGCTTCTAGGCGGATCTCATCTAACTCACTCAGTTGCAAATTTCTTTCCACACCAGCTTGATCCATAGAGAAGTTGCAGGTCTTCACTGCCCAGTATGTTTTATGCTTAATCTCCACTAGAAGATGACATGCCTTTCCAAAGACAACCCGATAAGGAGACATTCCTATGGGTGCTTTGTAGGCAGTCCGATGTGCCCAAAGAGCATCATCAAGCCTGGTACTCCAATCTTTCCCGCTTGGCTGCATAATCTTCTCTAAAATTCTCTTGATCTCCCTGCTAGAAATTTTAGCCTATCCATTGGTTTGGGGGTGGTATGGTGTGGATACCCTGTGTACAACCCCGTACTTTTTAAGCAAGGCATGCATTGATTTGTTGCAAAAATGGCTTCCTTGATCACTAACGATTTCTTTAGGTACTCCAAACCTGCAAAACAGATTAGATCTGACAAAATCTGCAACGACCTTAGCATCATTAGTTCTAGTGGGCTTGGCTTCCACCCATTTTTAAACATAATCAACTGCAAGGAGAATGTAAACATAACCAAAAGAGACAGGAAAAGGGCCCATGAAATCTATGCCCCAGACATCAAACACCTCACAGAATAGCATAGGTTGCTGAGGCATTTGTTGTCGCCATGTAAGTGCACTTCCTGCTCTCTGACACTGCTCACAAGTGCTACAGATCTTCCACGCATCTTTAAAGATGGTGGGCCAATAAAAGCCACAGTCAAGCACTTTTCGACCTGTCCTTTGAACACCCAGATGACCTCCCGGTGCGGAAGAATGACAGAACTGCAAGACTGAGTCAATCTCATGATCTAGAATGCATCGTCTTATGACCTGATCACTACACAATTTCCACAAGTAGGGGTCATCCCAAATAAAATGCTTAGCATCACTTTTAATTTTATCTTTTTGATCCTTAGATGCTAAGGGAGGAAAAATAGAAGCAACTAAATAGTTGACAATGTTAGCAAACTAGGGAGTAGAAAGAGAATCAGAAATACTATACAGTATATACAAATGATCATTCGGTAAATCATCCCGAATAGGTGAATCCTCATTAGACACACGTTCGATCCGACTCAAATGATCAGCAACTAAATTTTATGCTCCACTCCTATCACGGATCTCCAAGTCAAACTTTTGGAGCCAGGGCATCCATCGGATCAACCTAGGCTTTGAATCAGCCTTCTTCAACAAGTACTTTAGAGCTGCATGGCCAGTATAAACAATAATGCGAGTACCAAGCAAATAAGAACGAAATTTTTCAAGAGCAAAAACTATGGCTAGTAGCTCTTTCTCAGTAGTAGTATAATTCGCTTGGGCAACATCTAAAGTCCTAGAAGCGTAATATATCACCCTGGGCAATTTATCAATTTTCTGAGCAAGGACAGCCCCCAATGCATAATTTGATGCATCACATAAGCTCAAAAGGGGTTGTCCAGCCGGGTGCCTGGATAATGGGGGTGGTAGTCAGTGCTATTTTGAGACAATCAAAAGCCTCTTTGCATTTATCATTAAAGTCAAACTCCACCTCCTTTTGCAACAAGTTGGATAGCGGAAGGGCTACTTTGCTAAAATCTCTTATAAAGCGCCTGTAGAATCCTGCATGAGCAAGAAAAAATCGCACATCTCGCACGCAAGAGAGGTAAGGCAATTGTGAGATAATAGAAATTTTTGCAGGATCTACTTCAATGCCCTTATTGGAAATAATGTGGCCTAAAACTATACCTTGCTCAACCATAAAATGGCATTTTTCAAAATTTAGAACAAGGTTAGTTTCAATGCATCTATTCAAAACCTTTTCCAGACTCTCCAAACAAACATAAAAAAAGGATCCATATACAATGAAATCATCCATAAACACCTCTATGCAATTTTCTAAAAAATCACTGAAAATGTTGATCATGCACCGCTGGAAGGTACCAGGGGCATTGCACAGGCCGAAAGGCATCCTCCTATAGGCAAAAGTGTCGAAGGGGCAGGTGAATGTGGTCTTTTCCTGATCCTCAAGAGCAATAGTGATTTGCATATAACCAGAAAAACCATCAAGGAAACAGTAGTGAGATTTACCTGCCAGGAGTTCCAGCATCTGGTCAATGAATGGCAGGGGAAAATGGTCCTTTTTGGTAACTTGGTTCAGCCTCCTATAGTCGATGCAAACTCTAAAACTGTTCTGCACCCGAGTAGGAATCAACTCCTCCTTCTCATTTTTTATCACGGTGAGGCCAGTTTTCTTCGGGACTACCTAGATGGGACTCAACCATTGGCTGTCGGAGATAAGATAAATGATTCCAGCTTGCAAAAGCTTGGTTACCTCCTTCTTCACTACATCAAGAATCACCAGGTTGAGTCTTCTTTGTAATTGTCTTACCGGTTTAATCCCATCCTCTAAATTTATCCGATGCATACATGTGGATGGGCTAATACCAGGGTTCATCCTATATCCTTTGATGCAATCCTACCCCCAAGGGCATTGGATAGAAGACTCCAAGAAGATTGGGTCAAAGATGCAAGAGAAGGCCCTAGGGTTCTCATGAGCCTTAGGGTAGATTTCGGGCCCATGGGCTAAGTATGAGCCCACTTATCTTTGTACATATTAGAATAAGGTTTCATTAATTTTAGGCCTTGTATTTAGGGCTCCATAATGTAGGTAGGGTACCCTAGAAATGTAGGATTTTCCAACCCTTGTATTTTAGGGCACCTTGACTAGTTTTTGTGTTAGGGGTAGTTTTGTAATTTCACATGCATTAAGTGAATATTTGATGTGTGTGTTGAGAAATAAATTTAATTGAATTGGGAGAAGCCCAATCCAATTAAATTTTAGAGGGGGAGGTGAGCATTTGCTTGCTACACCCCATTGCCACATCATATAGTCACACTTTGTGCATGTCCTTCATGCTTTATATGCCTCATGACACCTAAGCACACTTAGTGGAGAATCTTGGACTTGATCTTGGATTAGTGGGCTGAACCATATTTGAAATTCACTAATCATATAAGCACACTTAGTGGAGAATCTTGGACTTGATCTTGGATTAGTGGGCTGAACCATATTTGAAATTCACTAATCATAATTACTGAAATTTTGGCTCCAAAATTTGGCTCCACAAATTCAATTTCGAATTCAAGTGAAATTTGAATAGAAATTCAAATTTCCCTATTTTGTGTGACACTTAGGCTATAAATAGAGGTCATGTGCGTGCATTTTTTTCAACTTTGATCATTTGAATATTAAACTTCAGATTTCAGAACTCTTTTAGAGCACAAAATTTCGTGCGCTTCTCTTCCTCTCCCTTCATTCATCTCCTTCTTCCTCTAAGCTCTTATCCATGGCCTCCTATGGTGATGAGCTTCTTCTAGACTCATCTTATCCTTGAAGTGGCATCTCCTATCTCTCTTCCTTCTCCATTCCACTGCAATTCATCTTCCAAGAAGCAAAGGAATCCATTGATGAAGAAGATCCTAGGCCTACAAGCTCCAATGGAGCTTACATCATGTGGTATCAGAGCATCTTCATCTAGGTAATGTTCTTTTGCTTCCTCTATCTTTTTGTTCGGTGAATTCTCTTTAATACCTTGTTCTTCATATTATTCTCCTTGTATATCCTCCATTGTCTTGTGGTTTGGTACTGTTTAGAGTAGATTCAAAAAAAATAAACTGATTAAATCTTAGATCTACACTTTTTCTTGCATTTCTATGGTTCAAATTTTGTAGATCTACTCTTGAATCATGTTTTTGTGTTGATTTTAGGTTCTATCATTTTTCGTTCATAATATTCTTGTGCTGAACCTCAGATCTAAATTTTCTTCCAAAATATTGATTAGAAAAAAAGCACAAAAATCTAAGTGTAAATCACTTAATCCATGTTGTCTTAGAGTCATGTTTAGTCATAGTAATTGTCACATTATGTTCTAAGTTTGTGTTGAATTTTAATTTTGTTGATTAAATTCTAGATACATTTGTTCATGTATTCTTGTCATTCTTAGCCTATCTTTTGAATTTTGAGTCTAATTCATGCATTTTATTTAGTTCATAACATGTTCTAAATCAATTCCTAGAAGTAGTCTTGTTGTTGAACTCTTTTTTTTTTGTTTTCTAAGTTTCCTACATGATGCCTATGATGAAGTTGAGTTGTGGTGCTGAGTTGTGGCTGGATTTATGAATCAAATAAGTCTTAAGCTCTCTTGAATTGTGTTATTCAAGATAATTGAGCACAAGAAAACACAAATTGTAACTATCTAAGCCATAAGCAACATAAACACTACTCTTGATTTCTAGGTTGAAATCGTTGGTGCTGACAGCTTGAACATACGAACTTGTATAAATTACTGGGAATTATTCACTATGTTTTTGGAGCTTTTTACTGAATTTTCTATACATCTGGTCCAAAATTATAAAAAAAGAACCAAGCGATTTGGAATAAAGGAAAAAATAAGAAAAATCATACAAGTTGGCAGAAAAATCAGTGTCCAGGAAAAAAAAGTGAAAGGGAAGTGTGCTTGTTGTTTTGGCTCAAAATTTGTTCTATAATTGGTGCCTATTTTATACCAATCCAAGTTCTGAAACTTCAATTGAAAATTATTGTGAAAACAAGTGCCAAAACTAGAGGTTTCTTGAGTCTTTTTTTCTTTAGTTTTTCTACTCTACTGTAGAGCCATTCTAGGTTTCTCTTTGAGTCATAGCTTGCTTTTGTGTGCTTTTCATTGTTTGAATTGTTGAATAATCCTTGAAAATTTGTCTTGTTAAAACTCTATTGGTTTAGCTTTCATTTCATTTTTTTTTGGTCTTTGGTTATTGCTTGTCTCTTTGTTTCCTTGCTTGTGAGTTGCCATATAGGGAATTGGAAAGGAAGATTGGTGCCATACCTTGAAGAATTTGAGTCAAGAAGCAAGGGGCCAACCACCTTAAGAGCTATTGGACTAAGAAGCACTCCAAATTGAGTGGAACACCAAAGATAGAATAGCCACCACAATTAAGGACTTTTTTTTGTAATTTTGTAATTGGCAATTTGCTTTGCTTTCAAATTTTGTAACAAAAAGGCCTTTCATTGGAAGTAAGTTGGGGGCCTCCAATAGGTCACCCTACTTCCATTTGTGTGTAATAATTTTAGGTAATTTTCCCTTAGGATAGTGAGTGTTTTGTTGGGAACCTTAAATGAGTTCATCCAAACACTCTTAGGATCCGCGAAGTTTGCATTTCTTGCACTTTAATTTCTTGCTTACTTTCATAGCTTATTTTCTTTACTCTCCATTGACAAACCGCCTAGGTAGCTTGCCTTTTACCAATTAGTTTTTACCTTATTTTTCACACCTCTTTTAGTGTTTATTTTGGCTAGTTTCAACCATAGTTTCTTTTACCTTTTGTTTTTAAACCCCCAACAAGAAAGAACCATAACTTAGGAACCAACATGAGTCTTCATTCTTCATCTAGTGTTAATGGTGAGGGTTCCACTCCTAAGGACCCCTTGTATAAGATATTAGATGAGTTGAGATCCCTTAAGTTGTGGAAAGAAAAACAAGAGAGAAAAGAAAAAGGTAAAAAAAGAGTGGAAGAAATAAGTCAAGATGAAAGAGAGAAAATAAGAGAGGAAGAAAGAAGAAAAATAATGAAAGAAATGAAAAAAGAAAAACATGCCTCCTATAGTAGTCATTAATCTTTTAAAAGTTTAAGTAAATAACTTAGTGACTATTATAGAGGGCGCCATAGTTCACATACTAAACATCACTCCCAAAGAAGAGAAAAGGATAGAAGGCCTCAAGAGGTTAACATTAGCCTCCCATATTTCCATGAAAAAGATAATGTTGGGGCCTACTTAGATTGGGAAATGAAGGTTGAACAACTCTTTGCTTGCCATCATATTCGCGAAGAGAGAAAAGTTCCATTGGCTACCCTTAGCTTTCAAGGGTATGCCCTCTATTGGTGGACTTCCCTTGTTAGGGAACGAAAGATTCATGGGGATCCTCCAGTAGAGTATTGGAATGATCTTAAGAGTGCCCTTAGGAAGAGGCACATTCCCTCCTACTATGAAAGGGAGCTTATGGACAAGCTCCAAAGGCTTAGACAAGGGAGTATGAGTGTTGAAGAATATAGACAACAAATGGAACTACTCTTTTTAAGAGCTGGACTTAGGGAGGAGGAAAGAACAAGCATAGCTAGGTTCCTTAGTGGGCTTAATATAGAAGTGAGGGACAAGGTTGAACTCCTTCCATATAGGGACCCAGATGAGCTAGTCCAACTTTGTATAAGAGTGGAGCAACAACTTAAAAGAAATCCTTCTTCAAAATCTTATGGCTTTCACTCTTATCTAAGGAAGGACCAAGCCCATGGAATTTTGGGGGCTGCAGCTTCAAAACCCAAGGAATATAAGGGTAAGACCATAGAGAAATACACCCCTAAGACTAGTTCCCAAGAAAGGACTAGCAACATTAAATGCTTCAAATCTCTTGGGAGAGGTAACATTGCCTCTCAATGCACCACAAAGAAAACCATGTCTTGGAACTAAATTTGTGTTGCATCCTCAAACACCTTCACAGGTGGCCAAAGATCAACTAACTATGAAAGATAAGAGAGATGAGGAAGAAAAATTAGAAAAACAAAAGAAAAAGAAGGATAGTAAGGCCTTGTCTTCAAAGGTCAGGGGGAAGGAAAAAGAGGGAAAGGATTCCTCCAAGAAGATTGTTGAGAAGGAAAATCATTTTGCAACAAAAGGTGATATTAAAATAGCACTCCTTCTTAAACAATCTTTCTACCTTCTCCTATCAAGGGAAACATCCCTTAGCACCACCATACCTCTTGAGTTTGAGGTTATTCCTCAAGTAAAGGAGTTGTTGGATGAGGGTTTGGTTCGCAAGAGCTTAAATCCTTGTGCTTTCTTGGTTCCTAAAATAGGTATTATTAGGCACCAAATCCCTATGATAGGTGGTATGATGAATGTGTTAAGTGGTGCAACACTCTTTTGTAAAATCACTCATGCACCCAACATCTTCATGATTTGTGTACATAGGGACTCATTAGGTAGGTTTCATCTTATTTTTAGTTTCAATACAAATTTAGGTACTCATATGGTACACCTTAGGTTTGTCATACTTTTTGGTAGGAATAATCAACATGAAAATACAAAAAAAGTTATGTTTTATTGTATTACTTTTCTTAATTTTTTAAATAGTTATCAAGGGTTTCCCATAAACCCTAAGAGAATAAACGTCATTCCTGAGTGGCCCACTCCACCAAGTATAAGAAAAATTTGGGGCTACCATGACTTAACAAACTTTTACAAAAGGTTTGTCCCATATTTTTCTATACTTGTAGCACCACTCATTGAGTTTGTGAGGAACCATGTTCCTTCATGGGAAGATGCCCAGGAAATGGGTTTTCAGACCTTACCTAACTTCAACATACCAAACACCACTAATATATATGTTTTTGTTCTTTTTACATGTGTTGAGGAAAAAAGCCCGGAGTTTCAAGAACCTCGGGATTTGAGGTCAAATCCTTTTCAAGGGGAGAGAATGATGCAATCCTACCCCCAAGGGCATTGGATAGAAGACTCCAAGAAGATTGCGCCAAAGATGCAAGAGAAGGCCCTAGGGTTCTCATGAGCCTTAGGGTAGATTTCGGGCCCGTGGGCTAAGTATGAGCCCACTTATCTTTGTACATATTAGATTAAGGTTTCATTAATTTGGGGCCTTGTATTTAGGGCTCCATAATGTAGGTAGGGTACCCTAGAAATGTAGGATTTTCCAGCCTTTGTATTTTAGGGCACCTAGACTAGTTTCTGTATCAAGGGTAGTTTTGTAATTTCACACGCGGTAAGCGAATATTTGATGTGCGTGTTGAGAAATAAATTTAATTGAATTGGAAGAAGCCTAATCCAATTAAATTTTAGAGGGGGAGGTGAGCATTTGCTTGCTACACCCCATTGCCACATCATATAGTCACACTTTGTACATGTCCTTCATGCTTTATATGCCTCATGACACCTAAGCACACTTAGTGGAGAATCTTGGACTTGATCTTGGATTAGTGGGCTGAACCATATTTGAAATTCACTAATCATAATTAGTGAAATTTTGGCTCCAAAATTTGGCTCCACAAAGTCAATTTCAAATTCAAGTGAAATTTGAATAGAAATTCAAATTTCCCTCCAATTTTGTGTGACACTTAGGCTATAAATAGAGGTCATGTGTGTGCATTTTTTTCAACTTTGATCATTTGAATATTAAAATTCAGATTTTAGAACTCTTTTAGAGCACCAAATTTCATGCTCTTCTCTTCCTCTCCCTTCATTCATCTCCTTCTTCCTCCAAGCTCTTATCCATGGCCTCCTATGGTGGTGAGCTTCTTCTAGACTCATCTTCTCCTTGAAGTGGCGTCTCCTCTCTCTCTTCCTTCTCCATTCCGCTACCATTCATCTTCGAAGAAGAAAAGGAATCCATTGAGGAAGAAGATCCTAGGCCGACAAGCTCTAATGGAGCTTACATCAATCTTCTTATGCTTCTTGAGAACTAATAACAGCTTTTCCTCTTGCTCATCAGCAAGGGAGGCAGATATAATTACTGGAAAACTTTTGGTATCATCCAAGTAAGCATATTTTAAATTTGATGGTAGAGGCTTCAATTCTGGTGTGGGCGGCTGGATAGTGGAGGAAAGAGATGGTTTCTCAGCCTGTACCTCATAAAGAAAGTCAGAGGTATATGTACTTCCTGAAATGTGGTTAGTTTTATCTAACTCTAGAAAATCAATCTCAAGAGGTAAAACATCACCAGTCATGTAATCAATATCAAACTCAAATTCACTCTCAGCATCAAATTCAGACATATGATCAAGTACAAATTCAGATTCAATGCATGAAGAGTGACAAACATGCAGATTAGAATGAAGATCAATCATGTATTCATCAACATTATGGTCAATTATTTCAGCACGAAATACAGAAAGATCTTTAGATGGGTGTTTCATAGCATCAAGAATATTAAAATAAATAGTTATATCACCAAACTCCATAGATAGTGTGCCTGCATATACATCTATCTTAGTTCTAGCAGTTTTCATAAAAGGTCTGCCTAGAATGATGGGAACTGATCCTTGAGAAAATCCCTCCTCCATATTCAAAATATAAAAATCAACAGGGAAAATCAGTTCACCAACTCTAACTAAGACATCCTCTATGAAACCAACAGGATAGGCAACACTTCTATTAGCTAAATGAATTACCACATCAGTTGACTGTAAAGGACCAAGAGATAGAGAATTAAAAATAGACAGAGGCATAACACTAATAGAAGCTCCTAAATCTAGCATGGCATTGTCAAACTTATTGTTCCCTATAATACAAGGTATGCTGAATGTACTTGGATCTTTACATTTTCAGGGATTTGAGGAACAGATTTACCAATCAATTCAAAGACATTTCTGCCCATGCTAATTTTTTCACTTCCTTTAAGCTTCCGCTTATTAGTGCACAGCTTTTTCAAGAATTTAGCATATCTTGGAATTTGCTTTATTGCATCCAGCAGAGGTATGTTTACCTCTACTTTTCTAAATGTTTCCAAGATCTCCTTCTCTGGCTCTTTCCTTTTTTTGTTGGAAATTGCTCTTAGAGGGAAAGGAAGTGGGATATGCTGCTTCTGTAAGTCAAAATTACCAGTGGAAGATTCACCTGCATAGAAATTGTTAGGCAACTTACTCTTTAAATTTTTGTCATCATCTTTTTTTGGAGTAGAGTGAAGTTGGGCAGGTTCATTTGCGGATGAGGAAGATGTTGCTGGTTGAGGTCCTTGACACTGCTTTCCCAACCTCAATGTAATGGCACTCACATTTTTGTGATTCTGGACAGATTGAGAAGGTAATCTGTTAGAATTCTAGGACTGTTGTTGATTTAACTGTGTAGCCAATTGTCCCATCTGATTAGTTAAGCTCTGAATGGAGGCTCTGGTCTCTTGTTGAAACTGCATGTTTTGCATAGTCTTTGCCTCACAAGTTCATCAAGGGAAGGTTGCGGAGGAGCCTCAACTGTTTTTTGTTTCTGGGGCTATTGTTGTTGCTGTTGCTGTTGTTGTTGTTGTTGCTGCTGGATTGGTGGAGGAACATATGGTTTGCTTGGGCCAGCAGCATTTTGAAAATAAGGCTGTTGTTGTTGCTGCTGTTGTGAAGGACTCGACCATCTAAGGTTGGGATGATTCCACCACCCAGGATTGTACCTGTTGCTGGAGAGGTCATAATTGTTCTGTTGTGGCTGATTTTGCTGCTGAGGTTGAGGAGGTCTATTGTAGATGTTTGCAGCATAAGCTTCAGGCTGTTCAATTGCTTCAGATTGTTGCACAAAAGGGCAAAGGTTAGAATGGTGGTTGGCAGAGGAGCATAAACCACAGAGTCTTGCGACAGGTACAGATTTTTGATTCAAGGCCAGCTGGGTTACCAGGTTAACCAAGGCATCTAGTTTACCTTCAAGCTTCTTAGTTTCAGATGATGCAGATGAGTTCGTGGCGACTTCATGCACTCTTCTAATGACAATAGCATCATTTCTGGTGCTAAACTGTTGGGAGTTGGAAGCCATCTTCTCAATTAAATTCCTGGCTTCAGCAGGGGTAATGTCTCCAAGGGCTCCACCACTGGCAGCATCTATCATACTTCTCTTCATGTTACTGAGTCCTTCATAAAAATATTGGAGAAGAAGTTGCTCAGAAATCTGGTGGTGAGGGCAACTAGGGCATAGTTTTTTAAATCTCTCCCAATATTCATATAGGCTCTCTCCACTGAGTTGTCTAATGCCTGAAATATCCTTTCTGATGGTCGTGGTCCTAGAAGTAGGGAAATTTTTTTCTAAGAACACTCTCTTGAGGTCATCCCAGCTCGTGATGGACCTTGGAGCAAGGTAATATAGCCAGTCCTTTGCCACTCCCTCTAAAGAATGAGGAAAGGCCTTCAGAAAGATGTGATCTTCTTGGACATCTGGAGGTTTCATGGTAGAGCAGACAATATGAAATTCTTTCAGATATTTATGAGGGTCTTCACCTGCAAGACCATGAAACTTAGGCAACAAGTGGATCAGTCCAGTTTTAAGAACATATGGGACATCGTCATAAGGGTATTGAATGCACAAGCTTTCATAAGTGAAATCAGGTGCAACCATTTCCCTTAGAGTCCTCTCACGAGGTGGAGGTTGAGCCATATTATCAGAATGCTCAAAATCAGGATGTTCAAAATCACCAACCACATAATGCACAGACTCACCAGTAACAGAATGCTCAAGATGTTCAAAAGTCACAAAATGTTCAGGGAAAGTAGGATGCACACTATGCCTAACTAATCTATGAAATGTTCTATCTATTTTAGGATCAAAGGGTTGTAAGTCAGATGGATTGCCTCTAGTCATACACTACATTTAGCATGCACAACTAGCTGCCTTCTTATGCAAGTAACAATGTAGGTTTGAACTACAGCTACCATCAAATGATATCCAAATGACTTGAAATTTTGTGAGCAACACTCTAAAATCATGAAAAGATAGCACAAAAATTTTTAGACAAAAATTCAAAGTCTAACTATGGAAACTACCTAAGGAAAGTTTAGAAAAATAAAACAATAAAACTTGAAAAAACAAAAACTAGTAAACAGGCGATTTTGGCTAGTTAGAGACCTCAGTCAGCCTTTGGCAAATTTTCACGGTATTGGAAATGATTTTTCAACCCCAAATACATATATAATAATAGTCATTCTGATACCCGGAGCAAAAGTTATGGCCGTTTGAAGTTTTTCTAAACAAAAGTTCTAAAATTTTTTGAATCTCTCAAATCTAGCCACAACAAGTGTTCCTGGTATTTTTCACACAAAATATGAGTCAAAAGAACCTGCCACACCAAAATTCAGCCAAAAATAACAACCCTAACTATCAAAACAAAAATCACCAATTAAATTGTCAGCAGCAGTCACTGATTCAGTTACAAATGCAATGTTGTGTGAACAGTAACACAAAATCAGTCTCGAATTCCGTCACTAAGCATCAATCACAGCAAAACATAAAAACTGAAATAGGGGAAGCGCTGAACAGAAAAACTAAACAAAACACTATACTAAACAAAATAACAAGACACTAACCAACACTAACACCACACTAAAGAATTAGACGTACAACAACTAAACATAAAACACGAATCACTAGCTATTATGAACCTTTGGACACTGCTCCCCGGCAACGACGCCAAATTTGATCGAGGTCATGCCCAAATCAAATAAACATTAAAATGCAGTAACTAGGAAGTGATCCTAGGTTGTTTCCCAACGAGCAATGATAAACCAAATGTTCATAATATACTTGCAGTAACAGTAACAATTGGGGGGCGGGGTGTTTGTTTTGTGAATTTAAGAACAAGAAGATTGGAATATGAAATTAATAATAGTAAGAACAAGTTATATCCTCTGATTCAGAAGCCATTCTCTTATCCAAGGTTATGAGGATTTCACCCCTGGCAGTTAACCACTTAATCCAACCCTAATTTAATTTACTAAGCGAAAATCAACTTAGGGTTGTCAATATGTGATTAAGCAACACATACACCAATTAACACCTTGTTCATTAAGCACGAATGCAATTTAAGCATAGAGGAAATTAATCGAACACGAAGCATGCACAGATTAACAGAACGCATGTTGTGACATCCTGGAAATTTCAACCCGAAATTTTTGGAAACGATGTATTTTGAACGATTATATATATATAAGTATTATTTAGTGTATATGCATATATGTTCTTGATAGAAGTAGGAATAGTGGGGGCAAGATATGCGGGTTAGGCTAATTAAGGAAGAGAAATCCATAACTGGGAGGTTATGGGTTAATTCTTAATTAATTAGTCTAAAAATCATCGTTTTGCGTGCGACTTAAAATTTTAACGAAACCAACCTTTGAAACACGCTTGGGGACTTATTCTGAGCGTTTTGATATATATATTGATTACTTTCAAAAACTGGCCCCAATGGACGCAGAGAAACGCGAGGAACTGGAATTAGAGAAACGGCATGCAAACCGAGGCAGGATTTTAGCGTTTCAAAGGGTAGTGCAGAATGAGTTTTGGATGTTTGCTAGCAGATCCCAACGGTCAAAATGTAGGCTTGTGTACTAGAGACTTCCAGTAAAATTTTCGAGTCGATCCAACGGTTAACGAACTGGAACGAAGGATTTGTTGCTGTGGTCTTTAAGTGAGAAAAGCTGTGATTTTGGTTGGTGTTTTGGGCAGAGTTTTCTGCCTTTGCCCTGTTTTCTTGGCTGTGATAGTTTGTGCTGTTTGAATGTTGAATTACTTGGATGTTGGGGAAGCTTGGGAGGATTGATGGGGACCCGGTGTTGAGAGAAACGAGGATATGGGCTACGTGGGAGTACGTGAGCTCAGTTGGAGGTGGGCAACAGGGGATGGTGGGTTTATGCACGATTTGTGGATGTGGAAAACTTGTTGTGCACCATCGCCCGACCGCCACCTAGTACCAAATGTGATGGGTACCCCATAATCCTACAAGCTTGAGATGAGGAAGTGTAGAAGGGTGAAACTTCCTGCTTTTATTCGTTGACCACAGAGTGGTACCTGGAGATATGTCGCGGGGGTCAGGAGACCTTGGGGACGTCAAGTGGGGTGCTATTGCCCAAAACCAAGCTTGACCAATCCCGACCCAACCCGGGCATAGTCAGTCAGTGAGAACCTGTGATGTACCTAAACAGGCGAGCTCCTGGAAGTCAACAGATAAAAGGAACAAAGACCACAAAGCAAGGAGGCTTGTGTGGTGGCTGGCCAGCTGTGAATCTTGTGTGATATATGGGTTATGGCCTCTGGTAATCGATTACCAAGGGTGGGTAATCGATTACAAGGCTTAAAAATGAAGACAGGAGGCTAAGATGGTCTCTGGTAATCGATTACCACGGGGTGTAATCGATTACCAGGCTTGAAAACGAGGTCAGAAAGCCATGAGGGCTTTTGGTAATCAATTACCAAGGGGGTGTAATCGATTACCAGGCTTAGAAATGAAGGCAGCAGGTTGTGGAGGCCTCTGGTAATCGATTACCTGTCTGTGTAATCGATTACACAGAGGAATGGGTCACTGGTAATCGATTATCAGGTATGTGTAATCGATTACACAATGCCTTTTTCAGGTTTTCATGTCCTGAAGCTATGTGATTCGAGTTTGGCCTCTGGTAATCAATTTCCAAGGCTGTGTAATCGATTACTAGGGATGAAAAGCCTTGAGTTTGGCCTCTGGTATATTCTTCCTTTTGAAACAGCAAAATAGTTTAGGGATTATGAGCGGTAAGAAAGAAATGACTCCGAATAGAGTTGTGGACTGGCCATTCAGGACTCTATAGTGAGGATTTTCCTTCTAAACCTAATTATTGTGAAAAGAGAAAGAAATGAAAAAGAAAAAGAAGAAAAAAAAATTACCATGGTTTTTGTTATTTAAATCATTACTATTAAACCAGTCATTATTTTGGGGACGCCACACATGTGGGTTAATTGATGAAGGGAAAACCGATAGGAGAGCAACATTAAAAATAGAACCTCAAAGAGAATTACGCTTCATCCTCAGAGGGAAACAACACTAGGAATTTAGCCTTCCATAAGCTCAACAAAAGCAGAAACATAAATGAAGCTAAAGGCAGAAAACATAAATGAAACTAGAAGCAGAAACGTAAATGAAGCTAGAGGCATAAAACGTAAATGAAAGCATAAGAAGGAACAAAAAAAAAATGAAATTGCAATTGAAAGCAGAAAAATCGAAAATGCCTTAACGTGAACAGTAATCCCAAGCTAAAAACGTAAAACCCTAAAACCCTATGCTTTGAATAATAGAATCCTTTACACGAATCCCAAGGCTTCTATTTATAAGGGTCACTCAAAGTCACTGGGCCCTATTACATTATTCTGACCCAAAACGAAATAAACACTGAACAACATAAAATAAAATTGCAATCTCCTAATTAGAAATTAACTTTGGTAAACGTTGCTTTATTTGCCCTCTTTAAGTCCACAACCAAAATCCGGATTAAGCTCAATGCTTCATTAATTCCTGAAATTTGATTAAAAACATAAAAATAGCTTAATGAGCCAAAATAATAAAACTGCCTAATTAATTTGACAATTAAGACTAATCAGTAATTAAAATGGTGCAAAAAAGGTTAAGAAATAGGAGAAAATAATGGCACATTAGTTAATATCACATTGAGGGGTACACTAGAACAAGAAGTGGTATGTATCATTTGCCTCTATGGTGACTGATCACCCCCCATTGCAGTTACTTTTTGTGCATTTATGTCTCGAGGAAATTTCAATGGGGGTTTACCGGAAAGTGCACTGGGTCGTCAAGTATTTAAAATTAAAATGGATGAATCCGAGTATCGAACACAGGGAACTTATGTTAACCTGAATTAAGTTCAGAATCGAAGCATTGTTGAGAGAACATTGTAGAAGCAAGATTCATGATGATGAATCAAGTTGATTCAAGAAGTTTTGATAATGACAAAGATGTTGACAAAAAGCCCAATGAATGATTTCAAGATTAAATCAAGAACAAATTCAAGAATCAAGAGAAGTTTGATTTCAAGATTCGAGAAAAGATGAATTCAAGTTCCAAGAGAAGAAATCAAGAAGACTTCACAAGGGAAGTATTGAAAAGACTTTTCAAAAAACAAATATAGCACAGTTTTGTTTTTCAAAAGAGTTTTCACAAAATTTTCTAAGTTACCAAAGTTTTTACTCTCTGGTAATCGATTACCAGTTTCCTGTAATCGATTATCAGTGGCAAAGTTTGATTTCAAAAGTTTTCAACTGAATTTGCAATGTTCCAATTGATTTCAAAATGGTGTAATCGATTACAAGATAATGGTAATCAATTACCAGTGCATCTGAATGTTGGAATTCAAATTCAATTGTGAAGAGTCACATCCTTTCATAAAAAGCTTTGTGTAATCGATTACAAGGATTTGGTAATTGATTACCAGTGACAAGTTTTGAACAAAAATCAAAAGATGTAACTCTTCCAATGGTTTTCAGGTTTTCCAAAGGTTATAACTCTTCCAATGGTTTTCTTGACCAGACTTGAAGAGTCTATAAAAGCAATACCTTGATTTACATTTAGAGAGCACTTACAATACTTACAACCTTTACAAACAACTTTTCCACATATTCTTTTACAACCTTTGAATATCTTTGAACTTCTTCTTCTTCTTCTTCTTCTTCTTCCTTTGGAAAACGCTTTCTAAAGTTTTTTGGTTTCCAAACCTTGAAAACAAAAAGTGTGCTATTCATATTTTTGTTTCTCTTCTCCCTTTGCCAAAAAGAATTCGCCAAGGACTAACCGCCTGATTTCTTTTTGTGTCTCTCTTCTCCCTTTTCCAAAAGAACGAAGGACTAATCGCCTGAATTCTTTTGTGTCTCCCTTCTCCCTTGTCAAAGAATTCAAAATGACACTGTCTGAGATTATTTTTTTTATTCTTCCCTTTCCCACAAACAAAAGATTTCAAAGGACTAACCGCCTAAGAATTCTTTTGTTTCCCACTTCACAAAGTTTTGAAGGACTAATCGCCTGAGAACTTTGTCTTAACACATTGGAGGGTACATCCTTTGTGGTACAAGTAGAGGGTACATTTACTTGGGTTGTTGTGACTGAGAACAAGAGAGGGTACATCTCTTGTGGATCAGTTCTAGTGGAGGGTACATCCACTAGGTTGTTCAAAGAGAACAAGGGAGGGTACATCCCTTGTGGATCTTTGCTTGTAAAGGACTTTACAAGGTTGAAAAGAAATCTCAAGGACTGCAGGTCGCTTGGGGACTGGATGTAGGCACGGGTTGTTGCCGAACCAGTAGAAAACTCTTGTGTTTGTCTTCTTCTTCCCTACACTCTTTAATTTCCACTATGCACTTTAATTAGCGCTTTTACTTTTGATTAAGTTTCTATTTTTGTTCTTTACTTTCTTAACTTTGTAGTAAAAGCCTAATTAAATCTAGTAACATTAAGGTTAGATTTTTAATTAGTAAAGGTTTGTTAATAATTAGTTCAACCCCCCCCCCCCACCTTCTTAATTATTCTGAGGCCACTTGATCCAACAAATATGTATAAGTAATAATTTCAAACAGAATTTAAACTAAACTTGTATGCTAAAAACTATAAAATGCAAGGTAAATAAAATGACAGCTGTAGGTAGATATGTTTGGTCTTTCCAACAAATATGTTTGGTCTTTCTCTCAAATCAATCATGCTCTTGTGTTCTATGTTGTAGCCTAAATTACTAAACCCTCAATCCCTTGTCAGGCTGAATATCCAAGCTTCATCCGCAGATCCCTCATTTAAGACTACACCTGATTTGGACAGCCCTCTTAGGTTTAGACTAACTTAAACTGAGTTTCATCCGTAGATCCCTCATGTAAGACTAGACTCAGCTCAAGTAGCTTACTAAAGTTTAGCCTAATTTAGCCTAAGCTTCATCCGCAGATCCCTCACGTAAGACTAGGCCTAAACTAAACAACATTATTGTAACAACATAATTAAAACCAAAACTTAACCCGCAGATCCCTCACGTAAGGCTAAGTTTCAATCCTGCTTGAATCAAGTTCTAAGGCAACAGTACATTTCCCAATGCTAAAGTCACCTAACTGTGCACACAAATGGGCGATCAAACCAAAAGCATACAAATATTAAACATTGAAGGAAGCATTGAATACAGAAAACATAATCAATTAGATATTAGGTATTTACATCAGCTGTTCATTAGAAATCCCCAACTAGGGTGTTTAGCCAGCCATTACAAAGAAACCCTAACAATAAATGAGATTAAAAGCAGAGAATGATAGTTCCTTACACAAGAAGGGGGATTTCTCCTCCTCTTCTCAGCATCTCACACTTAGTCTCTACTCAATAATCTCTCAAATGAAAAAACCTAGGCTTCAATGCACAAGGTGCTCCTCTTTTCTGCTTCTAGGGCTCTTTTCCCCAAATAGGCATGTGGCTGCTCTGGAATTCTGTGCCCTGACCGTTCTGTAGAAGCTGTCATAAAAGGTGTTGCAAAAGATGTAAAAGTTGTACCCTAATTTTGCACAAGACAGTCTTTAAATAGGTTCTGAAATCGTGACGTTGTGCTTAGCGCCACCCTCACGCTTAGCGTGAGAAAGTGAAATTGGGCTTAGCGCCAGTCTCGAGCTTAGCCTGGCTGAAGGCACCTGCTGCGCTTAGCGCACTGATCTCACGCTTAGCTCACGGCTTTGATGCTGATGCTCTGCCAGATTCTCCTTTGCGCTAAGCACGCTGAAACTGCGCTTAGCAGTGGATATGTGCTTAGCCCAACTGCTACATTTTGCAATTCAAAACTTAGCCTCTTTTTCACTTGAAAATGCATAGATTTCATCATTAAATCCAATGGAAATATTCTAGAGACATCGTTAACCATAAAATGAGATCTATTTACAAAAACCACTACGAAATAACCATAAATTGGGGAACTATACAAGCTTTGGAAAATGATTTCTATACAAAAGTTAGTTGTATGAAGCGACTAGCAAACTCCCCAAAATCTACAGTTAAGCAAAGAAAGAACAGTTTGCTTGTCCTCAAGTGACAAAGACAGTGGCCAATCAAAATAAAATGGTGTTTGATTCATCAAGGACATCAACCATATGAACTGAATATCATGGAATAGTTAAATCATTCATGTTAGTGCTTAGCTCTACTGAGTGTTTAAAAGATTGGCTAAGATTTTGTTAAAACGTAAGCACTTAGACAATGAAGGAAAGCTGGAGTTGCTGCACATGATGTCCAACGTTATGTCAAGGAATCAGATCGGGCTGCACAATGCACAAGGCAAGATAAAATGTCAAATGAAGAATTGAAGCTGCAGGATCCACGATGTCGGATACAATGTCCTGACATCCTGCCCGAAAATACTGGACACATAAATCTGTTATATCTTTAACAGATTGTGCAGGATCCACGATGTCGGACACGATGTCCTGACATCCGGCCCGAAAATACTGGACACATAAATCTGTTATATCTTTAACAGATTATTGTGCAGTTAGCAACAGATTTGGTGATCTATCTTTAGGAACGAATTAAAAGATAATTAAAGTTCGAATTTCAAACTTGAATAGTTCGTTCAGAGATTAAAGATTAAAGATAAAAACTAAAAGATCAAACTGTATCTTTTAGATCTTTAAGTGCAGATTTTCAGGAAAGTGATAGATCTCATCCAGCACAAGTAGTTGCAGCCCAGAAACGCACACTGCTATATAAACATGAAGGCTGCACGAGTTCTGCACCAAGTCCGGGATTGAAGAGTTATTTTGTGAGTTTTGGGACTTGAGTGTTTTGTGAGCCACCTTGATGTTATCCTAACATCAAGTGTTGGACCTGAGTGTGTAGAGTTGATCTCTAGAGTGTGTAGAGTTGATCTCTAGTTTGTGTAGAGTTGATCTCTAGTTTGTGTAGAGTTGATCTCTATTGTTCAGAGAGCAATCTCTGGTGTGTATTTGATTTGATTGTAAACACGGGAGTGTGATTGAGAGGGAGTGAGCGGGGTTTCTCATATCTAAGAGTGGCTCTTAGGTAGAGATCGCACGGGTAGTGGTTAGGTGAGAAGGTTGTAAACAGGGGCTGTTAGATCTTCGAACTAACACTATTTTAGTGGATTTCCTCCCTGGCTTGGTAGCCCCCAGATGTAGGTGAGGTTGCACCGAACTGGGTTAACAATTCTCTTGTGTTATTTACTTGTTTAAACTGTTCATACTGTCAAACATAATCTGCATGTTCTGAAGCGTGATGTCGTGACATCCTGTACGACATCTGTCCCCAGTATCAGAATTTCAATTGGTATCAGAGCAGGCACTCGAAATCACTGAGTGAGATCTAGGGAGATAAATTCTGATGAACATGGAGAAGGAAGGAGGACCAGTGAACAGACCACCAATTCTGGATGGAACCAACTACGAATACTGGAAAGCAAGGATGGTGGCCTTCCTCAAATCACTGGATAGCAGAACCTGGAAAGCTGTCATCAAAGGCTGGGAACATCCCAAGATGCTGGACACAGAAGGAAAGCCCACTGATGAATTGAAGCCAGAAGAAGACTGGACAAAAGAAGAAGACGAATTGGCACTTGGAAACTCCAAAGCTTTGAATGCTCTATTCAATGGAGTTGACAAGAATATCTTCAGACTGATCAACACATGTACAGTGGCCAAGGATGCATGGGAGATCCTGAAAACCACTCATGAAGGAACCTCCAAAGTGAAGATATCCAGATTGCAACTATTGGCCACAAAATTCGAAAATCTGAAGATGAAGGAGGAAGAGTGTATTCATGACTTCCACATGAACATTCTTGAAATTGTCAATGCTTGCACTGCCTTGGGAGAAAGGATGACAGATGAAAAGCTGGTGAGAAAGATCCTCAGATCCTTGCCTAAGAGATTTGACATGAAAGTCACTGCAATAGAGGAGGCCCAAGACATTTGCAACATGAGAGTAGATGAACTCATTGGTTCCCTTCAAACCTTTGAGCTAGGACTCTCGGATAGGGCTGAAAAGAAGAGCAAGAACTTGGCGTTCGTGTCCAATGATGAAGGAGAAGAAGATGAGTATGACCTGGATACTGATGAAGGTCTGACTAATGCAGTTGTGCTCCTTGGAAAGCAGTTCAACAAAGTGCTGAACAGAATGGACAGGAGGCAGAAACCACATGTCCAGAACATCCCTTTCGACATCAGGAAAGGTAGTAAATACCGGAAAAGGTCAGATGAAAAGCCCAGTCACAGCAAAGGAATTCAATGCCATGGGTGTGAAGGCTATGGACACATCATAGCTGAATGTCCCACTCATCTCAAGAAGCAAAGGAAAGGACTTTCTGTATGTCGGTCTGATGATACAGAGAGTGAACAAGAAAGTGATTCTGACAGAGATGTGAATGCACTCACTGGGAGATTTGAATCTGCTGAAGATTCAAGTGATACAGATAGTGAAATCACTTTTGATGAGCTTGCTATATCCTATAAAGAACTATGCATCAAAAGTGAGAAGATTCTTCAGCAAGAAGCACAACTAAAGAAGGTCATTACAAATCTGGAGGCTGAGAAGGAGGCACATGAAGAGGAGATCTCTGAGCTTAAAGGAGAAGTTGGTTTTCTGAACTCTAAACTGGAAAACATGACAAAATCAATAAAGATGCTGAATAAAGGCTCAGATATGCTTGATGAAGTGCTACAGCTTGGGAAGAATGTTGGAAACCAGAGAGGACTTGGGTTTAATCATAAATCTGCTGGCAAAATAACCATGACAGAATTTGTACCTGCCAAAAACAGCACTGGAGCCACGATGTCACAACATCGGTCTCGACATCATGGAACGCAGCAGAAAAAGAGTAAAAGAAGTAAAAGAAAGAAGTGGAGGTGTCACTACTGTGGCAAGTATGGTCACATAAAGCCCTTTTGCTATCATCTACATGGCCATCCACATCATGGAACTCAAAGTAGCAGCAGCAAAAAGAAGATGGTGTGGGTTCCAAAACACAAGACAGTTAGTCTTGTTGTTCATACTTCACTTAGAGCATCAGCTAAGGAAGATTGGTACCTAGATAGCGGCTGTTCCAGACACATGACAGGAGTCAAAGAATTCCTGGTGAACATTGAACCTTGCTCCACTAGCTATGTGACATTTGGAGATGGCTCTAAAGGAAAGATCACTGGAATGGGAAAGCTAGTCCATGATGGACTTCCTAGTCTGGACAAAGTACTGCTGGTGAAGGGACTGACTGCAAACTTGATCAGCATCAGTCAACTGTGTGATGAAGGATTCAATGTAAACTTCACAAAGTCAGAATGCTTGGTGACAAATGAGAAGAGTGAAGTTCTAATGAAGGGCAGCAGATCAAAGGACAACTGTTACCTATGGACACCTCAAGAAACCAGTTACTCCTCCACATGTCTATCCTCCAAAGAAGATGAAGTCAGAATATGGCATCAAAGATTTGGACATCTGCACTTAAGAGGCATGAAGAAAATCATTGACAAAGGTGCTGTTAGAGGCATTCCCAATCTGAAAATAGAAGAAGGCAGAATCTGTGGTGAATGTCAGATTGGAAAGCAAGTCAAGATGTCCCACCAGAAGCTTCAACATCAGACCACTTCCAGGGTGCTGGAACTACTTCACATGGACTTGATGGGGCCTATGCAAGTTGAAAGCCTTGGAGGAAAGAGGTATGCCTATGTTGTTGTGGATGATTTCTCCAGATTTACCTGGGTCAACTTTATCAGAGAGAAATCAGACACCTTTGAAGTATTCAAAGAGTTGAGTCTAAGACTTCAAAGAGAAAAAGACTATGTCATCAAGAGAATCAGGAGTGACCATGGCAGAGAGTTTGAAAACAGCAGGTTTGTTGAATTCTGCACATCTGAAGGCATCACTCATGAGTTCTCTGCAGCCATTACACCTCAACAAAATGGCATACTCGAAAGGAAAAACAGGACTTTGCAAGAGGCTGCTAGGGTCATGCTTCATGCCAAAGAACTTCCCTATAATCTCTGGGCTGAAGCCATGAACACAGCATGCTACATCCACAACAGAGTCACACTTAGAAGAGGGACTCCAACCACACTGTATGAAATCTCGAAAGGGAGGAAGCCAACTGTCAAGCACTTCCACATCTTTGGAAGTCCATGTTACATCTTGGCAGATAGAGAGCAAAGGAGAAAGATGGATCCCAAGAGTGATGCAGGGATATTCCTGGGATACTCTACAAACAGCAGAGCATGTAGAGTATTCAATTCCAGAACCAGAACTGTGATGGAATCCATCAATGTGGTTGTTGATGATCTAACTCCAGCAAGAAAGAAGGATGTCGAAGAAGATGTCAGAACATCGGGAGACAATGTAGCAGATACAGCTAAAAGTGCAGAAAATGCAGAAAACTCTGATTCTGCTACAGATGAATCAAACATCAATCAACCTGACAAGAGACCCTCCATTAGAATCCAGAAGATGCACCCCAAGGAGCTGATTATAGGAGATCCAAACAGAGGGGTCACCACAAGATCAAGGGAGATTGAGATTGTCACCAATTCATGCTTTGTCTCCAAAATTGAGCCCAAGAATGTGAAAGAGGCACTGACTGATGAGTTCTGGATCAATGCTATGCAAGAAGAACTGGGGCAATTCAAAAGGAATGAAGTTTGGGAGCTAGTTCCTAGACCCGAGGGAACTAATGTGATTGGCACCAAGTGGATCTTCAAGAACAAGACCAATGAAGAAGGTGTTATAACCAGAAACAAGGCCAGACTTGTTGCTCAAGGCTACACTCAGATTGAAGGTGTAGACTTTGATGAAACTTTCGCTCCTGTTGCTAGACTTGAATCCATCAGATTGTTACTTGGTGTAGCTTGCATCCTCAAATTCAAGCTGTACCAGATGGATGTGAAGAGCGCGTTTCTGAATGGATACCTGAATGAAGAAGTCTATGTGGAGCAGCCAAAGGGATTTGTAGATCCAACTCATCCAGATCATGTATACAGGCTCAAGAAGGCTCTCTATGGATTGAAGCAAGCTCCAAGAGCTTGGTATGAAAGGCTAACAGAGTTCCTTACTCAGCAAGGGTATAGGAAGGGAGGAATTGACAAGACTCTCTTTGTCAAGCAAGATGCTGAAAACTTGATGATAGCACATATATATGTTGATGACATTGTGTTTGGAGGGATGTCGAATGAGATGCTTCGACATTTTGTCCAACAGATGCAATCTGAATTTGAGATGAGTCTTGTTGGAGAGCTGACTTATTTTCTGGGACTCCAAGTGAAGCAGATGGAAGACTCCATATTCCTCTCACAAAGCAAGTATGCAAAGAACATTGTCAAGAAGTTTGGGATGGAAAATGCCAGCCATAAAAGAACACCTGCACCTACTCACTTGAAGCTGTCAAAAGATGAAGCTGGCACCAGTGTTGATCAAAGTCTGTACAGAAGCATGATTGGGAGCTTACTATATTTAACAGCTAGCAGACCCGACATCACCTATGCAGTAGGTGTTTGTGCAAGATATCAAGCCAATCCTAAGATAAGTCACTTGAATCAAGTAAAGAGAATTCTGAAATATGTAAATGGCACCAGTGACTATGGGATTATGTACTGTCATTGTTCAGATTCAATGCTGGTTGGGTATTGTGATGCTGATTGGGCTGGAAGTGCAGATGACAGAAAAAGCACTTCTGGTGGATGCTTCTATCTGGGCAACAATCTTATTTCATGGTTCAGCAAGAAGCAGAACTGTGTGTCCCTATCTACTGCAGAAGCAGAGTATATTGCAGCAGGAAGCAGCTGTTCGCAACTAGTTTGGATGAAGCAGATGCTGAAGGAGTACAATGTCGAACAAGATGTCATGACATTATACTGTGACAACATGAGTGCTATTAATATTTCTAAAAATCCTGTGCAACACAGCAGAACCAAGCACATTGACATTAGACATCACTATATCAGAGAGCTTGTTGATGATAAAGTTATCACACTGGAGCATGTTGACACTGAGGAACAAATAGCAGATATTTTCACAAAGGCATTGGATGCAAATCAGTTTGAAAAACTGAGGGGCAAGCTGGGCATTTGTCTGCTAGAGGAATTATAGCAGCTACTGCTATCTGAACGTGCTCAAACGGCTCACTTAACATTAATAGCACGTTCACTACTAAACCAAAACAAATTCGACCGTTGCTTCACACGCCCCTCTACATTCCTCATTCAAACTTATATTTTCGTGGTAATCTCGTTTTCAGCATTCCCTAACAACTCTCTGAGATTTACGAAATCATTCCAAATGCTCTGCTCATCCATGGCTACCTCACCAAAAGAAACTTCAGCTCCTGGTTCACCCTCTGCACCATCAAACCAGGAACGACCTGAATTCAATATCCAGCCCATACAGATGATTCCTGGTCAAGCCCCTGTTCCTGAAAAACTGGTTCCCAAACGACAACAGGGAGTGAAGATTTCTGAAAACCCTAGCATTGCAACAAGTCCTAGGGAAGTAGACCCGGAGATGGATAAGAAGATCCGCAGTATTGTGAGTAGCATTTTGAAAGACGCCTCTGTTCCTGATGCTGAGAAAGATGTTCCAACATCTTCCACCCCAGATGTTGTTGTTCCTGATGTTGATAAAGATGTTCCAACATCCTCCACTCCAAATGCTGAAGCCCTCCCTTCACCCAGTGAAGAGGAATCAACAGAGGAAGAGGATCAAGCCACAGAGGAGACCCCTGCACCAAGGGCACCAGAACCTGCTCCAGGTGACCTCATTGATCTTGAAGAAGTAGAATCTGATGAGGAACCCATTGCCAACAGGTTGGCACCTGGCATTGCAGAAAGATTACAAAGCCGAAAGGGAAAAATCCCCATTAAGAGGTCTGGACGAATCAAAACTATGGCACAGAAGGAGAGCACTCCAATCACTCCTACCACATCCAGACGGAGCAAAGTTGCAATCCCTTCCAAGAAGAGGAAAGAAATTTCCTCATCTGATTCTGATGATGATGTCGAGCTAGATGTCTCGACATCAAAGAGGGCCAAGAAATCTGGGAAAAAGGTGCCTGAAAATGTCCCTGATGCACCATTGGACAACATCTCATTCCACTCCATTGGCAATGCTGAAAGGTGGAAATATGTATATCAACGCAGACTTGCTATTGAAAGAGAACTGGGAAGAGATGCCTTGGACTGCAAGGAGATCATGGACCTCATCAAGGCTGCTGGACTGATGAAAACTGTCACCAAGTTGGGAGATTGCTATGAAAGTCTAGTCAGGGAATTTAGTGTCAACATTCCCTCTGACATAACAAACAGAAAGAGTGCTGAGTATCAAAAAGTATTTGTCAGAGGAAAATGTGTTAGATTCTCCCCTGCTGTGATCAACAAGTACCTGGGCAGACCTACTGAAGGAGTGGTGGATATTGATGTTTCTGAGCATCAGATTGCCAAGGAAATCACTGCCAAACGAGTCCAGCATTGGCCAAAGAAAGGGAAGCTTTCTGCAGTGAAGCTGAGTGTGAAGTATGCAATTCTGCATAGGATTGGCGCTGCAAACTGGGTACCCACCAATCATACTTCCACTGTTGCCACAGGTTTGGGTAAATTTCTGTATGCTGTTGGAACCAAGTCCAAATTTAATTTTGGAAACTATATTTTTGACCAAACTGTTAAGCATTCAGAATCTTTTGCTATCAAATTACCCATTGCCTTCCCTACTGTATTGTGTGGCATTATGTTGAGTCAACATCCCAATATTTTAAACAACATTGACTCTGTAATGAAGAGAGAATCTCCTCTATCCCTGCATTACAAACTGTTTGAGGGGACACATGTCCCAGACATTGTCTCGACATCAGGGAAAGCTGCTGATTCAGGTGCTGTATCCAAGGATGCTCTGATTGCTGAACTCAAGGACACATGCAAGGTGCTGGAAGCAACCATCAAAGCCACCACAGAGAAGAAGATGGAGCTGGAACGGCTGATCAAAAGGCTCTCAGAAAGTGGCATTGATGATGGAGAAGCAGCTGAGCAAGAAGATGAAGCAGCTGAGGAAGAGGTAGAAGCAGCCGAGGAAGAAGAAGAAGCTGCTGAGGAAGAGGAAGATGCAGCAGAGGATACTGAATCAGATGATGATTCTGAAGCCACCCCATGACCATCAGAACTTTATTTTTGCCTTTTACTCTTACTAGCTATAGGGGCATGTTCCCTTTGAACAATTGATTACTATTGGTCTGTAATATTTGCATGCATTCTACTTTTGTCAAATTATGTCTAAAAAGGGGGAGTAATAGTATTAATAGTATTATGCATGATTCTGAGTAGTAGGACTCTATGTATAGTAGTCATGATGTATGAGGATACGGTGTATGCATGATTCATGATTTTGAGGGGGAGTTGTATGATACGATGTATGCATGATTCATGACTTTGAGGGGGAGACTGCTGCTGCTAATGATGACTGATGTAAGCTACTGTAACTATCAGTAGCTGATAGAAGATGCTGCAGCTAGAGCATGGAGACAAAGGGAGAAGAAAGCTGATGTCACGTAAGATGTCTTGACATCCTGGAAAAGACTAGTAGCTGATAGAAGATGCTGCAGTAAGAGCATGGAGACAGGGGGAGCAGAAAGCTGATGTCACGTGAGATGTCTTGACATCCTGGAAACAACTTGCAACTTGCAGAATTTTGGCTGTCGCCACTACAAATACCGCTGTGCTTGATTACTCTGATAATGGAAGTTGCTGATCCCACTTGCATAACTGCTCGAACCTGCTCAAGAAGTGTCTAAGTATGTTTTAGACAAAATTTGCCAAAGGGGGAGATTGTTAGTGCTTAGCTCTACTGAGTGTTTAAAAGATTGGCTAAGATTTTGTTAAAACATAAGCACTTAGACAATGAAGGAAAGCTGGAGTTGCTGCACATGATGTCCAACGTTATGTCAAGGAATCAGATCGGGCTGCACAATGCACAAGGCAAGATAAAATGTCAAATGAAGAATTGAAGCTGCAGGATCCACGATGTCGGATACAATGTCCTGACATCCTGCCCGAAAATACTGGACACATAAATCTGTTATATCTTTAACAGATTGTGCAGGATCCACGATGTCGGACACGATGTCCTGACATCCGGCCCGAAAATACTGGACACATAAATCTGTTATATCTTTAACAGATTATTGTGCAGTTAGCAACAGATTTGGTGATCTATCTTTAGGAACGAATTAAAAGATAATTAAAGTTCGAATTTCAAACTTGAATAGTTCGTTCAGAGATTAAAGATTAAAGATAAAAACTAAAAGATCAAACTGTATCTTTTAGATCTTTAAGTGCAGATTTTCAGGAAAGTGATAGATCTCATCCAGCACAAGTAGTTGCAGCCCAGAAACGCACACTGCTATATAAACATGAAGGCTGCACGAGTTCTGCACCAAGTCCGGGATTGAAGAGTTATTTTGTGAGTTTTGGGACTTGAGTGTTTTGTGAGCCACCTTGATGTTATCCTAACATCAAGTGTTGGACCTGAGTGTGTAGAGTTGATCTCTAGAGTGTGTAGAGTTGATCTCTAGTTTGTGTAGAGTTGATCTCTAGTTTGTGTAGAGTTGATCTCTATTGTTCAGAGAGCAATCTCTGGTGTGTATTTGATTTGATTGTAAACACGGGAGTGTGATTGAGAGGGAGTGAGCGGGGTTTCTCATATCTAAGAGTGGCTCTTAGGTAGAGATCGCACGGGTAGTGGTTAGGTGAGAAGGTTGTAAACAGGGGCTGTTAGATCTTCGAACTAACACTATTTTAGTGGATTTCCTCCCTGGCTTGGTAGCCCCCAGATGTAGGTGAGGTTGCACCGAACTGGGTTAACAATTCTCTTGTGTTATTTACTTGTTTAAACTGTTCATACTGTCAAACATAATCTGCATGTTCTGAAGCGTGATGTCGTGACATCCTGTACGACATCTGTCCCCAGTATCAGAATTTCAATTCACTTCTCACAAGCATGCAGCTTTTCAAAGATAGGAGCACAAGTATTAGAGTCACAACTAAAATAAGCTAGTAAGCATGACAGAAATCAACGAAGGATCATCAACCAAAACTGTAGAAGCAAAGCTTCATGATGAATTAAGATTGATTCAAAGATGTTTTGATGATAACAAAGGTGAAGACAAAAATCTCAAAGGTCAATCAAAGAATGAGTTCAAGATAGAATCAAGAGCACTTCAAGATTCAAGAGGAAAGTTAATTCCAAGAATCAAGAATCAAGATTCAAGGATCAAGCTTCCAAGAATCAAGATCAAGATTCAAGACTCAAGATTCAAGAATCAAGAGAATACTTAATCAAGATAAGTATGAAAAGGTTTTTTCAAAAACTGAGTAGCACATGGATTTTTCTCACAACATGTTTACCAAAGAGTTTTTACTCTCTGGTAATCGATTACCAGATTATTGTAATCGATTACCAGTAGCAAAATGGATTTGAAAAAGTTTTCAAATTAATTTACAATGTTCCAATTGATTTCAAAAAAGCTGTAATCGATTACAATGTTTTGGTAATCGATTACCAGTGCCTTTGAACGTTGAAATTCAAATTCAAATGTGAAGAGTCACATCCTTTCACATAAAAGCTTTGTGTAATCGATTACACTGATTTGGTAATCGATTACCAATGATTATTTCTAAATAAATCAAAAGATGTAACTCTTCAAATGGTTTTTGACTTTTTCAAATTGGTATTATGAACATTTGGTTTGCCATTGCTCGTTGGGAAACGACCTAGGATCACTTCCTAGTTACTGCATTTTCATGTTTATTTGATTCGGGTACGGCCTCGATCAACCATCTAGGGTCATGAGTTTTGGTGGAAGTTACTATGCATTAGTAATTGTTGATGACTATTCTAGGTATACTTGGACTTTATTTCTTACTCATAAAAATGATGCATTTCATGCATTTAGAAGACTTGCCAAAGTCATTCAAAACAAAATGAATCTCAAAATTATCTCTATTAGAAGTGATCATGGGGGTGAATTTGAAAACAATGATTTTGAAATGTTTTGTGATGAATATGGCATAGAACACAACTTCTCTGCACCTAGGACACCCCAACAAAATGGAGTAGTAGAAAGGAAAAATAGAGCCCTAGAAGAAATTTCTAGAACTCTTTTAAATGACACACCTCTTCCAAAATACTTTTGGGTAGAAGCGGTTAACACCGCATGTTATATTATGAAAAAAGCCTTAATCAAACCCATTCTTAAGAAAACTCCATATGAAATTTTCAACAATAGAAAACCAAACATTGCACATTTACATGTTTTTGGATGTAAATGTTTTGTTCGAAACAATGGTATAGAAAGCCTAGGAAAGTTTGATGCTAAGGCTGATGAGGGTATCTTCCTTGGGTATTCCTTACATAATAAAGCATTTAGAATATACAACAAAAGAACCATGACAATTGAGGAATCAATACATGTTACTTTCGATGAAACTAATATTACCTCCCCGAGAAAGGAGTTTCTTGATGATATTGCAGATACTTTGGAAGATACACAAAATGAAGAAAGAAATCTAAAAAGAAAAAGAGATGATGAAGACAAGGATGATCAAGATGACACAGCTCAATAAAATGATAATCTTCCCAAAGAATGGAAAACATCAAGAAATCATCCTCTTGACAACATCATCGGTGATATCTCAAAAGGGGTAACAACTAGACACTCTCTTAAAGATTTATGCAATAATATGGCATTTGTTTCATTAATAGAACCTAAAAACTTTAAGAAAGCTATTATAGATGACCATTGGATAGTAGCTATGCAAGAGGAATTAAATCAATTTGAAAGAAATGATGTATGGGAATTAGTAGAAAAACCTTCAGATTATCCAATCATAGGAATTAAGTGGGTATTTAGAAATAAATTGGATGAAAATGGTATAGTAATTAGGAATAAAGCTAGACTTGTAGCAAAAGGATATAACCAAGAAGAAGGTATAGACTATGAAGAAACTTTTGCACCTGTAGCTAGATTAGAAGCCATTAAGATGTTATTAGCATATGCATCTGTTATGAATTTTAAATTATATCAAATGGATGTCAAGAGTGCTTTCTTAAATGGTCTAATTCAGGAGGAGGTATATGTGGAACAACCTCCCGGGCTTGAAGACTCACAAAAACTAGACCATGTCTATAGATTAAAGAAGGCACTTTATGGTTTAAAACAAGCACCTAGGGCTTGGTATGAAAGATTAAGTAAATTCCTATTAGAAAAGAATTTTACTAGAGGGAAAGTAGATACCACCTTATTCATAAAAAGAAGGATAATGATATCCTATTGGTACAAATTTATGTTGATGATATAATTTTTGGATCTACTAATGAATCTTTGTGCAAGGAGTTTTCTATTGATATGCAAAGTGAGTTTGAGATGTCCATGATGGGTGAGTTAAATTATTTTCTTGGACTACAAATCAAACAAACAAATGATGGGATCTTTGTCAATCAAGCAAAGTATTGCAAAGAACTCATTAAGAGATTTGGAATGGAAAACTCAAAACACTTGGCTACTCCTATGAATACAAGTTGTTATCTTGACAAAGATGAATCCGGTCAACCGGTTGATCCAAAGCAATACAGAGGTATGATTGGATCTCTACTTTACTTATCTGCAAGTAGGCCAGATATTATGTTTAGTGTATGCATGTGTGCAAGATTTCAATCAGATCCAAAGTTTTCACATTTAATGGCAGTGAAAAGAATCATAAGATATCTATTAGGAACAGTTAGTTTAGGGTTATGGTACTCTAAGAATTCTTTATGCAATCTAGTAGGATACTCAAATTCGGATTTTGCTGGATCAAAAACAGATAGGAAAAGTACTAGTGGTACATGTCAATTCATAGGGTCTGCACTTGCTTCTTGGAATAGCAAGAAACAAAATAGTGTAGCTTTATCCATAGCAGAAGCAGAATATATTTCTGCTGGTAGTTGTTGTGCACAGATTCTGTGGATGAAGCAACAACTATCTGACTATGGAATAGTATTAGATCACATTCCCATAAAATGTGATAACACAAGTGCCATAAACATATCTAAAAATCTAGTTCTTCACTCTAGAACCAAGCATATAGAAACTAGGCATCATTTTATTAGAGATCATGTTCTAAAAGGTGATGTTGTGTTAGAATTTGTAGATACTAAAAATCAACTTGCAGACATCTTTACAAAACCACTAAGTAAAGATACCTTCTACAACATTACAAGAGAATTAGGACTAATAGATGTCAGTGACTTATCCAAATAATCTATATTATTATGATATTTGAACAATTTACTATTTCCTTATTTGCATGGTATGTTTGAACAAATATTAAGTATGTTATTTCACTATGTGGATTTTATAATTAATCTATTCATGATTGTTGCTTCATGGTTCTTGCTTCATGATTTGGTTGATATTTTCCATGAATGTTGTATGGATGCTTAGTTATATTTGTATGCTTCAAATTTGTTACGTACTTTGGCTTTTTGTTAATGCCAAAGGGGGAGAGAAATAAGGATTAAATCAAGAACTCACATGAGTAATAAACTTAATTTTAAGAGAAGCATAAATTCAAAAACAAAGGGGGAAAATGGAAATTTATGTGAGTGATCGACTAGGAAAAAGTGTGTGTGTGTTTCTTGATTTCAGAAGTTGTCATCATCAAAAAGGGGGAGATTGTAGAAGCAAAGCTTCATGATGAATCAAGATTGATTCAAAGATGTTTTGATGATAACAAAGGTGATGACAAAAAGCTCTAAGGTCAATCAAAGAATGAGTTCAAGATAGAATCAAGAACCCTTCAAGATTCAAGAGGAAAGTTGATTTCAAGAATCAAGAATCAAGATTCAAGGATCAAGCATCCAAGAATCAAGATCAAGATTCAAGACTCAAGATTCAAGAATCAAGAGAATACTTAATCAAGATAAGTATGAAAAAGTTTTTTCAAAAACTGAGTAGCACATGGATTTTTCTCAAAACATGTTTACTAAAGAGTTTTTACTCTCTGGTAATCGATTACCAGTAGCAAAATGGATTTGTAAAAGTTTTCAAATGAATTTACAACGTTCCAATTGATTTCAAAAAAGTTGTAATCGATTACAATGTTTTGGTAATCGATTACCAGTGCCTTTGAACGTTGAAATTCAAATTCAAATGTGAAGAGTCACATCCTTTCACATAAAAGCTTTGCATAATCGATAACACTGATTTGGTAATCGATTACCAGTGATTATTTCTGAATAAATCAAAAGATGTAACTCTTCAAATGGTTTTTGACTTTTTCAAATTGGTTTTAAGTTTTTCTAAAAGTCATAACTCTTCTAAATGGTCCTCTTGACCTAACATGAAGAGTCTATAAAAGCAAGGCTTTGTTTTGCATTTTAAAAACAATCCAATCAATCTAATACAATCTTTTACAAGCCTTGAATCTCTTTGAACTTCTTCTTCTTCTTTGTGCCAAAAGCTTTCCAAAGTTTTATGGTTTTCTAAACCTTGAAAACTTTTGCTATTCATTCTTTTTATCTCTTCTCCCTTTGCCGAAAAGAATTCGCCAAGGACTAACCGCCTGAATTCTTTTTGTGTCTCTCTTCTCCCTTTTCCAAAAGAACGAAGGACTAACCGCCTGAATTCTTTTGTGTCTCCCTTCTCCCTTGTCAAAGAATTCAAAACGACACAGTCTGAGAATTCTTTTGATTCTTCTAACCGCCTGAGAATTCTTTTGTATCCCCATTCACAATGTATCAAAGGTTTAACCGTCTGAGATGTTTGTCTTAAGACATTGGAGGGTACATCCTTTGTGGTACAAGTAGAGGGTACATCTACTTGGGTTGTTGACTGAGAACAAGAGAGGGTGCATCTCTTGTGGATCAGTTCAAGTGGAGGGTACATCCACTAGGTTGAAAGAGAACAAGGGAGGGTACATCCCTTGTGGATCTTTGCTTGTAAAAGGATTTTTACAAGGTTGAAAGAAATCTCAAGGACCGCAGGTCACTTGGGGACTGGATGTAGGCACGGGTTGTTGCCGAACCAGTATAAAAACTCTTGTGTGTTTGTCTCCTTCTTCCCTACTCTTTTACTTTCCGTTGTGCATTTTAAATTCTTGTTTTACTTTTGGTTAAATTTCTCTTCTACTCCTTATTCTCTTAACAACATAGTAAAAGCCTTACAAGAGTAAATTTTTAATTACTAAAGGTTTAGGAATAATTAATTCAACCCCCCTTCTTAATTATTTTGAGGCCACTTGATCCAACAAAACCCTCACAGTCATTGTTTCACTTAAACTCAAGTGTTTGGGCTTATTCCATCATAAACAACCAACACAAGCTCCAACCTTTGCATTTCATCTCATATCATACAGTAATGAACACACAAAAATGAATCTGAAGGACTTTCTAGGCTTGTAATGGGTTAGGCTGCCAACAATTCATGGTTTTTCTAGGATTCAAAAGCTTAGGTTCTAGGAGAGCATTCATCCATAGAATAACCTTCATTTTTTTCATTCCTTCCCCACACTTGCCCCTTTTTCTTTGGCACTTAGCTTTCATACCTGAATTTATACCATACACACTTATTAACTTTATTTATACTTACAGTTTTTTTTTAAAGAACAGAAGCAGTGTGTATATATTATTTTCTTTGACCATTTTAATCCTTACCCAGTACCTCCCCCAAATTTGAAACAAATTTACCTTGATAATACCTCCCCCAAATTTGGGACAAATTTGCATTGAACCATCTTCTGTGGATGATGCTCTCCTACAACCTAAAATAAGGTAGCAGAAGATACAACTGAATAGGCTCAAGGTTTAATCAATCAATCAATTCATTCAACTTAAACTAGGTGCAAGGGATAATTCATTCAATCATATGGTTAGCTTTTTGACTAAGTAGCTATTCATAATCAAACATGGCCTTCATCATTCTCAAGTTCATGCATCCAATCCATACTTCAGAGATTCACGCAAAAATCAGCACTAAATGATAGTTGTTTCTATCAAAATTTTAAAGATCACACTCTCACCAGGATACAGTTAATGCATTCCTTCACAATCAATCTGACAACCGACTAACATTTTCATACATAATTCCAATCATATGCTCATTCTCTTCTAATGATGGCAAACTTGATCCAAACAGTCATCCAATCATCCCAATTCATTCAATTCATACATTTGCTCAATCAAATCATTTCCAAACACTCATTCCATACCAAACAATCCACTTCATACAATGTTCAATCAATTCACTGTTCAATCAAGCTTTTTGTACAAGCACACAAACAACTATGCTTCTGAAATTCAAATGCTGAAATATAAAAGCTGAAATTTAAATGACATAAATCATAAAATAACTAAAATTAAACTAAAGTGTTCATAATACAAAAAATTTAAATGTCCCGCTCCTCCTGTGGCTGGTCTTCATTAAGATCCAGTGTTGATGGCTGAGTCTCCTCTGGAGCAGGTGCAGATGGTGGAGATGGCTGTGGGGTCTGAGCTGGAGTGGTCTCCTCCTCTGCTACTGCTAGTACTGGTAGCTCCTCAGTCACAGGCTCCTGGGCTGTGGAGGCCCTACCCCCTCCAGAGTGGGTTGTGGAGGCCCTACCCCCTCTAGAGGAAGAAGGCTGGTCTCCTGACTAGGCCACCTATGCATCAAACTCCTCCATGCTCATAATGAAGGGCAAGCCTAAGCCCTGAAGGCTCTGCATGATGATGTACTACCCTATATGGATGCTCTGGAGCATGGAGTGAAGCATTTGAGGAGTGAAAATAAAATCTGTTGGACCTGTAGAGAGAGGAGCTGGTAGTGGTATCTGTGTGGGTGTGGGAGGAATCACTGGGATCTCTGCGGAGGAAGAAGGAGGAAGTGTAGAAGAATAAGGACCTCCTATATTTGATGGTGCTGTGGATGAGGCCTTAGATCTCTTTCCTCTGGCCTTCCTATGTCCTCTGAAAGTTACTGTTGGATCATCCAGATTCCGACAGTTCTTCTTAATATAAGCCAAATTAATGGCAGGACTCAGGCTCTCCAGGGACCTCGAATCAGACTGAACTCCCCTAGCCTTACATAAAGCAATAATCAAGGCCGGGAATCCAAGTCTGGATGTGTCATGCTAAGCAGTGAGGGAGATCTGGTGGGAGATGAGGTACCCTACATTCATATCCATCTTCATAATAATGCCATAAATGAGTCTAGCCCTGTCAAGAGTGACATCAGAAGTGTGGGAGGTGGGAATTAAGTTAGAGAAGGAAAGAACACTCCAGGTCTAAGCTAAGGTGGTCATGTTCTTCCTCAAAATCTTCAGGGGCTCCCCATCAGCATTAAGCTCGAATCCCTTCTCTGGGATACAGAGCTTAGCAGCCAACTCCTGAGGATCAGGCCTCAGGAGTGAAAATCTGGAATAAGCACAGAGTGATTCCTCCTCTTCCACAATAACAGGGGTTTTCAAAAAACTATTAAGCGTATCCTCATCAAATTTAATTAGATGACCTCTCACCCTCACCTGCTTAGGTGATTTGTCCACGGGGTCATAGAGGTTGGCATAGAATTCCTTCACTATGGCAACATCAATGTTGCCATCCCCAAAGTTAGTCAACTCCTCATCCCAGTGGCGTCTTTCGAGTTCCTCCTTAAACTCATCGAACTCTGTATAGTAGACCACCACGTTCCTCTCTGGCAGAAGCTTCGTAGGCACAATAATGTCTATGTATCTTTCCCAAGCCTCTTGGTAAGTGAATCTTGATTTGTCAAATCTAACTTGGATGGGTGTAGATATTGCCTTTCTTTTCCTAGAAGCCATCTGCAAAATATAAGACAAAACAAACAAGATTAGCACAGGTTTATTCTCAAGAAAATAGATAAATTAAACTGAAAACAGAGTTGGGCGCTTAGCGCAACATTCTGGCGCTTAACGCACTTTATGAAATTAACACAAGCGCTAAGCGCAGCAAGCTGGCGCTTAGCTCGAAGACACAGAAAACATTTTTTTCTGCAGAATAGGCTTGGCGCCACATGTTGGCACTTAGCTTAGCCTCAACAGAGAGACACTGAGGCTTAGCACACAGGTGTGCTTAGCCTTATTACAAAGTGATGTGCCATCATTTTCTCCTATTTCTTAACCCTTTTTGCCCCATTTTAAATACTGATTAGTCTTAATTGTCAAATTTATTAGGCAGTTTTATTATTTGGGCCCATTCAGCTAATTTGATGTTTTTAATCTAATTTCAGGAATTAATGAAGCATTGGGCTTGAATCTAGCATTGGGCTTGAATCTAGAATTGGGCTTGGACTTGAAGAGGGCAGACTAATTTATTCTATAAAATTAGATCTTATCTTATTTAGATATTATTTAGATTTGATCTCATCTAGATATTATTTCATCTAGATCTTATCTTATCTTATCTTATCTAGATTTGATTTGATTTTACTTATGGGCTTGGATTTAAAACATATTTGTAAGCTTTGGGACTGAAAAACTATATAACAGCACCAAGGTTCTAGTTTAGGGGGCTCCCTCTCTCCCTCGCGGGAGACTCTCTCTCTCTCCTCTCTCTCTTCTATTTTTCGTTTTTAGTTTTAGTCTCTCTTCTCTTTCTCTTTTATTTTCGTTTTTTTTACAATTCCAGTTCAGACTTTTAGTTTTATCAATAAAATTTCATTCTCTATTTGATTAATGGAAGGCTAAGTCCGCAGCGTTGTTTTCCCTTGAGGATCAAGCACAGTTCTCTTTGAGGTTCTATTATTACTGTTAAATTCTGTTTAGTTTTTCCTCTTCACTAATTACTTTGAATTTGTTGCTTTTAATTCATGCATGCTTAGTGCTTGATTAATTGTCTCTGCGCTTAATTTACGTTCATGCTTAATGATCGTTTATGAGTAATTGGTGTATGTGATGCTTAATCACATAATGAATGCCTTATGTTGAATTTCGCTTAGTAATTTAATTTAGGGTTGGATTAAGTGGTTAAACTGATAAAGGATAAACTCTCGTAACCTAGGATAAGAGACTTGCTTGTGAATCAAGGGGAAGCAACGTGTTTTAATTCTGATATTTTCTAATTCACATATATTCGCTGTTTAATTTACAAAAGCAAACAACCCCCCCCCCCATCGTTACTGTTACTGTTACTGCAAGTATATTATGAACATTTGGCTTGTCACTGCTCGTTGGGAAACGACCTAGGATCACTTCCTAGTTACTGCATTTTCATGTTTATTTGATTCGGGTACGGCCTCGATCAAATTTGGCGCCGTTGTCGGGGAGCAGTGTCCAAAGGTTCATAATAGCTAGCTATTGTTGTGTGTTTAATCCTTTCGTGTTTTATGTTTAATTGTTAGTATTGTGTTAGTATGTGTGTTAGTGTTGATTAGTTCACTGGTATTGATAACAGACAAATCCAGAATCCATATATCTAGGCTAATTAGACTTGTCAGGTTTTAGCGATTTTAATATATAGATTTTAGTCCTTATTTTCATTTTCGGTCTTCCTTAGAAGTAGTTATTCCTTATTTTTTACTGTTGGGTTTTAGGAGTAAGTATTTAGATTTAGTAGATTTAGATCTTATTTATTTGAATTTCTTAGAAGTAGTTATCTTTATCACAATTTAAATATTTTATCATATCTTATCTTTAAATTTTTTATCTTATCTTATCTATTATCTTTATCTTCTATTTTGATCTTTCAATCTTTTATCTTCGAATTTTATCTTTAAATATCTTATCTTTTCTTTTATCTTCTAATTTTATCTTTAAATATCTTATCTTTTCTTTACCTTATCTTCTATCTTCTATTTTAAATTCTTATCTCTTGCTTTTAAATTGGGTTTGCATTAATCTAAATACAAACAAAGTCCCTGTTTCAGTCTTGGGTGTTTTGCTGTGAAGATTGTGCTTGAAAACAGAGTAGTAGTAGAAATCAGCTTGCGGAAAAACAGGGAAATCAAGAGAATTCTAGAGAAGATTGTGCAGCCAAGCAGGAAAGATTGGAGTACCAGGCTTGATGATGCTCTCTGGGCACATCGGACTGCCTACAAAGCACCCATAGGAATGTCTCCTTATCGGGTTGTCTTTGGAAAGGCATGTCATCTTCCAGTGGAAATTGAGCACAAAGCATACTGGGCAGTGAAGACTTGCAACTTCTCTATGGATCAAGCTGGCGAGGAAAGGAAGTTGCAACTGAGTGAGTTAGATGAAATCCGCCTAGACGCCTACGAGAATGCCAAGTTCTACAAAGAAAAGACCAAGAAGTTCCATGATAGCAAGATAGTTAAAAAAGACTTTGTGGTTGGGCAAAAAGTGTTATTGTATAATTCTAGGCTTGGACTCATGAGTGGTAAGTTGAGGTCTAAGTGGATTGGTCCTTTTGTTGTTACTAATGTTTTTCCTTATGGTACAGTTGAGATCAAAAGCGACTCCACAAACAAGAGCTTCAAGGTCAACGAACATCGACTTAAGCCATTCCTCACGAACCCTTCTTTAGTGGACGTAGTGGTGGAAGAGACTTCCTTACTCCACCCTACTCTTCCTCCACCATGACTTAGGGAGTTTTTCTTTTCCTATCTCCTTCTTTGCTTTTATTACACTTGTCCGATTCTCTTTGATGATTTAATTGTTTTTAATCTTTTAATTGTGCTACATTGAGGACAATGTGTTGTTTAAGTATGGGGGGGGGAGTGTTCTTTGGTTTTGCTAGTTTTGTTGGTTTTGTTAATTTGTTAGTTGTGTTAATTTGTTAATGTTGTTAGTTTCGTCGGATTTTTAGTTTAATATTTTGGGTCAATTTTGTGTGCACGTACGACTTTGCATGTTTTTCTTTGAATTATAGGATATGTTCAAGGAATGGGTAATTGTTTTGAAAATAAAAGTTCTTGACATTTTGTGACTTGAAATCCTTGATTCTTCTCTACATGTCATGATAGTTTTGAAAGCTCAATTTGAAAGTGATGATTTTACCTTTGTGAGAATTTGAGCCATCCATCATTATAATCATTTGGTGTGTTTTGCCCCATTGATTGCTTGCACAATAGCCTTGGCTTGATTCTTGTTGATGCGTCCTAATTCACATGCATATTTGGAAATGATTAAGGCAATTTTGTTCTTATAAGCTTCTAGCCAAATGGACTTACCTTGAATTAATTCCTTTGATAGCCCTTTTGAGCCTTGTTTCCCTTTCCTTGTTTTGAAGCTCACTACAAGCCTTAAGTGAAAAACCATGATATTACCATATCCTTAAGGAATTTTGGAGCTTTGGAATTGTTTTGGGAATAAGTGTGGGGGGTTTTTGTTTCATTGGACAACTTGTTTTGTTGACTATGCTTCATGATGTATTTTGGGCCATACTTGATGTACATTGTATATTGGTTAAATGTTGGACATGCTGAATGAAATGTTGTTTCTCAAAGGCAAAAAAAAAAAAAAAAGAAAAAAAAAAAGAAAAGCAATAAAGTTGAGTGAATAAGATCTTAAATGGCACAAGAATGATGAAACTCTTGGTTCTACTCTTCATGTTTAATTTTTATCTTTACTTCTTTTTATTTTCTTATTTTTTTTCTTAATATGCACTTATTCCCCTTTGCTCCTCTATTCCTTTGGGATTTAGCCACTTATTCCATATTTCTCCATACCTTGTCCTTGGCCCCATTACAACCTTAAAAGACCTTTTGATCCTCATGTGCTTGTGTTTATGGGTTGATTGTCAATTTTAGAATCTTGCCAAGTTTATGTGGTGTTTGCTTTCATGGGTGCTTTGAGGGTAAATAGTAGCCTAAACACTTGAGAGATAGAGTGTATATCTTGTGAGGCTTTATCACTATTCATTCTTGAGCTGATTAACTATTTTTCCATGATTGGGTTGCTTGGATGATTTTCATGAATGTCTTGACTTTTTGGATCTCCTTATGTTAGATGTTACCCATTCCTTTTATTCCTTGATGTTTATTGAGAAATATGTGAATGTTTTTGTTTGTCTCCCTCTGATATCCTTGGATTTTGTTCTTTGTTTCATTTTGCCCAGGAGTGCAAAAGGCTAAGTATGGGGGGTTTTGATGTGCCATCATTTTCTCCTATTTCTTAACCCTTTTTGCCCCATTTTAAATACTGATTAGTCTTAATTGTCAAATTTATTAGGCAGTTTTATTATTTGGGCCCATTCAGCTAATTTGATGTTTTTAATCTAATTTCAGGAATTAATGAAGCATTGGGCTTGAATCTAGCATTGGGCTTGAATCTAGAATTGGGCTTGGACTTGAAGAGGGCAGACTAATTTATTCTATAAAATTAGATCTTATCTTATCTAGATATTATTTAGATTTGATCTCATCTAGATATTATTTCATCTAGATCTTATCTTATCTTATCTTATCTAGATTTGATTTGATTTTACTTGTGGGCTTGGATTTAAAACATATTTGTAAGCTTTGGGACTGAAAAACTATATAACAGCACCAAGGTTCTAGTTTAGGGGGCTCCCTCTCTCCCTCGCGGGAGACTCTCTCTCTCTCCTCTCTCTCTTCTATTTTTCATTTTTAGTTTTAGTCTTTCTTCTCTTTCTCTTTTATTTTCGTTTTTTTTACAATTCCAGTTCAGACTTTTAGTTTTATCAATAAAATTTCATTCTCTATTTGATTAATGGAAGGCTAAGTCCGCATCGTTGTTTTCCCTTGAGGATCAAGCACAGTTCTCTTTGAGGTTCTATTATTACTGTTAAATTCTGTTTAGTTTTTCCTCTTCACTAATTACTTTGAATTTGTTGCTTTTAATTCATGCATGCTTAGTGCTTGATTAATTGTCTCTGCGCTTAATTTACGTTCATGCTTAATGATCGTTTATGAGTAATTGGTGTATGTGATGCTTAATCACATAATGAATGCCTTATGTTGAATTTCACTTAGTAATTTAATTTAGGGTTGGATTAAGTGGTTAAACTGATAAAGGATAAACTCTCGTAACCTAGGATAAGAGACTTGCTTGTGAATCAAGGGGAAGCAACGTGTTTTAATTCTGATATTTTCTAATTCACATATATTCGCTGTTTAATTTACAAAAGCAAACAACCCCCCCCCCCCCATCGTTACTGTTACTGTTACTGCAAGTATATTATGAACATTTGGCTTGTCACTGCTCGTTGGGAAACGACCTAGGATCACTTCCTAGTTACTGCATTTTCATGTTTATTTGATTCGGGTACGGCCTCGATCACAAAGTTTAAAGATACAGAACCTAAGTGGCGCTTAGCTCAGCAAGCTGGGCATAGCGCCTGAACTACACTGGGTATCCTAGTATACCATTGATTCTTAGTGCACAAGCGCGCTTAGCGTTTGCATCGTTTTGGTTCAACAGCCAAGATGAACGCGTCCACTTAGCGCAATCATCAGAAATCTGAAAAATTTTAATAGTTGCGATGAACAGGCTAAGCGCAGCAAGCGCGCTTAGCGCGTTCATCGCGAATCCTAAAAGATACTCAAGGGTTTTCACCCTTTTTTAACCACATTGCCCCTAATGGGCTTCTAAACTACCTAAAGTCCTAAAATACCTAACCCTAAAACTAAGTAACTTAACCTAACAGCAATGCTACCTAAGAAAACATGAATCCTCTATCCTAAGGTGTGAAGCATGAAATACAAAGCAAAACTGAAATCGGGTAACTTACTTGGATTGTGTAATGCAGAGTATGAAGAAGCAAGGGAATGCAGAGGGGCAGATAAGCACACAGCAGAAACAAAAATGCTTAGGGATGAGAGAGTGCAGAGGTTTGGGTGCCAAGGTAACAACCAAAGTGCCTCTGCCTCTACTTTTTAAAAACTGAAATTCGTATGGCGCGCGCAGCTGCGCTTAGCGTGCCAATGTGACGTTTGAGTTTAAAACACTAGCACTTAGCCTAGCCTCACACTAAGCCCAACTTTAAGTTGTAACTTTCAATAAGCATTTGGGGCTTAGCGCAGCAGCGGCGCTTAGCGCTTTCTGCAACACCAAAAATCTTTCTGCAACATGCGCTTAGCCTGAGATGCGAGGCTTAGCGTACATCAAGCTTCATCTTACAGTGAGTGATTCAGGCTTAGCGCCACTACCTGCGCTAAGCGCACTTCCAATGATTTCAAAATAGAATGATGTTGACGCTTAGCGTATCCTTTCCCGCTAAGCCCAGCTTGAAAACTCAACTTACAGAATGAATCTGGGGCTTAGCACAGGATGGCGTGCTTAGCACGACTATGATAAATTTTCACAGAGAGGAAGTGGCGCTTAGCGCATCATCCACGCTAAGCCCACTGCTTAAGGTACAACTTACAGTGAAGATGTTGGGCTTAGCGCAGCGATGTGCGCTTAGCTGAATCATTCAGCCAATCAATCAGGGGTCTTTGCGCTTAGCGCGAGAAAGCTTGGCTTAGCGCGTGAAGAGATGGCGCTTAGTGCAAGGTTTGCGCTTAGCAGATAAGCAATCTAAAAATTTTCTGAGTCACATTCTACTTATCTCTTCACAAATAATTTTAACAACCCTTTTTGTTCATTACTAAACAAGCTGAAATCAATCAAAATCACAAGCAAGATGTCCTAACTACATAAAAGAAATAAAAATGAAGATAGAGAAGGGAAAGAAAAGTTGGGTTGCCTCCTAGTAAGCGCTTCTTTAACGTCATTAGCTTGAAGCATCATCCTGTTATCCAGGATCCAATAATGCTCACACTTCAAAGACCTTCTTCTCAGGTCTTCTTTCCTTCATCACATGAACTTTAAAACAGCACTACAATTGCCTTCCACCATAATTATGTCACTATGAATGTACTGGTTTTTCTTTGTTAGCATACCTTTTAAAAATTTGGCATAGAGTGGCATCTGTTGAAGTGCTTCTCCAAAGGGTAAAGTAATTTCCAGTTTCTTGAAGATATCAAGAAATCTTGTCAAATGTCTTTCTTTCTCTTTCCGGGAAGGTACCAAAGGATAAGGTACTTCCTTGCCTTCATTTGGAGTAGTATCCTTTTTCTTGTCAATGTTTTCCTCACTCTTGCCTTTCCTCATCTCATTATCAACAACTTTATGTTTTTGTTTTTCATTTTTCAACTTTTTTTCTTTTTCTTTTTCTTCTTCTTTTATTCTTTCTTTTTCTTTCTCTTTTATTGGTGTCTATTCTTCCTTGTCATCTTCAGTCTCCTCAGGTGCCAGTTGTTGTTTATGTCCCACCTATGGAAGCGTCTAATAGCTGTTTGGATTGCGGTCTCAGCCCATCTATAAAGATATTGATTTGTATCGTTTCTGAGAATCCATGAGCGGGAGTCTTTCTCAATAAACCACGAAATCTTTCCAAGGCCTCACTCAAAGATTCATCGGGAAATTGATGAAAAGAAGAGATGGCAGCTTTGCCTTCTACAGTCTTAGACTCAAGGAAATATTTCTTCAGAAATTTCTCCACCACTTCATCCCATGTCTTAAGACTATTACCTTTGAATGAATGAAGCCACCTCTTGGCTTCTCCCGATAAAGAAAATGAAAACAAGCTTAGTTAGATTGCATCTTCAGGCACTCCAGCCAACCTAATCGTATTGCATATTTCTATGTAAGTGGCTAAGTGTGCATATGGGTCTTTATTTGGTAATCCATGAAACAAATTATTCTGAATCAATAGAATCAATGATGGTGGATAAGTAATGGTTTGTGCTTGAACTTCTGGTTGTGTAATGCTGGTGAAAAATTGTGGCACATTAGAACTTGAATAATCTTCCAAAGTAACTTTTCTTGGCTCTTCATTCATGATGTAGTCTTCACTAGGATCTAAATGAGAATGTTCTGCCATATGAAAACTAGAAGATGCCTCAGAAGATTGAGGTTCTTCCTCTGGAATTGCTGCTGCCTCTAAGTCCTGCAAAACATTTCTAATTCTCTCCTGATTACGCCTTCTACAAGTGGCGTTAATCTCCTAATCAATGGGAATCAAATCACCACAGAAGCTCTTCTTTGCATACAAGCACAGTACAATAGTTATCCAGTTCAAAAGAACAATGAATGTACTAAACTACTATGTTAGTCAAAAGAACCAAAAAAAGTTTGAAAAAGTAAAATTAAAGTAATGTTGCAAACTGAACTAAACTATACTAACAGTTTAGATCCCCGACAACGGCGCCATAAATACTTTGATCAACCCCCATTGCAGTTACTTTTTGAGCATTTATGTCTCGAGGAAATTCCAATGGGGGTTTACCGGAAAGCGCAAAGGGTCGTCAAGTATTTAAAATTAAAATAGATGAATCCGAGTATCGAACACAGGGAACTAATGTTAGCCTAAATTAAGTTCAAAATTGAAGCATTGTTGAGAGAACATGTATAAGTGATAATTTCAAACAGAATTTAAACTAAACTTGTATGCTAAAAACAATAAAATGCAAGGTAAATAAAATGATAACAGTAGGTAGATATGTTGGGTCTTTCTAACAAACAAGCTGATGCATAGAAATATATTTCTCTAATCAATTGTGCTCGTGTTCTATGTTGTAGCCTAAATTACTAAACCATTGATCCCTCGTCAGGCTGAATATCCAAGCTTTGTTCGCAGATCTCTCATTTAAGACTACCCCCGATTTAGACAGCCCTCTTAGGTTTAGACTAACTTAAACTGAGTTTCGTCCGCAGATCCCTCATGTAAGACTAGACTCAGCTCAAGTAGCTTACTAAAGTTTAGCCTAATTGAACCTAAGCTTTGTCCGAAGATCCCTCATGTAAGACTAGGCCTAAACTAAATAGCATTATTGTAACAGCATAATTAAAACCAAAACTTAACCCGCAGATCCCTCATGTAAGGCTAAGTTTCAATCCTTCTTCAATCAAGTTCTAAGGCAACAGTACATTTCCCAATGCTAAAGTCACCTAACTGTGCACACAAATGGGTGATCAGACCAAAAGCATACAAATATTAAGCATTGAAGGAAGCATTGAACACAGAAAACATAATCAATTAGATATTTGGTATTTACATCAATTGTTCATTAGAAATCCCCAACTAGGGTGTTTAGCTAGCCATTACAAAGAAACCCTAACAATAAATGAGATTAAAAGTAGAGAATGATAGTTCCTTACACAAGAAGAGGGATTCTGTGCCCTGGCCATTCTGTAGAAGCTGTCATAAAAGGTGTTGTAAAATATGTAAAAGTTGTACCCTAATTCTGCACAAGACAAGCTTTAAATAGGCCCTGAAATCGCGATGCTGCGCTTAGCGCCACCCTCGCGCTTAGCGCCAGTAGGTGAAATTGGGCTTAGCGCCAGTCTCGAGCTTAGCCTGGCTGAAGGCACCTGCTGCGCTTAGCGCACTGATCTCGCGCTTAGTGCGCGACTTTGATATTGATGCTCTGCCAGATTCTCCTTTGCGCTAAGTGCGGTGAAACTGGGCTTAGTGGTGGATATGCGCTTAGCCCAACTGCTACATTTTTCAATTCAAAACTTAGCCTCTTTTTAACCTGAAAATGCATAAATAAGATTTATTTACAAAAATCACTACAAAATAACCTTAAATTGGGGAACTATACAAGCTTTGGAAACTGATTTCTATACAAAAGTTAGTCGTATGAAGCGACTAACAGTGATCAGTCGCATCTAGGGCTCATCTAACAACAAAACATGGTGTCGGAAGTGTCATACCCTAATTTCGTCCGAGGACCATTGTTTGATGGCATGAAACCTTCGCTTGACCGCTTTGAGGAACTTGACACCCATTGTTAAGCAATCCGTGAAGTTCCGCGACATGTTGGGAGTCGAAAGAAAACATTATTGCGCAATCCGTAAAGTTTCATAACATTTCAGAAGCCGAAGAGGGGATGGTTGCGTAATCCGTAAAGTTTCGTGACATTACAGAAAGAAAACAAGTATCGTTACGTAATTTTTGAGGTTCCATAACGTTACAGAAAAAGAATCAGCAAAAAAGGGGGCAAAAGGGGTGTATTTAGTAAAATGGGGGTGCAAATAGTAATTTTAAAATCTAGGCCCTTCTAGAGGTTTCTGGGCATTTTCTTGCTTAAGGTGGAAGCAACCTAGCTCGCCCAGGCGAGCTAGGTGGCAACCACCTCCCCCGTTTTGTTAAAAAATGGGCTTCCGGGGCTTCCGGGACACCCGTAATGTTTCCGTAAAATTCCCATAACCCTAAATAAGCATATTTCACTTAATATGGGTGAGAAGGAAGTGAAAAAAGAAGAAAAGCCCCACTTTTGTCGACCTGGTGAGATGGTTAGAGGTCCAACGCCTTAGCTTTTCTTACCAAGTAAAATGGATCATTTTAAGGTCCAACGCCTTAAATGACCACCTTCCAAGTAAAAAGAATCTCTTGATTCGCCCCTTTTGAAAGAACTACGTAGGTCTGATTTCCTTATCACAATTGAGGAATACGTAGGAGCAAGGGAAACACCAACACCCTTGTCGACCACAAAAAGATAAAAAATACAAAAAGCATTAAAAGACATAAAAACATAAGAAAGGGAAAATAAAATAATTTGAAGTCATATTTGAACACTTGATTAAAGGCTGTCGTCCCTTGTGAAGGGTGTGTGGGGTACTAATACCTTCCCCGTGCGTAAATACAACTGCCGAACCTTTCACACTTAAAGTTTGTAGACCACATCCTTTTCCGGTTTTTCCGACATTTTCCTCGAATAAATGTTGGTGGTGACTCTGCGCATCTTCCTCCCATGGAAGATGCACCCGTTAGCCCTCGCGTCGCCCTCTCGCCGAATGGTAGGTTGCGACAGTTGGCGACTGTTTTTAGAGAGTTAGGCCTTCTAATCTCATGCAATATTATGACTTCCTCTTTTGTCAGTTTCCTTTTACATCTCTTACGTTCTTGTATATAACTCTTTGATGCTTTTAGTGTGTTTTTAAAATGTATGCATGAGGTAAATATTTATTCATTTGATGCACACAAACACCAACACTATTTACACACACGGTGAGTTGAAAATGGGCCCTATACCCGACTCCATGGGAACATAAGGAGTGGAGGTCAATCTGTGGTCATGCTAGGTCTCCGACTTGCTTGTTAACAGTGAACCCTCATCTAGAGTTTTTTGCTTTGATAACATATTATTGCTAGTAGTCCCTACTGTCGCAATATGTTCTTCGAAGGGGATGATACCTCTAGAGACCATCAAGAGAGATATGACCACCTTGGGAATTATCACTAAAAGCCTTTTAGTTTCTCCCGATTAGGTCCCTAAATGTCATGTACGCCTTTGTTGTATGATTATTTTGTGGATATTGCCATGTTGTGTACATCCCCCTGTTGCGCTTTTGCGCGTCTGCATCATGTCATCACGCATGCATTGTACGTTGGTCTCGTCTTTTGTCACGGGAAGCCAGAAGGTCCATATCACCTTCTTAACTGCACATATGGGGCACTGTGCCCCAGAATGCAAGTAAGAAGAGATGATTTTCTGGACTCTCATATCCGTAAATGCATTCAAATCATGCATCACATAGGCATCTCTTCATGGCATCATAATGAACATATCGTTTCTGCATTGTCCGTTATTATATTCCAGCATCACATTTTGCATGGGTCATTACATCATCATGCATATGTGTTCAACAAACTTTTCGTTGTACAAATTGCATACCATTTGTTTTCATGTTTGCTCATGCATGATCCTTGTGTTTTCCTCTGCAAAACAAAAACAAAAAAAAAGGAAGCATCAAAATTTACGCTGCATTCTTAGTTGCATATATTCGGTACCATGAGCCAACCATGTTGGGATCATAAACCTGTTTCACTTAAAAACAAAATGATTGAACATGGTACCTAATGCATGGTTAACTAAGAAAATATGTTTCTTCGGGCATCTCAATCTCATAATTATATTTTCCATGCATAGCATACGTATTCCCGAGTCTTTCATCCCTATGAAATGTTGTTGAAGTATTGGCGATCAGAATTTCCATTCCTTGGATTACGGGGTTGAAACAAGCTCATGCTTTTACGAAAAGGATCATCAAGTCAAGATGAAGTATGGAAGTAACCATCTTGCAAAAAATTGGGGCAAAAGATGGATCGAGTTACATCGCTGCTTCATCTACTGCCAAACACATTTAGGACTGTTGATGTCCTTGTTACTTCCAGTTTCACCTTGACAAAGAAGTAATGGACCATGTTAAAAATATAAATTGATTCAACCCCGTGTCCTGCGTAAAAATTCGCAATACTTCAACTGTGCATCATTCACATACATCCATGCTTTTCACTGGTTGCATTGTTCATTGCATTCTTTCCTTGAAAAAAAAAAACAAAAACAAAAAAAACGAACTTAATCATTGTTATAAAAAAGAAAAGAACACGTTTTACGGCGCCCTTACCGAACCCGTGCTAGAGCTAGAGTAATAGGTGAAGTAGAGGAGGTGCAAGAGTAGATGAAGGCCGACATGGAGGCCATGAAAGAGTAAATTGCCACAATAATGGAGGCCATGATGAGCATGAAGAAGATAATGGAAGCCAATGTGGTTGTAGTTGTCGCTACCAGCGTTGTTGCTAAGATGAACCTGATGCCCCCTTCTGGCCTCAACCAAATGAATCATCCAACCTCAGATATGGTAGGCAAAGATTTGGGCAGTACGAACGGCCCCATGATGTGCAAATTCAAAATGAGCACGCCTTCCTGCCGTATGGCTTGCCTCCCAACTATACACCACCCAATGTGGCGTACACTCCCAGTGAGAATGTCAATAACTCCACTCCTATACTCATTGAAAGCCGACAACCTCAAAATGATCATGGACATGTCTCTCAAACCATGGGGGAGACACATGAAATTTCCCACCACAATCTAGCCGACTTCGAGCCTTGCCTCGGATATGCCATTGAAGGGCAAGCAGTTGGTGGTATACCCCTGCAAAACACTTCGGAAGGCCCTTAGTATCACCCACGACTACACCTCTTGCATTCCACAACAAGTAAAAACCCTCATGCTATGGCAGAAATGGGAAAGTTGGATCATCTAGAGGAAAGGCTCAGGGCCATTGAAGGAGCTGAAGATTATGCCTTTGCTAACCTAGAAGAGTTGTTCCTAGTACCCAATATCATCACCCCTCCCAAGTTCAAGGTGCTGGACTTTGACAAGTACAAGGGGGCTACTTGCCCCAAGAACCATCTAAAGATGTATTGTCGGAAGATGGGGGCATACGCAAAAGATGAGGAATTGCTGATACATTCCTTCCAAGAAAGTCTTACTGGGGTAGCTGTTACCTGGTACGCTAACTTGGAACCTTCCAGAGTCCATTCTTGGAGGGACCTAATGGTTGCCTTCGTTAAGCAGTATCAGTACTATCCTAATATGGCTTCGGATAGGATGCAACTATAGAACATGTGCAAAAACGAGCATGAATCCTTCAAGGAATATGCCCAAAGGTGGAGGGATCTGGCAGCTCAAGTAGCGCCCCTAATAACCGAGAAAGAGATTATCACAATGATAGTAGACACGTTACCAGTGTTCTACTATGAAAAGATGGTGGGCTACACACCTTCAAGCTTTGCTTATTTAGTTTTCGTTGATCGGAGTGGGTCTAAAAAGAGGCAAATTTAATTATCCTGCTTGGACGAATGAGAAAACTGGGGCAAATAAAGAGGATGAGAAGGAGGGAGAAACCCATGCTATGACTGCCATTCCTATACGGCCAAGTTTCCCACCAACCAAACAATGTCATTACTCAACCAATATCAGCCCTTCTCACTACCCACGAAGGAAGAAATTTTGCAGCGAAAAAGCTTATAGAATTCACCCTAATTCCGGTGTCCTATGATGACTTGCTCCCATATCCATTCGATAATTCAATGGTAGCCATAAACCCAACCAAGGTTCCTCAACCTCCATTTTTCCAAGGATACAACTCGAACGCAACGTGTGCTTGTGATGGAGAAGCCCCGGGGCATTCCATTGAGTACTGTATGACCTCGAAGCGTAAGGTGCAAAGTCTAATTAATGTGGCCTGGCTGAAATTTGAGGAGAATCACTTGTTGAATCCTAACACTGAAAAGCGACACCACACATGGGGCAATTTTGAAAGCTGTTGTTAGATGTCTCTAATGACTCATCAGGATTTTCACGTTTATGCCATTATTGTAAACCACAGTTACAATGATAAATAAAATGGGTAAATTTGACATCTTTGTCCCTCATCCTCTCACGAACACATCTATGCTTATTCAACTTCCACTGGAATGAGGGTGCAAGCCATTGGTTTGTTTGCTCAAGCGACCTGCGCTCCTGAGTGTTTGATGCAATCCTACCCCGCAAGGGCATTGGGTAGAAGACTCCAAGTAGATTGGCTAGGGATCGAAGGGAAGGCCCTAGGGTTCTCATGAGCCTTAGGGTAGATTTTGAGCCCATGGGCTAAGTATGAGCCCGCTTATCTTTGTAAATATTAGAATAGGTATTTCCTTCGTCTGGGCCTTGTATTTTGGCCATTCTAGTAGTATAGAGTTTTAGCCTTGTATTTCGGGGCATTTTGAGTAGTCTTTGTAGTAAGAACTTTTTTTTTGTATTTTCATGTTTTTTGTCATGGAGGTGAGCTTAGCTATTATAGGGGGTGTGTAGCTAAGCTCTAGCTTCTCATCTCAAGGAGGTGAGCTTAGCTATTAGAGAGGTATGTGTAGCTAAGCTCAAGCTTCTTTAGGAATCTTCTTAAGCAAGCTTCTCTAGGAGGTGAGCTTAGTTATGAGAGGGGTGTGTGTAGCTAAGCTTTATCCAAATCACTTGTTTCTTTTTTTCTAACTTTTTTTCTAGATGTCTAGAAAATTCAGTAAAAATTTCAGCTCAAAATTCGAAGTAACCAATTCTCAGTAATTTTTACAACTTGGTATGTCCAAGCTGCCAGCACCATCGCTTTTTTTTAAGCATGGTATATTGATTGCATTGGGCATACTTTCAACCTTCCTATGTATGTTGAACTCACTAGGATTGTTTACCACAGTTTTAGAAGTTCAATATTCACTTAGGATCAACATTTCAGCCAACAATTCAATCACCAAAACTCAAATTCACAATAGACACAATCATAAGGAAACCTAAAAGTTCAAGAAAAAAAAAAGGTTCACAATCAAAGACTCTCTAAGAATTTTGCATGAACATGTTAAGGACTAAATAACATGAAAGATTTGACTCAAATCAAATAATAGGCTAAAATAATTTCATACACTCATGAACAAATGAGTTAGACAAAGAAACAAGAAAATAAAATTCAGCACAACATAAGAAATCTTATGTGACATGTTTCATGACTAGACATGACTTCTATGACAAAACTACAATAGGTGAACAAGTCACTCTAGATTTTTGAGGTTTTCTTCTACTTTAATATTTTTGTAAGAATTTTATGGTTTAGGTTTCAGCCACAAAAAATAACAAGACAAAACTCAAAGGAACCTAAACTCAACACAATTCATGGTTCAAGAACAAGAACAAGAAATTTGAACCATAGAAAATCAAATCTAGTTTCTATAGCAAGTTTAATCGGTGGAAACTCTAAAGAACCATGTTAACAACATTTAGAAAAAGACATGTGAGGAGATACATGGAGAAAAATGAAGAAACAACAATGGAAGAGAAGGTAAAGAAAAAAAAATTAATGGAGGTTTAAGGAGCACCTACTTGAAGCTCTTGTGCTCTGATACCAGATGATGTGAACCTGAGTAGGAGTGGATTGTTTGATACAGGCTACGGAGATTTGGATGAAGCCACTTCCAAAGAGGGAAGATAAGTCAGGGTAGACGCCACAAGGATTACCTTGATAAGTCTGATAATTGGTTCAAGAAGGAACCCAAAGAGAAACTTTCACCCAATTTTATGAAAAATGCCAAAAAAAAATTTATTCAAAACAAAAACCAATACTTATAGTGTATCTGAACAAAAAGATAAAAATAGACATGGGCCTTCTAAATAGTTTGGGCCAAAATTACAATAAATAAAAATTATAACTAAAAAACATATTTAACTTGGGCCTTCAAATTAATCTGGGCTTTCAGCAACAATTAATAGTCTTGATAGTGTCTCTGCCTCTTGGCCTTCATCCTTCTCCACTTGGGCGTTCATCCTTCTCCACTCGGGGGCTTTATCCTTCTCCACTTGGGCCTTCGCCCTTCTCCACTTGGGCCTTTAGCCTGTATTTGGCCAATTTCAGGCTTCTCATCATTCCCTCCTTCTTGGAAAACATTTGCCCTCAAATGTCCAGGATTATCACCAGGTTCAAGTACCACTTCCTTCCTTTTCTTGTTGGCTTGCTTAGTATAACTTTCATTCTTCTTTGCAATTTTCACCTTCACTTGGTCATACAATCTTTTCACATACTCAACTTTGACCTGTGCATCCTTATGCTGAGTCTCTTGGGGCTTGCTGTTGTAAGTTGGCTTGTTAGGCAATGAAGCTTCTAGAAGGAGATCAACTTGATGTCTTATGCTTCTTGAAGGTGGCAGTCCATGATGAATCTCCTTGGGAAAGACATCTTTAAATTCTTGCAATAAGGGTTGAACACTAGGAGAAACATAAATAGTTAACTGATTAGAATTATCACTCTTTCTCTCTTGTGTATCACTCTTCCATTTTCTATTCCTCTGTGATGCGTCACTATTGTCTCTCTCTTGTTCTTTCTTTTCTCTCCTTCTGATTTGGTTATCACACACTTCTCTAAGGGATAGAGGTTTATGAATAATTTTCTGGTCATATGGTGCTGGAAAGAAATCTTGTTGGTGAAGCCATCATGCACTGCTTTGGTGTCCTCGTCAATGTTGGCCCTCACTAGTGCCATCTCCATCTCCTTGTCCTCAACAGTCAAACTTCCTTGGGATAACCTCTGGAGTTTCTGTTGCATGGTTCTATTGTAGCTAGTTGGAACATACCTCTTTCGCATAACCCTTCTCATCTCAGTCCATGTATCTATCTCCTGCCCTTCTTCTCTCTTCATCTCTCTTTGATTTTTCTTCCACCAAACAAGGGCATAGTCTGAGAATGTAGTTGCTGCTAACTTCACCTTCTGCTCTTCAGGATAATCATTGTATGAGAATGCATGCTGAATCTTCATCTCCCAGTCAACATAGGCATTTGGATCACTCCTGCCTTTAAAAGAGGATACATTGAGTTTTACTCCCTCAATTCTGTCTTGCCCCTCTATTCGGTTCGATCCATCATTGACCCTTATGTTGCCACCATAAGGTCTCCTAGAATTTGGATTCATTTGGTGCTCTAGTCGTTCTATTCGCCTGTAGAGCACTTCATTATTATGGTTCAACAAACGTTGTATTTGTGAAGTCATCGCGTCCAGTAACAAGCGCTGAAATTCGTCCAGTTGATGATATACACCACCATTGTCACCAGCTCCTGCCATGATTAAGGAACAAAGAATTTTGCAGTAATTTTAAAAAAATTCCGAACCTCACCACACTCTACTCACGTGTTTCTCTCTTTGATGGTAGTTCACTCGTGTTTGATGTTCTCAATATAGGCTTTTGTGTGATGTTTTCACTCTTGCCTTTTACCACTCGTGTTTCCTCTTAAGTTCTTGGATGGACCAAATTAGACACACAAGGTAATATAAAATAAAAGGAAAGACAATATAATGATCACAGACTGATTTGATTTAGGATAACAACTAGGACTTGATTTGGATAATAATATATTAGATTGGATTTGGATAACAGATTAGCTTTAATTTGGGTAACAAATATGATAACAAATAAGATATTAGATAGGACATTAGCTAGGATATCAGATAAGATATTAGATAGGATAACAAATATGATATTAGATAGGATAACAGATAAGATATTAGATAGGATAATAGATAAGATATTAGATAGGATAAGATATAAGATAACAGATATAACCAGTAAACTTCAAATGCTCATAACTTTTGCTACGGCTGTCCGTTTGAGGCCCACTATATATCAAAACGCTCAGAATTCAAAGGAGAATCTAGATAAGGGGATTTGGTACACGATTTTCTGCCAAAAAAAGCCTCTAACTTCCTCAATTTCGTGTTCAAAGATCAAACACCCCACTTTCTTTTCTTTTCTTTTCTTTTTTTTTCTTGTTTTCTTATTTTTTTTTTCAAATTTCGGCAAATTTTTTTTAACTTGAAATAAAACTCACAGATTTTTTATGACGCAAAGTCTGAAAGACACAAGAAACAAGAACAAGAACAAAAACGTGACAAGAACAAGAACAAGAACGAAACAAAGACACAAACAAGAACGCAACAAGATGCAAACAAGAGCGAAACAAGGACATATTACCAAAAAGAAGAAAAAAAAAGGATAGGATAGGATAGAACCTGTATCAAGAGCTAAAGCTCTGATACCAGATGATGTGAACCTGAGTAGGAGTGGATCGTTTGATACAGGCTACAGAGATTTGGATGACGCCACTTCCAAAGAGGGAAGATAAGTCAGGGTAGACGCCACTTCCAATGAAGGAAGATAAGTCCGAGTAGACGCCACTTTCGGTGAAGGAAGATATGTCAGGGTAGACGCCACAAGGATTACCTTGATAAGTCTGATAATTGGTTCAACAAGGAACCCAGAGAGAATCTCTCACCCAATTTTATGAAAAATGCCAAAAGTTTTTTTATTCAAAACAAAAACCAATACTTAAAGTGTATCTGAACAAAAAGATAAAAGTAGACATGGGCCTTCTAAATAGTTTGGGCCAAAATTACAATAAATAAAAATTATAACTAAAAACATATTTAACTTGGGCCTTCAAATTAATCTGGGCCTTCAGCAACAATTAATAGTCTTGATAGTGTCTCTGCCTCTGGGCCTTCATCCTTCTCCACTCGGGGGCTTTATCCTTCTCCACTTGGGCTTCGCCCTTCTCCACTTGGGCCTTTAGCCTGTATTTGGCCAATTTCAGGATTCTCATCAGTGTTGACTTCCAAGACCGTTCAATCAGAGATTACTCGTCTTGCACGTTGGTGGGGGTGCTGTAAAACGACGAGTAAAGCAAAAAAGTTCAAGGAAAAAAGCATTTGATTAACTGTGTTTTCAAGTATAATATAGACGTTCATGTGACCTCATTTTATCATTCCGGAAAGTTTGTCTTTTTTAGAGAGAAGTGAGTTATCAAGAATAGGAGTCATTTTGACTTAATCCGTCAACTGAAAAAAAATCCTTCAACTATTTCTCATCCTTGGAAAATTCTTTTTGCAAGAATCGAACCGCTTATTTCATTCTTCCTTGCTACAAGGTTGTGAAAAACAAAACAACGATGGTTACCTCAGAGCCCTACATTGGGGAAATGAAAAGCACCATGCATGAACCTCAAGTGAACCTAGGGGTAGATCAAAAGTTCTCACCCATCTATGTTTTCTTAAAAAAAAAAAGGGACAAACCCTAGGATTTCAATGGATTTATTAAAAATCAAACGATTCCATTGTTTTCACTACAAAATAGTCAAGTGACTAAATCAAACAGAGCATACACTCTGAGGGAGTTCCGAGAGAGATTTGCAAAAGATAGGATAAGGTTGCATGAATTATCACCTCTTTCAAAAAGACAATCAATCTGTGTTTTCCAAAAAAAAAAATTAAATCAAAACCAAAATCACAAAATAGAGAAAGAATGTCATGAACATTGTACAACTTTCCATTACATTGCATTGTTGCATACGAAGTCCGCATTTACCGCATTTCAAGACAAAGGTTGCATGCATATGCATCCTTATAAATCATGTTAACTGCATAGATTTCCTACATCTAATGTCTAGTCTTTTGAACTTGGGTTGATCGGCCCTCTCGATGAGTCAATCTCTTGCTTTCTCATAAGGGTAGACCTTTGGGTACTACTACCCTCACCCTTAGAGGGCTACACGCCCTCGCCATCAGAGGACCACACGCCCTCGCCATCAGAGGACTACACATCCTCACCTTCAGAGGACTACACGTCCTCACCTTCAAAGGGCTACACGCCCTCACCTTCAGAGGACTACATGTCCTCACCTTAAGAGGGCTACACGCCCTCACCTTCATAGGGCTACATGCCCTCGCCATCAAAGGACTGGATGTCCTCACCTTCAGAGGGCTACACGCCCTCACCTTCAGATGACTATGCGTCCTCCCCTTGAGAGGGCTACACGCCCTCACCTTCAGTGGACTACACGTCCACCCCTTGAGAGGGCTACACGCCCTCACCTTCAGAGGACTATATGTCCTCCCCTTGAGAGGACTACACGTCCTCGTCTTCAGAGGGATACATGCCCTTACCTTCAAAGGACTACACATCCTCTCTTTCAGAGGGCTACACGTTCTCGCCTTTAGAGGACTACACGTCCTTGCCTTCAAAGGGCTGCACGCCCTCGCCTTCAGAGGACTACACGTCCTCGCCATCAGAGGGCTGCACACCCTCACCTTCAGAGGGTTACACGCCCTCACCTTTAGAGGGCTACACGTCCTCACCTTCAGAGGACTGCACGTCCTCACCTTCACAGGGCTGCACGCCCTCGCCTTCAAAAGGTGACACGTCCTCAACTTCAAAGGTCTGCACACCCTCTCCTTTAGAGTGCTACGCGTCCTTATTTTCAATGTGCTCTATATCCACACCTCAAGAGAATTTAAGGTCCTCTGCCCTTATATGCTTAACCGAGACTTGCACTCCCGGTTAAGCGGCCAGTAGTTTCCTTTTATTAGTTCCTGGGCCACCCCTTGATATTGGAGGGTGACCAACTGTGCGAGCACAACCAGAGAGGGAGGCTATCACGCAGCTACTATGCATATCGGGGCAAGATTTCACCCGTGCCGCTGCAAAGAGACGAATGCGGATCATGCGCGCCAACATGACCACTCTTACACAGATATAGATGACGTTGTTACTTAGCAACATTCTTCCCAACGACCGCAATGCCGATCTCCCCTTGTGGATGTATCAGTTGGTCTGTGTCGTTCCGACATAGGTAAGTGTGCATGTGGCTAAACTGATTTCTGGTGCCATCCACTATTTGCAGGGATCGTGCCCACAAGACACCCAGTGGACCCGGAAAAGTCCAACAGGGCCCTGGGGTTTCCAACTCTGGTTACGGGCCTTTGTTAGTCCTATAGGGTGCTCGTTCCCCCCAGCAAGGTCACGCCATCATGACATAGGTAAGTATGCACATCGCTCAATTGATTTCTGATGTCATCTATTGTTTGCAGGGATCGCGCCCGCAAAACACCCAATGGACCCGAAGAAGTCCAATAGGGTCTTGGAGTTGCCAGCTCGGATTATGGGCCTCTGTCAGTTCTACGGAGTGCCTGTCACCCCCAGCAAGGTCATCAAGCCCCCTACTAACCAAACTTTCATCAAGAAGTACTGCGCCCCCAGGCAGGCGCAGGGCGAGACACCACAGCAGCCTGGGGATGGCCGGCACAGGCAACAGACGCACCGCCGTCACCTCCAAAGCCCCTCAGCTCATCTACAAAAGCTGGAGCGTTGCCTACGACCTGTGGTCGACCAGCAGGCGACCAAGTCCAAAGCCAAAGATAAGAAAAAGTACTAGGTCCGTGATCGATAAGTCATCGCGCGTCCAGCTCAAGACGTTAAAGAAGCGCTACTAGGAGGCAACCTAGTACCTTTTAAATTTCTGCTTGTTATTTGATCACCTTTGTTTCTCAAGTCATAGTAGGACACACCTAGTTGCTCATGATCCTAGGAATTTAAATAAAACAAGCACAAGCTCGTAAGGTAGTCATACCTCACAAAATATATGTGTGTTTAGGTAGTGAAAATACCTTAGATATGCATGTATGTTGCAAAAAGATGTCTCAAAAAAATATATATATGTGTTTAGGTAGTGAAAATACCTTAGATATGCATGTATATAGCAAAAATACCTCACAAAATATATATGTGTATGTTTAGGTAGCAAGATACCTTGGATATGCATGTATATAGCAAAAATACCTCACAAAAATATACACATGTTTAGGTAGCAAAATACCTCAAAAAAATGTGTAGGTCTTGTGCACGTTCGCACGCCTTTTTCGAAAAGAAGATGTGATCTCAAGCATCAACCGTGTCCAGGTTACAAGCTGTTAAAAAAAAGAGAAAAAATAAACAAATAATATATCTTTTAACTGAAATGCCAGCACGCTTTTAAAAAGAGATAACTTCCAGCTTTTCTTTGAAAAAATTCATTGATCATAACTAGTTTTTGAAAAAATGTGTATACACCTGAAGGGTGAATGCTGTGAAAATTTTCCCGAACACCCAAAATGGACTCGGATGAATGCATGAATTGATAAAAGGAAATATTTTTGAAACACTGGGTTGACTTCAATAGGGAAAATGAATCCTGAGCCCTAGTGCCACAAGACCATAGAAACTTGATGCTTGAGTGTCCACATAGGTGCATGCATGACCAGTTTTGCATAAAATTTCCTAATCATCATCGTTGTATGTGTGTCATGGAAATAATGTGGGGCATCCCCTTTATCCCCGAACCGTTGGCCAAACCCTGACATATATCATGTCCAGCCGTTCTACAAGCCTTGAGCCAAAAATAAACCTTGACCCAGGGTGAGAATGTCAATCCTTGCCCTTGAAGGAAAACAAAAAAAAGAGGAAAATTCCCAATCAAAAGAGTGGGAGAAAGCAAAAAAGAAATAAAATTCCCAATCAAAGAGTGGGAGAAAGCAAAAAAGGAAACAATATCTGAACAATACAGAATTGTCACCAAGTAAACAAGAAAAGAAAGGAAACCACGACCTAAAGTGGTCCTCTCCCTTTGATTGCCAACCAAAAATTATGTGCGTCGGTGGCTTGTTCACCTCACACTAAACAAAAACAGAAAAGGAAATGGCCCAAACACTCATAGCCAAATTCCTCACAAGAAATCCTATTAATCCATGATCACGCATGTAATCTTTGATTTGATAGGAAATGATTTGCAAAATCAAGTCATGACATATCTATGGTTCAGAATTAGGATGAAACACTTACCTGTGTGAGGTTGATACACTTTGAGTGATTTTCTTCTATTTTTGTTGGACCCAGTGTTTCCTCTAAATGGTCGTTTAGAAATGAAATGCTAACATCCAAAATCTCATTTATGGTTATGAGAAAATTTCATCAGCATACTCTTATTCCCCGATAGACACATTGTTTTTCATCCAAAAAACATATGTTGCTCTGATCAGTTGGAAGTTTTGTCTCTTTACTAGATCATGTTCGCATTTTAGTGAAGAAAACACCGAGACTATTTTAGTCTCACAGTTATCAAGAACTACGTAGGTCTGAGTTCCTCATCACAAATTGAGGATACGTAGGAGCAAAAGCCCTGCTTTTGTTGACCACCCCACCTTTTGTTACCGTGACCCAAGAGTCCGGCGGCATACGGAGCCACATGACCGTGGGATCCCCAGATTTGTATTCTTTTTAGTTTTATGTTTCATCATTTATCATTTGTATGTTATCTTATTTCTATGACTTGAGGGACTAGCGTTTGTTTTTGTTGTTTCAATTGTCATTTGTTTTGTGCATACATTTTGTTTGGATTGTTGCGTTAGTGCTTATTTCGTTATTGTCGATAATATTTGTTGGAATTCTGGAACCCTGTAGAGTTTTCATTTAGGAACGTCATCCTAAAATAAAACGAACAAACGTCGTGATAACGCCAAGAATAGAGAAAGAAAGAGACGTTGTGGACAAAATGTCATATTTGTATATAAAGAAAAGAAAATAAATTTTTGTATATAAACAATGTGTGAAAAGAGATTCTTGTATATGAGCAATGAGTGTATATAAAGGAAATTTTTATATGAAACAATGAGTGTATATTGAAAAGGGGAAAAGAAATCTTTGAAAAGGAATAGAGAGTTTATATAGACCATGTCGGTATAGAGAGAAAGAGTTTTTCAATGCGTGTGTATATAGAGAAAAAAGTTTTTTCGCGTATAGGAACGTAGGTGTACAGAGAAAAAAGCTTTTCTCATAGATAACGATGGATGTATAGTTTTTTGGAAACATGCGTAAGAAAAAAAATGAAACAAAAAGAAAAGAGAAAGAAAGACCTCGAAGGTCGGCATGTTATGGTCATAGGAAGCACAAATCATTCATAGAGAGCAAACATATCTTTTGGAAACAAGAAATTGACGCTAAGAGTTTATTTTTCAAAATAACCAAGATAAGAATGGATGGATTCGTTGAACCAATGAAAGAACATAATTTGGAAATGTTGGGTCTACTTGCGTAAATCCCAAGCCTTAGTATCATAATGCCATAAGTTGGATGCTTGAGTACCCACCTAGCTGTATGCATGACAAATTTTACGCGTTGTTTCCAAATCATCATTGTTATGCACGCCTCGTGGAAATAATATGGGAGTTTAACCCGAAACCGACACCCTGACACATGAATTTGTTTTGCCCCAAATATCAAAATCGGGCACGCACGATGAAAAGACCATGTTGAGACACAACCTTAAGCTACCTTGAACCTTGGCCCATGAAGGAAACCAAGAAAGAGAACAGAAAGTCTTCGGACCAGATAAATTTTCGGCGGGGTAAATGACCGCCGACAAAGGGAAAACTCATTTCGAAGTGGTTCTTCCTTTGTGATTGCCATTCATGCATCCTCCACCATCGAGTCCGGAGCCCCACGAATTGATTGCCTAGCGTTGTTCGTGCATCCTCCACCATCAAATCTTAATCGGAGCCCCATGAATTGATTGCCATTCATGCATCCTCCACCATCAAGTCCGGAGCCCCACGAATTGATTGCCTAGCGCTGTTCGTGCATCCTCCATCATCAAATCTTATTTGGAGCCCCATGAATTGATTGTCGTTCATGCATCCTCCACCATCGAGTCCAGAGCCCCACGAATTGATTGCCTAGAGCTGTTCGTGCATCCTCCACCATCAAATCTTATTCGGAGCCCCATGAATTGATTGTCGTTCATGCATCCTCCACCATCGAGTCTGGAGCCCCACAAATTGATTGCCTAGCGTTGTTCGTGCATCCTCCACCATCAAATCTTATTCGGAGCCCTATGAATCGATTGCCTAGCGCTGTTCATGCATCCTCCCTTATCAAGTACGGAGCCTCCGGTGAGGGGAAAATACGGTTTTTGTTATTTTCCCAATCGGTTCCTTCACCAAACATGTGTATACGTGTATATTAAGTTATTATTTGTTTGTTTTGTTTTGTTTTGTGCAGAGAAAGAAAGGGGAGAGACAGGAGTCAATTATTTCAAATCGTTTTTGTTGGAACTATTGTGATTGAGATCAATTAAATCCTCATGATGGGCAAAGGATGGCCTTCGGGAATCATCATAGATTAATTACGGAAAAGGCTAAGACAGACAAAATCAGTATCTTATCTTTACTTTCCTCCTATCTCCGATAAAAGGTAAGTAAAGAGGGGCAACTGTCATACCCTAATTTCGTCCGGGGACCATTGTTTGATGACATGCAACCTTCGCTTGACCACTTCGAGGAACTTGACACCCATCGTTAAGCAATCCGTGAAGTACTGCGACATGGCGGGAGTCAAAAGGAAACATTATTGCGCAATCCGTAAAGTTCCGTAACATTCCAGAAGCCGAAGAGGGGATGGTTGCGTAATCCGTAAAGTTTCATGACATTATGGAAAGAAAACAAGTATCCTTACGTAATTTGTGAGGTTCCGTAACGTTATGGAAAAAGAAACAGCAAAAAAGGGGTAAGGGGGTGTATTTAGTAAAATGGGGAGTGCAAATAGTAATTTTCAAATCCGGGCCCTTTAAGAGGTTTCTGGGCATTTTCTTGCTTAAGGTGGAAGCAACCTAGCTAGGTGGCAACCACCTCCCCCGTTTTGTTAAAAAAATGGGCTTTCGGGGCTTCCGGGACACTCGTAATTCTTCCGTAAAATTCTCATAACCCTAAATAAGCATATTTCACTTAATATGGGTGAGAAGGAAAAGAAAAAAGAAGAAAATAAAGTCCTATAGGCTTCCATAACTTTTTCGTAATTTATGAAAGAAGGGGTGAACTTATCAAAATGGGGGGTGAAAATAGCAATTTTCAAATTTTGAATTGGTCCTTCCAGATTGTTTTTCGAAGCTGGATTGCTTCTGGAGGAAGCAACCCAGCTCGCCTGGGTGAGCTGAGCGACAATCTCCTCCCCTTTTTTCTATAAAAAGGCAAAAGGGGGCTGTTCTAAGGGTCCCTGATCCCCCTGACTATGCATTTCAGCTGTTTTGGGTGAAAAAAAATTGTTTCCATGAAGAAAATCCAAGCCGAGGTGCTTCCGTAACGCTTCCGAGATGTTTCCGTAAGCAAATCCGTGAAGGTTTTCCTCCGTTCTTCACCGTTCTTCGTTCTTCAACAGGTAAGTTTCCAAATCCGAGACTTTGAATTCATTTCTTGTTTTTTTGGCTTTCATCTTTATTTCGTTCACTTTCGGTTTCTTTTCTTCCGTTTTTAACGAGCTTTAACTGATCGTTTAAGCCGTTTTCTCGCCTAATAAATGTTAAAATGAATTTCAACCAATCATTTGCGTTGTAATCTCGTTTAATCATTGTTAAAACAAAATCTAACCGATCGTTCACGCTGTAACCTCGGTTAAACCAAAAAAAGCAAAATAATAATAAAATAATCAAAATACCTTTAAATAAAATAATCAAAAAAATCGATCGGACGTTTTTCTTTGGAATTTTCCTTTAATGAATTGACTAATAACCAAAGTGAAACTAAGGCTAAAATCAACTCACAAAATCAAGTTTTGTCCACAAAAATCACTAAAAACCGTTTTAAGGTCCAACGCCTTAAACAATCCTCTTTGCTTTTGTCGGTTAACATGGACCGTTCAAATGCATAAAATCAACACATCACTTTACTGCCTTCGCGAGAACTATGTAGGTCTGATTTCCTCTTTGATGGAGGATATGTAGGAGCAAAAGCCCCGCTTTTGTGGACCTCGTGAGATGGTTAGGGGTCCAACGCCTTAGCTTTTCTCACCAAGTAAAATGGATCATTTTAAGGTCCAACGCCTTAAATGACCACCTTCTAAGTAAAAAGAATCACTTGATTCGCCCCTTCTGAAAGAACTACGTAGGTCTGATTTCCTTATCACAATTGAGGAATACGTAGGAGCAAGGGAAACATCCTTGTCAACCACAAAAAGATAAAAAATACAAAAAGCGTTAATAGACATAAAAACGTAAGAAAGGGAAAATAAAATAATTTGAAGTCATATTTGAACTCTTGATTAAAGGCTGTCGTCCCTTGTGAAGGGCGTGTGGGGTGCTAATACCTTCCCCGTGCGTAAATACAACTCCCGAACCTTTCACACTTAAAGTTTGTAGACCACATCCTTTTCCGGTTTTTCCGACGTTTTCCTCGAATAAACGTTGGTGGCGACTCTGCGCATCTTCCTCCTATGGAAGACGTACCCGTGAGCCCTTGCGTCGCCCTCTTGCCGAAGGGTAGGTTGCGATAGGATGTATCTAAAGTGTGAATAGAGGCGTGCCTCTTTCTCCACCGTGTAGTTGTAGTAGTAGCTACTGATCCACATATGCATCCTTCATGGATGCTCCATGCCCTCCCCCTAAAATTGATGGTTACAAGGGTGATTCCCCTTATCCTCAAATGCCACAAACTACAGGAAATAGCAAAAAAAAAATTTTAAAATACAATCTACGTAACCATTGTGTGTGGTTATCTAAACAAACAACCCTTTTGGATCCTTCAACTTGTGTTATTCATAACTTTTGTTAGGAAACTCCACTTTAAGTGAAATTTAAAGCTAACCCTATGTTTTAAGGTGTAAAGAACTCATTTTTGGCATTACAAACTCGAGGAAAACCACTTAGTACATAGATTCAGGACATGACAGCAAGCTTAAAATTTTTTAAACAATAACATGATAAGGAAGTTTAACAAGCATAAAGTTCAAGAGTTGGAGAGAACCCCCTTACCTCTTGATGTAGAACTTGTGCAAAAATGGTGAATGAAGGCTTCATTTTTTTCTCACAATGAACAAGAAGATAAGGCATAGGCTTCAAGGTGACAAGGCTTATAGTCACTTGAATGACCCTTGGCTGGCCATTTTGGACATGCTACAAATGGGTAGTTTTGCTTTTTTCAAAACTACCAAAATGAAAGGGATAGGATTTGCCAAAAATGGGTATTTTTTCCTTTTACCAAAACTAGTAAATCTTATCTTAATCGCCTAAGTTATTGCACTAATCTTCCTAGGAATAAGTGTATCCAGAGTGAACCTTACACAGAGAACACTCTCACATAGAGTTAAATTACACTACTATTCAGTGCACAATGCAAATGGAATTTTCATTCAGGCAATTTCCAAATTTTTGCCAACTAAACAAATTATTTATACCAAAAAAATAAATATAACTAACACTAAACTTATACAATTAACATTATACATAGGATAAATTAAATCAAATAGGCATATAATTAAATTATACAGTGCAAAATTTCTAGTGTCTAGTCCTTAACAATGCAATTTGACACATGTAGAAAAATAAATTGAGAAAGAAATTTTAGGGTGATACACACTTCCTCTTCTTCTTTGTGACAAAACCCTATGTTTGACCTTGCACCAAAACTCTCCAATGGCTGCTTCAAACTCATCCACTATTGTGATCATTCTGGTCATAGTAATAACCACCATTGGGTGCTTTCGTGAGGGAAGCACTTACTAAGAAGGGTGGGAGAACTATGACTGCCATGTGTGTTAGTGTTTAGCTCTACTGAGCTTTAAAAGATTGGCTAAGATTTTGTTAAAACATAAGCACTTAGACAATGAAGGAAAGCTGGAGTTGCTGCACATGATGTCCAACGTTATGTCAAGGAATAAGATCGGGCTGCACAATGCACAAGGCAAGATAAAATGTCAAATGAAGAATTGAAGTTGCAGGATCCACGATGTCGGATACAATGTCCTGACATCCTGCCCGAGAATACTGGAGTTGCTGTACAATGCAAGATAAAAGTCAAGTGCAGAAGTGAAGTTGCAGGATCCACGATGTCGGATACAATGTCCTGACATCCTGCCCGAGAATACTGGAGTTGCTGTACAATGCAAGATAAAAGTCAAGTGCAGAAGTGAAGCTGCAGGATCCACGATGTCGGACACGATGTCCTGACATCCGGCCCGATAATACTGGACATATAAATCTGTTATATCTTTAACAGATTATTGTGCAGTTAGCAAGAGATTAGATGATCTATCTTCTGGAACGAATTAAAAGATAATTAAAGTTCGAATTTCAAAGTAGAAGAGTTCGTTCAGGGATTAAAGATTAAAGATTAAAGATTCAAACTAAAAGATCAAAAGTTATCTTTTAGTTCTTTAACTGCAGATTTTTCCAGAAGAAGATAGATCTCCTCCAGCACAAGCCGTTGCAGCCCAGAAACGCAAATTGCTATATAATCATGAAGGCTGCACGAGTTCTGTACCAAGTCCGGGATCGAAGAGTTATTTTGTGAGTTTTGGGACTTGAGTGATTTGTGAGCCACCTTGATGGTACCCTAACATCAAGTGTTGGACCTATGTGTGTAGAGTTGATCTCTTGTGTGTAGAGTTGATCTCTAGTGTGTAGAGTTGATCTCTAGTGTGTAGAGTTGATCTCTTTTGTTCAGAGTTGATCTCTGGTGTGTCTTTGACTTAATTGTAAACACGGGAGTGTGAGTGAGAGGGAGTGAGCGGAGGTTCTCATATCTAAGAGTGGCTCTTAGGTAGAGATCGCACGGGTAGTGGTTAGGTGAGAAGGTTGTAAACAGGGGCTGTTAGACCTTGAACTAACACTATTGAGAGTGGATTTCCTCCCTGGCTTGGTAGCCCCCAGATGTAGGTGAGGTTGCACCGAACTGGGTTAACAATCCTCTTGTGTTATTTACTTGTTTAATCTGTTCATACGGACGCATCTAATCTGCATGTTCTGAAGCGAGATGTCGTGACATCCGGTACGACATCTGTCCCCTGGTATCAGAATTTCAATTGGTATCAGAGCAGGCACTCGAAATCACTGAGTGAGATCTAGGGAGATAAACTCTGATGAACATGGAGAAAGAAGGAGGACCAGTGAACAGACCACCAATTCTTGATGGAAGCAACTATGAATACTGGAAAGCAAGGATGGTGGCCTTTCTCAAATCACTGGATAGCAGAACCTGGAAAGCTGTCATCAAAGGCTGGGAACATCCCAAGATGCTGGACACAGAAGGAAAGCCCACTGATGAATTGAAGCCAGAAGAAGACTGGACTAAAGAAGAAGACGAATTGGCACTTGGAAACTCCAAAGCCTTGAATTCTCTATTCAATGGAGTTGACAAGAATATCTTCAGACTGATCAACACATGTACAGTGGCCAAAGATGCATGGGAGATCCTGAAAACCACTCATGAAGGAACCTCCAAAGTGAAGATGTCCAGACTGCAACTATTGGCTACAAAATTCGAAAATCTGAAGATGAAGGAGGAAGAGTGTATTCATGACTTCCACATGAACATTCTTGAAATTGCCAATGCTTGCACTGCCTTGGGAGAGAGGATAACAGATGAAAAGCTGGTGAGAAAGATCCTCAGATCCTTGCCTAAGAGATTTGACATGAAAGTCACTGCAATAGAGGAGGCCCAAGACATTTGCAACATGAGAGTGGATGAACTCATTGGTTCCCTTCAAACCTTTGAGCTAGGACTCTCGGATGGGGCTGAAAAGAAGAGCAAGAACTTGGCGTTCGTGTCCAATGATGAAGGAGAAGAAGATGAGTATGACCTGGATACTGATGAAGGTCTGACTAAGGCAGTTGTGCTCCTTGGAAGGCAGTTCAACAAAGTGCTGAACAGAATGGACAGGAGGCAGAAACCACATGTCCAGAACATCCCTTTCGACATCAGGAAAGGTAGCAAATACCAGAAAAGGTCAGATGAAAAGCCCAGTCACAGCAAAGGAATTCAATGCCATGGGTGTGAAGGCTATGGACACATCATAGCTGAATGTCCCACTCATCTCAAGACGCAGAGGAAAGGACTTTCTGTATGTCGATCTGATACAGAGAGTGAACAAGAAAGTGATTCTGACAGAGATGAGAATGCTCTCACTGGGAGATTTGAAACTGCTGAAGATTCAAGTGATACAGATAGTGAAATCACTTTTGATGAGCTTGCTACATCCTATAGAGAACTATGCATCAGAAGTGAGAAGATTCTTCAGCAAGAAGCACAACTGAAGAAGGTCATTGCAGATCTGGAGGCTGAGAAGGAGGCACATGAAGAGGAGATCTCTGAGCTTAAAGGAGAAGTTGGTTTTCTGAACTCTAAGCTGGAAAACATGACAAAATCAATAAAGATGCTGAATAAAGGCTCAGATACGCTTGATGAGGTGCTGCAGCTTGGAAAGAATGTTGGAAACCAGAGAGGACTTGGATTTAATCCTAAGTCTGCCTGCAGAACAACCATGACAGAATTTGTTCCTGCCAAAAACAGCACTGGAGCCACGATGTCACAACATCAGTCTCGACATCATGGAACGCAGCAGAAAAGGAGCAAAAGAAAGAAGTGGAGGTGTCACTACTGTGGCAAGTATGGTCACATAAAGCCCTTTTGCTATCATCTACATGGCCATCCACATCATGGAACTCAAAGTAGCAACAGCAGAAAGAAGATGATGTGGGTTCCAATACACAAGGTTGTCAGTCTTGTTGTTCATACTTCACTTAGAGCATCAGCTAAGGAAGATTGGTACCTAGATAGCGGCTGTTCCAGACACATGACAGGAGTCAAAGAATTCCTGCTGAACATTGAGCCCTGCTCCACTAGTTATGTGACATTTGGAGATGGCTCTAAAGGAAAGATCATTGGAATGGGAAAGCTAGCTCATGATGGACTTCCTAGTCTGAACAAAGTACTACTGGTGAAGGGACTGACTGCAAACTTGATCAGCATCAGTCAGCTGTGTGATGAAGGATTCAATGTAAACTTCACAAAGTCAGAATGCTTGGTGACAAATGAGAAGAGTGAAGTTCTAATGAAGGGCAGCAGATCAAAGGACAACTGCTACCTATGGACACCTCAAGAAACTAGTTACTCCTCCACATGTCTATCCTCCAAAGAAGATGAAGTCAGAATATGGCATCAAAGATTTGGACATCTGCACTTAAGAGGCATGAAGAAAATCATTGACAAAGGTGCTGTTAGAGGCATCCCCAATCTGAGAATAGAAGAAGGCAGAATCTGTGGTGAATGTCAGATTGGAAAGCAAGTCAAGATGTCCCACCAGAAGCTTCAACATCAGACCACTTCCAGGGTGCTGGAACTACTTCACATGGATTTGATGGGGCCTATGCAGGTTGAAAGCCTTGGAGGAAAGAGGTATGCCTATGTTGTTGTGGATGATTTCTCCAGATTTACCTGGGTCAACTTTATCAGAGAGAAATCAGAAACCTTTGAAGTATTCAAGGAGTTGAGTCTAAGACTTCAAAGAGAAAAGGACTGTGTCATCAAGAGAATCAGGAGTGACCATGGCAGAGAATTTGAAAACAGCAGGTTCACTGAATTCTGCACATCTGAAGGCATCACTCATGAGTTCTCTGCAGCCATTACACCACAACAGAATGGCATAGTTGAAAGGAAAAACAGGACTTTGCAAGAGGCTGCTCGGGTCATGCTTCATGCCAAAGAACTTCCCTATAATCTCTGGGCTGAAGCCATGAACACAGCATGCTATATCCACAACAGAGTCACACTTAGAAGAGGCACTCCAACCACTCTGTATGAAATCTGGAAAGGGAGGAAGCCAACTGTCAAGCACTTCCACATCTTTGGAAGTCCATGTTACATTTTGGCAGATAGAGAGCAAAGGAGAAAGATGGATCCCAAGAGTGATGCAGGAATATTCCTGGGATACTCTACAAACAGCAGAGCATATAGAGTATTCAACTCCAGAACCAGAACTGTGATGGAATCCATCAATGTGGTTGTTGATGATCTAACTCCAGCAAGAAAGAAGGATGTCGAAGAAGATGTCCGAACATCTGGAGACAATGTAGCAGATGCAGCTAAAAGTGGAGAAAATGCAGAAAACTCTGATCCTGCTACAGATGATTCAAACATCAACCAACCTGACAAGAGACCCTCCATTAGAATCCAGAAGATGCACCCCAAGGAGCTGATTATAGGAGATCCAAACAGAGGAGTCACTACAAGATCAAGGGAGATTGAGATCGTCTCAAACTCATGTTTTGTCTCCAAAATTGAGCCCAAGAATGTGAAAGAGGCACTGACTGATGAGTTCTGGATCAATGCTATGCAAGAATAATTGGAGCAATTCAAAAGGAATGAAGTCTGGGAGCTAGTTCCGAGACCCGAGGGAACTAATGTGATTGGCACCAAGTGGATCTTCAAGAACAAAACCAATGAAGAAGGTGTCATAACCAGAAACAAGGCCAGACTTGTTGCTCAAGGCTACACTCAGATTGAAGGTGTAGACTTTGATGAGACTTTTGCCCCAGTTGCTAGACTTGAGTCCATCAGACTATTACTTGGTGTAGCTTGCATCCTCAAATTCAAGCTGTACCAGATGGATGTGAAGAGCGCATTTCTGAATGGATACCTGAATGAAGAAGTCTATGTCGAGCAGCCAAAGGGATTTGTAGATCCAGCTCATCCAGATCATGTATACAGGCTCAAGAAGGCTCTCTATGGATTGAACCAAGCTCCAAGAGCTTGGTATGAAAGGCTAACAGAGTTCCTTACTCAGCAAGGGTATAGGAAGGGAGGAATTGACAAGACTCTCTTTGTCAAACAAGATGCTGATAACTTGATGATTGCACAGATATATGTTGATGACATTGTGTTTGGAGGGATGTCGAATGCGATGCTTCGACATTTTGTTCAACAGATGCAATCTGAATTTGAGATGAGTCTTGTTGGAGAGCTGACTTATTTTCTGGGACTCCAAGTGAAGCAGATGGAAGACTCCATATTCCTCTCACAAAGCAAGTATGCAAAGAACATTGTCAAGAAGTTTGGGATGGAGAATGCCAGTCATAAAAGGACACCTGCACCTACTCACTTGAAGCTGTCAAAGGATGAAGCAGGCACCAGTGTTGATCAAAGTCTGTACAGAAGCATGATAGGGAGCTTACTATATTTAACAGCTAGCAGACCCGACATCACCTATGCAGTAGGTGTTTGTGCAAGATATCAAGCCAATCCTAAGATAAGTCACTTGACTCAAGTAAAGAGAATTCTGAAATATGTAAATGGCACCAGTGACTACGGGATTATGTACTGTCATTGTTCAGATTCAATGCTGGTTGGGTATTGTGATGCTGATTGGGCTGGAAGTGCAGATGACAGAAAAAGCACTTCTGGTGGATGCTTCTATCTGGGCAACAACCTTATTTCATGGTTCAGCAAGAAGCAGAACTGTGTGTCCCTATCTACTGCAGAAGCCGAATATATTGCAGCAGGAAGCAGCTGTTCACAACTAGTTTGGATGAAGCAGATGCTGAAGGAGTACAATGTCGAACAAGATGTCATGACATTGTACTGTGACAACATGAGTGCTATTAATATTTCTAAAAATCCTGTTCAACACAGCAGAACCAAGCACATTGACATTAGACATCACTATATCAGAGATCTTGTTGATGATAAAGTGATCACACTGAAGCATGTTGACACTGAGGAACAAATAGCAGATATTTTCACAAAGGCTTTGGATGCAAATCAGTTTGAAAAACTGAGGGGCAAGCTGGGCATTTGTTTGCTAGAGGAATTATAGCAGCTACTGCAATCTGAACGTGCCCAAACGAATCACTTAACATTAATAGCACGTTCACCACAAAGCAAATTCGACCGTTGCTTCACACGCCCCTCTACATTCTTCATTCAAATTTATATCTGCTTGGCATTCGTGTTTTCTCCAGCATTTCCCAATAGTTTTCTGAGATTTACGAAATCATTCCAAACGCTCTGTTTTTCCATGGCTTCCTCACCAAAAGAAACTTCCGCTCCTGGTTCACCCGCTGTACCATCATCTCCGCACCAGGAACAACCAGAATTCAACATCCAACCCATACAAATAATTCCTGGTCAAGCTTCAGTCCCCGAGAAACTGGTTCCCAGAAGACAACAGGGAGTGAAGATTGCTGAAAACCCTAGCCCTGCAACAAGTCCTAGGGAAGTAGACACGGAGATGGACAAGAAAATCCGCAGTATTGTGAGTAGCATTCTGAAAGATGCTTCTGTGCCTGATGCTGAGAAAGATGTTCCAACATCTTCCACCCCAAGTGTTTCCGTGCCTGATGCTGAAAAAGATGTTCCAACATCCTCCGCTCCAAATGCTGAAGCCCTCCCTTCACCCAGTGAAGAGGAATCAACAGAAGAAGAGGATCAAGCCTCAGAGGAGACTCCTGCACCACGGGCACCAGAAACTGCTTCAGGTGACCTCATTGACCTGGAAGAAGTCGAATCTGATGAAGAACCCATTGCCAACAGGTTGGCACCTGGCATTGCGGAAAGACTTCAAAACAGAAAGGGAAAAACCCTCCTTAAGAGGTCTGGACGAATCAAGACTATGGCACAGAAGAAGAGTACTCCAATCACTCCTGCCACATCCAGAAGAAGCAAGGTTGCTATCCCCTCCAAGAAAAGGAAAGAAATTTCCTCATCCGACTCTGATGATGATGTCGAACTAGATGTCTCGACATCTAAGAGGGCCAAGAAATCTGGAAGAAAGGTGCCTGGAAATGTTCCCGATGCACCATTGGACAACATCTCTTTCCACTCCATTGGCAATGTTGAAAAGTGGAAATATGTGTATCAACGCAGACTTGCGGTTGAAAGAGAACTAGGAAGAGATGCCTTGGATTGCAAGGAGACCATGGACCTCATCAAGGCTGCTGGACTACTGAAGACAGTCACCAAGTTGGGAGACTGTTATGAAGGCCTAGTCAGGGAATTCATTGTCAACATTCCCTCTGACATATCAAACAGAAAAAGTGATGATTATCAAAGAGTGTTTGTCAGAGGAAAGTGTGTTAGATTCTCCCCTGCTGTGATCAACAAATATTTGGGCAGACCTACTGATGGAGTGATAGATATTGATGTTTCTGAGCATCAAATTGCCAAGGAAATCACTGCCAAACGAGTCCAGCATTGGCCAAAGAAAGGGAAGCTTTCAGCAGGGAAGCTAAGTGTGAAGTATGCAATTCTGCACAGGATTGGAGCTGCAAACTGGGTTCCCACCAATCATACTTCCACTGTTGCCACAGGTTTGGGTAAATTTCTGTATGCTGTTGGAACCAAGTCCAAATTTAATTTTGGAAACTATATTTTTGATCAAACTGTTAAGCATTCAGAATCATTTGCTGTCAAATTACCCATTGCCTTCCCTACTGTATTGTGTGGCATTATGTTGAGTCAACATCCAAATATTTTAAACAACATTGACTCTGTAATGAAGAGAGAATCTCCTCTATCCCTGCATTACAAACTGTTTGAGGGGACACATGTCCCAGACATTGTCTCGACATCAGGGAAAGCTGCTGCTTCAGGTGCTGTGTCCAAGGATGCTCTGATTGCTGAACTCAAGGACACATGCAAGGTGCTGGAAGCAACCATCAAAGCCACCACAGAGAAGAAAATGGAGCTAGAACGGCTGATCAAAAGGCTCTCAGAAAGTGGCATTGATGATGGTGAAGCAGCCGAGGAAGAAGAAGCAGCTGAGCAAGAAGAAGAAGAAGCTGAAGAGGAAGATGCAGCAGAAGAGACAGAATCAGATGATAATGATTCTGAAGCCACCCCATGATCATCAGACCTTTATGTTTTTGCTTTTACTTTTATTAGCTAAAGGGGCATGTCCCTTTGAACAATTGTTTACTATGGGTCTGTAATATTTGCACTTTAATTTCATGCATCCTACTTTTGCCAAATTTATGTCTAAAAAGGGGGAGTAATAGTATTATGCTTGCTATTATGCATGATTTTGAGCAGTAGGATACAATGTATGCAATAGTCGTATTATGCATGATTGATACGATGTATGGCAGTAGGAAACGATGTATGCATGATTTATGATTTTGAGGGGGAGTTGTATGTATACGATTTTGAGGGGGAGACTGCTGCTGATGAATGATGTAAGCTGCTAGAAGATGCTGCAGTAAGAGCATGAAGACAGGGGGAGCAGATAGCGGATGTCACATGAGATGTCTCGACATCCTGGAAAAGACTAGTAGCTGATAGAAGATGCTGCAGTAAGCATGGAGACAGGGGGAGCAGATAGCAGATGTCACATGAGATGTCTCGACATCCTGGAAAAGACTAGTAGCTGATAGAAGATGCTGCAGTAAGCATGGAGACAGGGGGAGCAGAAGCAGAAAGCTGATGTCACGTGAGATGTCTTGACATCCTGGAGAAGACTTGTAGATTTGCAACTTGAAGAATTTCCGCTGTGCTTGATTACTCTGATAATGAAAGTTGCTGATCCCACTTGCATAACTGCTCGTACCTGCTCAGGAAGTGTCTAAGTATGTTTTAGACAAAATTTGCCAAAGGGGGAGATTGTTAGTGTTTAGCTCTACTGAGCTTTAAAAGATTGGCTAAGATTTTGTTAAAACATAAGCACTTAGACAATGAAGGAAAGCTGGAGTTGCTGCACATGATGTCCAACGTTATGTCAAGGAATAAGATCGGGCTGCACAATGCACAAGGCAAGATAAAATGTCAAATGAAGAATTGAAGTTGCAGGATCCACGATGTCGGATACAATGTCCTGACATCCTGCCCGAGAATACTGGAGTTGCTGTACAATGCAAGATAAAAGTCAAGTGCAGAAGTGAAGTTGCAGGATCCACGATGTCGGATACAATGTCCTGACATCCTGCCCGAGAATACTGGAGTTGCTGTACAATGCAAGTTAAAAGTCAAGTGCAGAAGTGAAGCTGCAGGATCCACGATGTCGGACACGATGTCCTGACATCCGGCCCGATAATACTGGACATATAAATCTGTTATATCTTTAACAGATTATTGTGCAGTTAGCAAGAGATTAGATGATCTATCTTCTAGAACGAATTAAAAGATAATTAAAGTTCGAATTTCAAAGTAGAAGAGTTCGTTCAGGGATTAAAGATTAAAGATTAAAGATTCAAACTAAAAGATCAAAACTTATCTTTTAGTTCTTTAACTGCAGATTTTTCCAGAAGAAGATAGATCTCCTCCAGCACAAGCCGTTGCAGCCCAGAAACGCAAATTGCTATATAATCATGAAGGCTGCACGAGTTCTGTACCAAGTCCGGGATCGAAGAGTTATTTTGTGAGTTTTGGGACTTGAGTGATTTGTGAGCCACCTTGATGGTACCCTAACATCAAGTGTTGGACCTATGTGTGTAGAGTTGATCTCTTGTGTGTAGAGTTGATCTCTAGTGTGTAGAGTTGATCTCTAGTGTGTAGAGTTGATCTCTTTTGTTCAGAGTTGATCTCTGGTGTGTCTTTGACTTAATTGTAAACACGGGAGTGTGAGTGAGAGGGAGTGAGCGGAGGTTCTCATATCTAAGAGTGGCTCTTAGGTAGAGATCGCACGGGTAGTGGTTAGGTGAGAAGGTTGTAAACAGGGGCTGTTAGACCTTGAACTAACACTATTGAGAGTGGATTTCCTCCCTGGCTTGGTAGCCCCCAGATGTAGGTGAGGTTGCACCGAACTGGGTTAACAATCCTCTTGTGTTATTTACTTGTTTAATCTGTTCATACGGACGCATCTAATCTGCATGTTCTGAAGCGAGATGTCGTGACATCCGGTACGACATCTGTCCCCTGGTATCAGAATTTCAATGTGTCAAGGGTCCTATTCAAGGAAAATGTTGATAAAGCTAGTGATTAGAAGACTATTTTTATATAATCTAATGTGTGAAAGGGAAAATATTTAGGCTAACATTCTAAACAAAAGTGTTCTCCACAAGGCAAGGTCAAAGTCGTCTCTATCAAATCTCCACAAGTTTGTGCCCTTCCACTTGATGGAGAATCTTCCATTTGACTTGCCTCACACCATATACATCAATATCCTCAGAATCCTGAAGGAAGTTTATCATGTTTTTGACAAGATGGATGATGACTCTAACAACACCATCATAGCTAAAAGTTTTGTTGTTTCTAAACAACAAAAGTTTAGCAAAACTAAACTAAAGGCTATGAAGGTTGCAATAGAACAAAGCCTGAAGGAAGCTCCACAGGTGGACTTGGATGCCATCAACAAGAGGATGCATAATAGTCTAGCCAAGGCCATCACCTGATGAAGATAGAGGTATTAATAGTTTTGGTATTGCTAAGAAAATTCAAAAGATCATGAATAAACAATAGAAGAAGAAGACGAGGAAAAAGTCTCAAAGGGAAAAGGAAGAGGAAGAATTGATAGCAAAAGAGCACAAAACTAAGAGGAGACATAAGCAGTCTATTGTGTCCATCACTTCACATACAACAAAAGAGAAGTCAGTACCCTAATGGTTGATAGACTAGAATGAAACTGATGACAATGATAAAGGACATGTGCATGTTGTTATTCAAAAGTGAAAGGTTATGGCCCTAGCTGCTCATGCCCTAAAGAGAGCAATGGTTGCCAAATCAACACCTACACCCAGAGAAGTTGTCATTCTATTGATCATTCCAAGACGCATCAAGACAAAGGCCACTAAAGTCAATCCTAAGATTGGTGAGAAAGAATGAACTATCTCCTTCACTGGAAACAAGGAGAATTCTGCTTCATCCTCATTATACAATGAGTCCACTAACGAGACTCTTATTTCCCCTCTCTATAAGAATCCATATCCTATACCCAAACAATGTCCACCTCTAACCCCCTTCACTTAGAGAAGTTTAGAAGATCAATTCAACAGAAGGAACCTTAACAGATACTCAGAGATTTCCTCTAGCATTCATTAAAAGTAATCCCTATTGTATCTTCCTTCTCTAAAGTTTTCCAATAAGAACTCATTCCGGGAGAGTGTATAATTGTATAAGCACCAGATTGAACGTGATATGACTATTTGCACACCCCATCTAAAGGCTGCACAACTTTTTCCTTAGATGCCATAGTTCATCTGTAGCCTCCTCAGTGGACACATCCAGTGCAATCACAAGTCATCAAGATGAAATGACACTGGCTAGCACCTAGAACCCAACAACATGTTTGTCCATCCACTGAGGTTACACCAGTAGTTGCATGGAGAATCCTCCAGAAGTGCAAGGACAAAAGGATCACTTAAAATAGTATCCCTAGGGATTTGTTTGGCAAACATAGGGTGGATCCTTCACAAGAAGTGGAGCCACCTAAGAGTGAATTTGAGAAGAAAGTCAATCTTTGGATGCCCTTTACAAAGCTTTTATCTGTACATGCACCAGATCTTGACCTCTCTTTAGAAGATTACTCTTCTCTTGGTAAACTTCATGCACGGATGTATGTTAGAGATCAAGCAACAACCTATCCACCTGGACTGCACATCTCAAAGGCCATCGATATCAAGATCATTGCAAATAAGATGTGTCCTCATCCACTCCTTTGGGATGCTGCTAAGAAAATGGGTTTCAAGTTGTACTACAATGAAGAGATGCCCTCAAGGCAGATATAAGTTGACTCCGTCAACTATCCCAGGAATTGGAGTTCCATGTTTAGTGGGAAGAAGCTTGTTCATGCTTTAGATGCATACAACACCAAAACATTCTAGAATCAGATTGTATATGTTGACACCTTTAAGGTCTCCTCATCTGGTTATGATGGAAGTGACAATGTTGTTCACCATGATGTCATTCAAGTGTTACGTCCAGTTAGGAAGTATCACTTTGATGGTGCTTCTGTGTGTTTCACAAAGGATGTTGATAGCTACTCATTCATCCAATGCCTTCTACGTCTTCCTGCTATTCATTATGAAGGAACCTATAATCATTTCAAGATGAGTGAACAAGGGATATCATGTGACTAAGCTCCATGATGCTCAAAATAAGAAGAGAGATCGAGAAGAAGAGGCATCCAATGCAGCTCCAGCTGATGAGGTTGTCCCTCATGACAAAGAACCTCTATCCAAGTAGTCAACTACCTCAATGAAGCTACATCAAAGGAGAAGGTTGAACTTGGGGTTGTCATCATCTACTCCACAATCTCGGGACCTATCCCCTTAAACTATGCACCACCCAATGTTGTGATTAGAGATCAAGTGCATGCAATGATAAGACAAACAACAGACTCTTTTGTTAAACCTTGGTGTTGTTCTTCTTCAGAATGTTCAACAGGATCAGATGGCTACACTTGTACTCGTGCCTACACCTATACCCTCAACACTTGCGCCCACACCATCGTCCATTGAACCAACACCAACACCTACTCAACCTCCACTACCTCAAGTTCAAGACTAACTATGATGTCCATCATGATTTCTCTCTTTGAACATGTCATCTTTTTGTTTATGCCAAAAGGGGGAGAAGAAGAAATTTTAGTTGTAAGAATACTTGATAAATAAATAGTAGTGGTTGGAGCCTTTTGTGTGTGTGTGTGTGTGTGTGTGTGTGTGTGTTATTCCACTATTTCCATACATTTATGCTAAGCATGATTTAGTATCTTTTTCATATCATCATCATGCCATAAAGCTACTAAACTTAGGGGGAGTTTAAATGCTTTGCATATATCATAATCATGCTTCTCCATATTCTTATAATCCTAATTGTGTTTTATGTTCATCAAAATTTATATTGTATGTCATCATCAAAAAGAGGGAGACTGTAAGGTATGGACGACCATTCACATCTTAGATTTTGATGTTTACAAAAAGTATAAATTGTTGATAATCTAATTAGTTGATATTAAATGGAGAAGACCAACTTTATTAAAGGACATAATGCTTATGTACGTATCTTGTTGATACTTAAACTGGAAAGCATTATATTAAGATATAACTAGTCTCCAACGCGTTGTAAAACCAATAGTGTCCACTCGTTATGATAAGGTTATGCTAGCGTCCAATTGGTATAAGTCTCGGACGTCCAATGAAGTATGAAAAGGTTATGCTAGCCAAAAGGGGAAGTGAACATTGTGAATAATGCAGGTTTTGACTATGCTGAAAAGAATTCACTTGATAATGATTATCATCATCAAAAGGGGGAAGAATGTGTGATGGAACCTTGCTTGTGGGGCTTCTATGGAGGCTGGATCTTTGAGCTTCAATGAGGTCCTTTAATGGTGATTTTCCACCATGGAGATGCAGTAGAAGACAAAGGAGAAGAGGTGAGAGGAGATGCCATCCACTAAGGAATAAGCCATGGAAGAATGAGCTTCACCACCAAGATGAGCCTTGGATAAGAAGCTTGGGGAGGATGCTTCAGTGGAGGAAATGAAAGAGAGAGGGGGGAGCACGAAATTGAAGGAAGAAAAAAAAGGGAGAGAAGTTGAACTTTGAGTTGTGTCTCACAAGATTCTCATTCATCAAAGTTACAACAAGTGTTACACATGCTTCTATTTATAGACTAGGTAGCTTCCTTGAGAAGCTTTCTTGTGAAAACTTCCTTGAGAAGCTTCTTTGAGAAAACTTCCTTGAGAAGCTTTCTTGAGAAAACTTCCTTGAGAAGCTTCTTTGAGAAAACTTCCTTGAGAATCTAGAGCTTAGCTACACACACCCCTCTCATAACTAAGCTCACCTCCTTGAGAAGCTTCCTTAAGAAGATTCCTAAAGAAGCTAGAGCTTAGCTACACATACCTCTCTAATAGCTAAGCTCACCTCCTTGAGATGAGAAGCTAGAGCTTAGCTACACACCCCCTATAATAGCTAAGCTCACCCCCATGACAAAAAACATGAAAATACAAAAAAAAAGTCCTTACTACAAAGACTACTCAAAATGCCCCGAAATACAAGGCTAAAACCCTATACTACTAGAATGGCCAAAATACAAGGCCCAGACGAAGGAAAAACCTATTTTAATATTTACAGAGATAAGCGGGCTCATACTTAGCCCATGGACTCGAAATCTACCCTAAGGCTCATGAGAACCCTAGGGCCTTCACTTGGATCTCTAGCCCAATCTACTTGGAGTCTTCTACCCAATGCCCTTGCGGGGTAGGATTGCATCAATGTGAATGTATGAATACAAGGTTTTGATGATGCCAAAGTATAATCAAGAAAATAGAGATTGCTTCAAGATTAATTCAAGGTCAAGTAAACAAGATCAAAGAAAAAGATAAGGCCTTAGATTTTTTGTTAAAAGAATCTCAATGGTTAATCAGCTTTTGCCTCAAAAACATTGTTTCTAAGAAATCAAGGCACTGGTAATCGATTACCAGAAGACAAGTTTGCTAGTAAGCTTTTAAAAAGGGTTTTTAATTTGAATTTTGAATCATGTAATCGATTATCAAATGTTTGTAATCGATTACCAGCAACAGCACTTTAGAAAACACTTTGAAAAGTCATGACCCTTCAAAATATAATTGTGTAATCGATTACTAGAAACCTGTAATCAATTACAAGTGACAAAATTTCAAAAAAGCTTTTTAAAAAGACACATCTCTTCAAACCATTTTGAAAAGGCACAATGGGCCTATATATATGTGTATCTGACTTTGAAAAGAAAGAGAGAGATATTCTAAGAGAACTTAATTGTCAAATGCTCTCTCAACAGCTCTTGGGCAAACACTTGCAAATTTATTGAGAATTCATCTAGGAACTTCAATTTGCATCATCCACTCTAAAGGAGATAAATCTTTATGTTCATCTTAGAAAGTCAATTGTAATCAAGAGACTGGTTGTCTCTTGGATTATGAGAATTGTAATCAAGAGACGGGTTGTCTCTTGGAGAATCCTGAACACAAGGATGAGGGATCCCAAGGTGTGTTCAAAGTCTGTAAAGGATTTACAAAGATAGTAAAAAATCTCAAGTGGGTTGGTTGAGGACTGGACGTATGCACGGGAAGTAGTCGAACTAGTATAAATCAAGTTTGCATTTTTCTCTTCCCTTATGTTATTTATGTTATTGCAATCAATTTTGTCTTGCACGTTTAAAGAACATCGATTAAATTGATTGTTGCTTCTTCTTCTACATTTTGAGCCTATCTTTAAAAGGGGGTTAAAGTTTGTTAGTGGAAAAATTATGCAACTTAATTCATCCCCCCCTTAAGTTATTGAGGCCACTTGTCCAACAAAAGTATTCTCTTTCAAAAATTCATTTTTCCTCTCTTTATTGGAATTGCTAACATTTGAATTTAAGGAAAGGACAAAATCGAAGAGAATACAAGGGCTACATGGAATATTCCTCAAGGTTCATTTTTGACAAGGACCAGGAGCACATACTATTCTTTGTACTTTTATTATTTTCATCTCCAATTAGAGCATGCCACGTCGCCTTGCCTCTTAGCGTGGGACAACATTCATTTCAAAGACTCAAAGCTAAAGCAAAACTCTACAGAAATTGTTGGATGATACATTTAATCTTTCATTGTTTATCCTTTGCTAACCAAAGTTACTTTGTACTTGAGCTTTATTGTTTATTGGTGCCTATTTTATACCAATCCTAGTTCTGAAATTTCAATTGAAAATTATTGTGAAAACAAGTGCCAAAACTAGAGGTATCTTGAGTCTTTTTTTTTTAGTTTTTCTACTATACTCTAGAGCCATTCTAGGTTTCTCTTTGAGTCCTAGCTTGCTTTTTTGTGCTTTTCATTGCTTTAATTGTTGAATAATCCTTGAAAAATTGTCTTGTTAAAACTCTATTGGTTTAACTTTCATTTCAGTTTTTTTGGTCTTTGGTTATTGCTTGTCTCTTTGTTTCCTTGCTTGTGAGTTGCCATATAGGGAATTGGAAAGGAGGATTGGTGCCATATCTTGAAGTACTTGAGTCAAGAAGCAAGGGGCCAACCACCTTAAGAGCTATTGGACTAAGAAGCACTCCAAATTGAGTGAAACACTAAAGAGAGAATAGCCACCACAATTGAGGACTTTTTTCTTTGTAATTTTGTAATTGGCAATTTTCTTTGCTTTCAAATTTTGCAACAAAAAGGCCTTTCATTGGAAGTAAGTTGGGAGCCTCCGCTAGGTCACCCTACTTCCATTTGTGTGTAATAATTTTAGGCAATTTCCCCTTAGGATAGTGAGTGTTTTTTTGGGAACCTTAAATGAGGTCATCCAAACACTCTTATGATCTGCCTAGTTTGCATTTGTTGCACTTTAATTTCTTGCTTATCTTCATTTTTGAATAAAGACAAAAATTAAAGAAACTTCCCTTCTTAGAAAACCTCCACATCTCCTTTCTAAAAAGACACTTGTTAGCACTGCCACACCTCTTGGGTTTGAGGTTATTCCTAAAGTAAAGGAGTTGTTGGATGAGGGGTTGATTCGTAAGAGCTTAAATCCTTGTGCTTTGTTGGTGCCCAAAATAGCTATTATTAGGCAACGAATCCCTAAAATAGGTGATATGATGGATGTGTTGAGTGGTGCAACCCTCTTTAGTAAAATCACTCATGCACCCAACATCTTCATGATTCGTGTACATAGGGACTCGTTAGGTAGGTTTGTTATGATTTTTAGTTTCAATACAAACTTAAGTGTTCATATGGGACACCTTAGGTTTGTTGTACTTTTTGGTAGGAATAATCAACATGAAAATACAAAAAAGGAATGTTTTATTGCATTACTTTCCTTAATTTTTTAAATAGTAATCAAGGGGTTGTCATGGGATCCTAAGAGAATAAAGGTCATTCCTGAGTGGCCCACTCGACCAAGTATAAGGAAAAATTGGGGCTTTTATGACTTAACAAACTTTTACAAAAGGTTTGTCCCATATCTTTCTATACTTGTAGCACCACTCATTGAGTTGGTGAGGAACCTATTAAACAAGTGGCCTCAATAACTTAAGAGAAGAGGGTGAATAAAGTTTAAAAACTTTCCCTAATCAAATTTTAATTCTCTCTTGAATTAGTACATGTACACTTCATATGAATTAAGTAAAGAACAATTGAAATGAAACTTCTTCAAAGCAAAAATAAAATGCAATAAATTAAAGAAGTTTGAGGGAAGAGAGAATGCAAACTCAAGAACAAGACTACTTCTAGGAATTGATTTAGAACATGTTATGAACTAAATAACATGCATGAATTAGACTCAAAATTCAAAAGATAGGCTAAGAATGACAAGAATACATGAACAAATGTATCTAGAATTCAATCAACAAAATAAAATTCAACACAAACATAGAACATAATGTGACAATTACTATGACTAAACATGACTCTAAGACAACATGGATTAATTGATTTACACTTAGATTTTTGTTTTTTTTTTCTAATCAATATTTTGGAACAAAATTTAGATCTAAATGATGCAATCCTACCCCGCAAGGGCATTGGATAGAAAAACTCCAAGTAGATTGGGCCAGAGATGCAAGAGAAGGCCCTAGGGTTCTTATGAGCCTTAGGGTAGATTTCGGGCCCATGGGCTAAGTACGAGCCCGTTTATCTTTGTAAATATTAGATTAAGGTTTCATTATTTTTGGGCCTTGTATTTAGGGCTCCATAATGTAGGTAGGGTACCCTAGAAATATAGGATTTTTCAACCCTTGTATTTTAGGGCACCTAGACTAGTTTTTGTATTAGGGGTAGTTTTGTAATTTCACATGCACTTAGTGGATATTTGATGTGTGTGGTTAGAAATAAATTTAATTGAATTGGTAGAAGCCCAATCCAATTAAATTTTAGAGGGGGAGGTGAGCATTTGCTTACTACACCCCATTGCCACATCATATAGTCACACTTTGTGCATGTCCTTCATGCTTTTCATGCCTCATGACACCTAAGCACACTTAGTGGAGAATCTTGGAATTGATCTTGGATTAGTGGGCTGAACCATAACTAAAATTCACTAATCATAATTAGTGAAATTTTGGCTCCAAAGTTTGGCTCCACAAATTCAATTTCAAATTCAAGTGAAATTTGAATTTCCCTCCAATTTTGTGACACTTAGGCTATAAATAGAGGTCATGTGTGTGCATTTTTTTGAACTTTGATCATTTGAATATTAACTTCAGATTTCAGAGCTCCTTTTGAGCACAAAATTTCGTGCTCTTCTCTCCCTCTCCCTTCATTCATCTCCTTCTTCCTCCAAGCTCTTATCCATGGCCTCCTATGGTGGTGAGCTTCTTCTAGACTCATCTTCTCCTTGAAGTGGCATCTCCTCTCTCTCTTCCTTCTCCATTCCGCTGCCATTTATCTTCCAAGAAGCAAAGGAATCCATTGATGAAGAAGATCCTAGGCCTACAAGCTCCAATGGAGCTTGCATCATGTGGTATCAGAGCATCTTCATCTAGGTGTTGAGGAAAAAAACCCAGAGTTTCAAGAACCTCGGGATTTGAGGTCAAATCCTTTTCAAGGGGGAGGGAATGATGCAATCCTACCCCGCAAGGGCATTGGATAGAAAAACTCCAAGTAGATTGGGCCAGAGATGCAAGAGAAGGCCCTAGGGTTCTTATGAGCCTTAGGGTAGATTTCGGGCCCATGGGCTAAGTACGAGCCCGTTTATCTTTGTAAATATTAGATTAAGGTTTCATTATTTTTGGGCCTTGTATTTAGGGCTCCATAATGTAGGTAGGGTACCCTAGAAATATAGGATTTTTCAACCCTTGTATTTTAGGGCACCTAGACTAGTTTTTGTATTAGGGGTAGTTTTGTAATTTCACATGCACTTAGTGGATATTTGATGTGTGTGGTTAGAAATAAATTTAATTGAATTGGTAGAAGCCCAATCCAATTAAATTTTAGAGGGGGAGGTGAGCATTTGCTTACTACACCCCATTGCCACATCATATAGTCACACTTTGTGCATGTCCTTCATGCTTTTCATGCCTCATGACACCTAAGCACACTTAGTGGAGAATCTTGGAATTGATCTTGGATTAGTGGGCTGAACCATAACTAAAATTCACTAATCATAATTAGTGAAATTTTGGCTCCAAAGTTTGGCTCCACAAATTCAATTTCAAATTCAAGTGAAATTTGAATTTCCCTCCAATTTTGTGACACTTAGGCTATAAATAGAGGTCATGTGTGTGCATTTTTTTGAACTTTGATCATTTGAATATTAACTTCAGATTTCAGAGCTCCTTTTGAGCACAAAATTTCGTGCTCTTCTCTCCCTCTCCCTTCATTCATCTCCTTCTTCCTCCAAGCTCTTATCCATGGCCTCCTATGGTGGTGAGCTTCTTCTAGACTCATCTTCTCCTTGAAGTGGCGTCTCCTCTCTCTCTTCCTTCTCCATTCCGCTGCCATTTATCTTCCAAGAAGCAAAGGAATCCATTGATGAAGAAGATCCTAGGCCTACAAGCTCCAATGGAGCTTGCATCACTAAAGGTTCAGCACAAGAATATTATGAATGAAAATTGATAGAACCTAAAATCAACACAAAAACAAGATTCAAGAGTAGATCTACAAAATTTGAACCATAGAAATGCAAGAACAAGTGTAGATCTAAGATTTAATCGGTTTATTTTTTTTGAATCTACTCTAAACAGCACCAAACCACAAGAAAATGGAGGATATACATGGAGAATAAGATGAAGAACAAGGAATTAAAGAGAATTCACCGAACAAAAAGATAGAGGAAGCAAAAGAACATCACCTAGATGAAGATGCTCTTGATACCACATGATGCATGCTCCATTGGAGCTTGTAGGACTAGGATCTTCTTCATCAATGGATTCCTTTGCTTCTTGAAAGATGAATGGCAGCGGAATGGAGAAAGGAAGAGAGAGAGGAGACGCCACTTCTAGGAGAAGATGAGTCTAGAAGAAGCTCACCACCATAGAAGGCCATGGATAAGAGCTTGGAGGAAGAAGGAGATGAATGAAGGGAGAGGGAGAGAAGAGCAAAAAATTTTGTGCTCTAAATAAGATTTGAGATCTGAAGTTTAATATTCAAATGATCAAAGTTGAAAAAAATGCACACACATGACCACTATTTATAGCCTAAGTGTCACACAAAATTGGAGGGAAATTCAAATTTCACTTTAATTTGAAATTGAATTTGTGGAGCCAAACTTTGGAGCCAAAATTTCACTAATTATGATTAGTGAATTTTAGTTATGGTTCAGCTCACTAATCCAAGATCAATTCCAAGATTCTCCACTAAGTGTGCTTAGGTGTCATGAGGCATGAAAAGCATGAAGGACATGCACAAAGTGTGACTATATGATGTGGCAATGGGGTGTAGTAAGCAAATGCTCACCTCCCCCTCTAAAATTTAATTGGATTGGACTTCTACCAATTCAAGTAAATTTATTTCCAACCACACATCAAATATCCACTTAGTGCATGTGAAATTACAAAACTACCCCTAATACAAAAACTAGTCTAGGTGCCCTAAAATACAAGGGCTGAAAAATCCTATATTTCTAGGGTACCCTACCTACATTATGGAGCCCTAAATAAAAGGCCCAAAAATAATGAAACCTTAATCTAATATTTACAAAGATAAGTGGGCTCGTACTTAGCCCATGGGCCCGAAATCTACCCTAAGGCTCATAAGAACCCTAGGGCCTTCTCTTGCATCTCTGGCCCTATCTACTTGGAGTTTTCTATCCAATGCCCTTGCGGGGTAGGATTGCATCATCCTCTCTATGAAAATTTATTATAGTTGTGCTTAGCATGCCATCTTGCGCTAAGCCCTAGATTCATTCTGTAAGTTGAGCTTTCAAGCTGAGCTTAGCGGGAAAGGATGCGCTAACGCCAACATCATTCTATTTTGAAGTCATTGGAAGTGCGCTTAGTGCAGGTAGTGGCGCTAAGCCTGAATCACTCACTGTAAGTTGCAGCTTGATGCATCATCGATGTTGGCACACTAAGCTAAGCGCTAGTGTTTAAAACTCAAACGTCACGTTGGCACACTAAGCACAGCTGCGCGCTAAGCGCACCATACGAATTTCAATTTTTAAAAAGTAGAGGCAGAGGCACTTGGGTTGCTTCCTTTGCACCCAAACCTTTGCAACCTCTCATCCCTGAGCATTCTTTTGTTTCTGTTGTGTGCTTATTGCTCCTCTGCATCCTTGCAAAGACAATCCAAGTAAGTTAGCATTTCTACTTTTACTTTCATGCTCCAAACCTTAGGATAGTTGATTTATAGTTTTAGTGACTAGTATTGTTATAGGTTAGGTTACTTAGTTTTAGGGTTAGGTATTTTAGGACTTTAGGTAGTTTAGAAGCTCATTAGGGGCAATATGGTTAAAAGGGGTGAAAACCCCTGTGTATCTTTCTGGGATTCATGATGAACGCGCTAAGCGCGCCTGCTGCGCTTAGCCTGTTCATCGCAACTGTTCATCACTACGCTTAGCGCTTGTGTTAATTTCATAAGGCGCGCTAAGCTCAGCATGCTGCACGAAGTGCCCAACTCTGTTTTCAGTTTAATTTTTCTGTTTTCTTAAGAATAAACCTGTACTAATCTCTTATGCTTTGTCTTATATTTAGCAGACGACTTCTAGGAAAAGAAAGGCACCCTCTACACCTACCAAAGCCAGATTCGATAGATCCTGATTCACTTCCTAAGAGGCTTGGGAAAGATACACCGACATTGAGGTGCCTCATAAGCTTTTACCAGAGAGGAATGTGGTGGTCTACTATACATAGTTTGATGAGTTCAAGGAGGAACTCGAGAGACGCCACTAGGATGAGGAGTTGACTGATTTTGCTGATGGCAACATCGATGTTGCCATTATGAAGGAATTCTATGAAAACCTCTATGACCCCGAGGACAAATCACCTAAGCAGGTGAGGGTGAGAGGTCAACTGATTAAGTTTGATGAGGATACTCTCAACACATTCTTAAAGACCCCTATTATTGTGGAACAGGTGGAAACACTTTGTGCATATTCTAGATTTGCACTCTTGAGGCCTGACCCTCAGGAGTTAGCTGCTAAGCTCTGTATCCTAGGTAGAGGATTCGAGCTTAATGCTGATGGTTATCCGTTGAAGATATTGAGGAAGAACATGACCACCCAAGCTCAGACATGGAGTGTTCTTTCCTTCTCTAACCTGATTCCTACCTCCCATACTTCTGATGTCACCCTAGACAGAGCCAAACTCATTTATGGCATCATCATGAAGATGGATATGAATTTGGGGTACCTCATCTCCCACTAGATCTCCCTCATAGCACATCATGACACATCCAGACTTGGATTCCTTGCCTTGATCACAGCTTTATGTAAGGCTAAGGGAGTTCAATCAGATTCGAGGTCCCTGGAGAGCCTGAGCTCGGCCATTAATTTGGCATATGTTAAGAAGAATTGTTGGAATCTTGATGATCAACAATAACTTTTAGAGGACCTAGGAAGGCCAGGGGTAAGAGATCTGAGGCCCCTTCCACTTCTGCACCATCAGAGGCACTAGCACCTTCTTCTTCTATAGTACCTCTCTCTCCATCAACTCAAACTCCAGTTATTCCTCCTACATCCACACAGATTCCACATCCAGTTCCTCTCTCTGTAGGTCCAACATATTTTATTTTACTCCATAGATGCTGCACTCCATGCTCCAGAGCATCCATAAGGGGCAGTCCATCATCATGCAGAGCCTTCAGGGATTGGGCTTGCCCTTTATTATGAGCATGGAGGAGTTTCATGCTCAAGTGGCCTGGCTAGGAGACCAGCCCTCTTCCTCTAGAGGGGGTGGGGCCTCTGCAGCCTAGGAACTTGTGACTGAGGATCAACCAGCACTATCACCAGCAGCAACAGAGGAGGAGACCACTCCAGATCAAATCCCACAGCCATCTCCATCCTCTACACCTGCTCCTGAGGAGACTCAGCCATCAGCACTGGATCTTAATGAAGACCAGCCACAGGAGGAGCAGGACGTTTAAATTTGTTTTGCATTCTGAACACTTTAGTTATTCTTAGTTATTTTATGATTATGTCATTTAAATTTCACCTTTCATGTTTTCGTTCTTTAAATTTCAGCATTTAAATTTCAGTAGTGTAGTTGTTTGTTTTCTTGTACAAAAAGCTTAATTGAACAGTGAATTGGTTGAACTCTGTATGCAGTGGCTTGTTTGGTATGAAATAAGTGTTTGAAAATGAGTTGATTGAGCAAATGTATGAATTGAATGGATTGGGATGATTGGATGATTGTTTTGATCAAGTTTGCAGTCATTAGAAGAGAATGAGCATGTGATTGGAAGTATGTCTGAAAATGTTAGTTGGTTGTCAGATTGATTGTGAAGGAATGCATTAACCGTATCCCGGTGAGAGTGTGATCCTTAAATTTTGAGAGAAACGACTATCATTTAGTACAAATTTTTGCGTGAATCTCTGAAGTATGGACTAGATGCATGAATTTGAGGATGATGAAGGCCATGTTTGATTATGAATAGCTACTTAGCCAAAAAGCTGACCATATGTTTGAATGAATTATCCCTTGCAACCAGTTTGAGCCAAATGAATTGATTGATTGATTGATTGATTGAACCTGGAGCTTATTCAGCTGTATCTTTTGCTACCTTATTTTGGGTTGAAGGAGAGCATCATCCATAGAAGCTGGGTTCAAAGCAAATTTGTCCCAAATTTGGGGGAGACACTGGGTAAGGATGGAAATGGTCAAAGAAAATAGTATACGCAGACTGTTAAAAAAAACTGTAAGTACAAACGGAATTAATAAGTGTGTATGCTGCAAAATAATGAATGAAAGCTAAGTGCCTAAATAAAGGGTAAGTATGGGTGGGAATGAATGAAAAAGTGAAGGTTATTCTATGGATGAATGCTCTCCTAGAACCTAAGCTTTTGAATCCTAGAAAAACCATGAATTGTTGGCAGCCTAACCCCATTACAAGCCTAGAAAGTCCTTCAGATTCAATTTTGTGTGTTCATTGCTGTATGATAAGAGATGAAATGCAAAAAAGGTTGGAACTTGTGTTGGTTGTTTATGATGGAATAAGCCTAAACACTTGAGCTTGAGCGAAACAATGACTGTGAGGTTTTGGTTGATGATCCTTCCTTGATTTCTGTCATGCTTACTAGCTTATTTTAGCTGTGACTCTAATGCGTATGCTCCTATCTTTGAAAATCTGCATGCTTGTGAGAAGTAATTTATTTAAGCATTCCATGATATTCAGTTCATATGGTTGAATTCCTTTTTGAATCAGACACTATTTCCTTTTGACTGACCACTATCTTTGTCACTTGAGGACAAGTGAGTTATTCTTTCTTTGCTTGAGGGCAAGTAAAACTGTAAATTTGGGGGAGTTTGTTAGTTGCCTTATATGACTAACTTTTGCATAGAAATTATTTTCCAAAACTTGTATAGTTCCCCAATTTATGGTTGCTTTGGAGTAATCTTGTAAATAAATCTTGTTTTATGGTTAAAGCTATCTTTAGAATATGTCCATTGGATTTAATGATGAAATCTATGCATTTTCAAGTAAAAAAAGAGGCTAAGTCATGAAGTGTAAAAAGTGACAATTGGGCTTAGCTCAACAATTGGGCTAAGCGTGCATCCATCGCTAAGCGCAGCTTCAGCGTGCTTAGCGCGAAGGAGAATTTGGCAAAGCATCAGCATCATGGCCATGCGCTAAGCACGAGATTAGTGCGTTAAGCACAGCAGGGGTCTTCAACCAGGCTCAGCGCACGACTGGCACTAAGGTCGAATCCACTTACCTGCGCTAAGCGAGAGGGTGGTGCCAAGCACAACGTCGTGAATTCAGAGCCTATTTAAAGCCTGTCTTGTGCAGAATTAGGGTACACACACTTTGACACACACTTTTACAAACTTTTAGACAGATTGTACGCAGAAGAAAGGGCACAGATTCTAGAGCACACCACAGTGCCTATTTGGGGAAAAGAACCCTAGAAGCATCAAGAGGAGAAGCTTGTGCATTGAAACCTAGGTTTTGTAAGATTATTATTGTTTGGATTTCTTTGTAATGGCTGGCTAAGCACCCTAGTTGGGGATTTCTAATGAACAGCTGATGTAAATACCTGATATCTAATTGATTATGTTTTTTGTGTTCAATGCTTCCTTCAATGCTTAATGTTTGTATGCTTTCGGTCTGATCATCCATTTGTGTGCATAGTTAGGTGACTTTAGCAATGAGAAATGTACTGTTGCCTTCGAATTTGATTGAAGCAGGATCAAAACTTAATCTTACAAGAGGAATTTGTGGATTAAGTTTTGGTTTTAATTATGTTGTTACAATAATGCTGTTTAGTCTAGGCCTAGTCTTACAAGAGGGATCTGTGGACGAAACTCAGTTTAAGTTAGTCTAAACCTAAGAGGGTTGTCTCAATTGGGCTTAGTCCAATAAGAGGGATCTGAGGATGAAGCTTGGATTGATTCGGTCTGACGAGGGATCAAGGTTTAGTAATTTAGGCTACAACATAGAACACAAAAGCATGATTGATTAGAGAAATATATTTATATGCATCAGCTTGTTTGTGAGAAAGACCCAACATTTCTACCTACTGCTGTCACTTTTACTTACTTTGCATTTTATAGATTTAGCATAAAAATTTAGTTTAAATTTTGTGTGAAATTATCAATCATACATGTTCTCTCAACAATGCTTCATTTCTGAACTTAATTCAGGCTAACGTTAGTTCCCTATGTTCGATACTCGAATTCATCCGTTTTAATTTTTAAATACTTGATAATCTGGTGTGCTTTCCAGCAAACCGGATTTCCCTTGAATATATTTGAACGAAGAAAAAGTGGAACAAAAAGCAAGTGCAGGGGAAATCCAACAATCAACAAATTATCATCTCGCGTCCAGCTCAAGATGTTAAAGAAGCACTTCTAGGAGGCAACCTAGTATCTCTAATTTTGTTCTTTAAAATTCACGCTTTTATCTTCTTTCTTGAATTTTATTTGAATGTGCCTAGTTTATTTAGGACCATAGGAATTAATGAAATGATAAACAAGGCTAGGAATAGCTTAAATTGTTGCAAAGGGGTTTTGCGGGAAAAAAAGGGAGGGGGGGGGGGGGGGTTAGCTCGCCTGGGCGAGCATGTCTGCACCGGAAACATAAAAGGAGGAGGGGTAAAGCTTTCTTCACCCCATTTTCTTCCCCCAAACAATTCTAAGAACGCCAAAGCTACAGGATTCACGAAACCAGCAGCCCTAGGTCCTCGTTTGCGCCTTTTTGCACTTTCCCATGATTCTTTGGCTCTCCATTGATGCGTTTTAGTGCTCTAATTGTCTGTGTTTGGCAAAATTCTAGAGACAATGTGTATGTGAGTCCATGGATTTTTTTGTTGGAATTGGGGGTTTGTAGGGGATGGCCATAGGCCTATTGTGAATTCTGAGATGAATGGGCATGCCATATTGCCCCAATTTCTCATTCTTTTTCATGTCTAAACATACGCCCACCAAGTGTTTGGTGAAATGCCTCAATGGCATTTGCGTGTGTTTTTAGGGAATTTGGCTTGTGGAACAAATTTGTACATGTATGACTACCATTTTGGGTGTGTGGACAGTTTGTAGAAGTTAGAATAAAGTGTCAAAAAAGCATGACTTAGGCTTAGGGATTTAAGTTTTGTTTGTCTTGGTTGTAAAAATATTAAATTACATGAATATGAAGGCATGCTTGTGAGGATTGTACTAGCATTTAGGGCTGGCTGCACCATGGTAAATACCTTGCACCTAGCTAGTATAAAAATGATTCTCAAAATGTATGTAAATATAAAGAATAGGTAGTTCAAAAATACCTTTCAATAAAGTGTATGTATGTGAATAGGTAGCATGTGAATAGGTAACATGAAAATGCCTTTCAAAATGTGAATAGGTAGCATGGAATGTCTTTCAATACACATTTGAGTAGGTAGCAAAAAATATATATATGCATGTTGGGTAGGTAGCAAAAACGAAAAATTCCTTTCCAAAAATGTGTGTGTATATATATGTGAATATGTAGCATGAAAATGCTTGTAAAAAAATGTACGTATATACATATGGATATGTGCCATAAAATGCCCTTCACCAAAAATATATGTATATGCATGCATGTAAATATATATATCATAAAATGACCCATGCATCAATGTGTGAGTATTTTCTACTTACACGTTGGCATTTGCGTTTGATAAAGGAAAGTATGCACCATTTTAGTTTGATTTGCCTTTATTGTGATAAATTGGTATTTCTTGTAAACTAAATTTTACAAATGTGTCCTCGTAGGAAATGGCCCCAAAGAAGCTTCCAGCCAAGAGGTCTAGGAAAGATGTCACTGGAGAGCATTCCAGTGCGGCCACACAGGCAGATGTGGACTTTGACGGACACAGGTTCTAAAGTGAGGAACACCAACGATGATTTGAGGCCATTAAAGGTTGGTCGTTCCTCAAAGAGCGGCGAGTCCAGCTTAGGGAATGGGCTCAGCTTGCATCACCCATGGCTAAGTTTGATCCTGAGATAGTCATGGAATTCTATGCCAATGCCTAGCCTACAGAAAAGGGAGTCAGAGACAAACGCTCCTGGGTGAGGGGCTAGTGGATTCCCTCCGATGAGGATGCCATCAACCAGTTTCTTGGGCATCCACTGGTCTTGGAAGAAGGCCAGTGCTACGAGTTTAGCCAAAGGAGGATTTAGGCCTCCGGCTTTTACGAGGAGGCTATCAGCCAGCTGCTATGCATTTCGGGACAAGACTTTGCCTATAGCGTAGCGGGGAGACGGGTGCGGATCATGCACACCAACATGACCACCCTCACGCAGATTTGGATGACGTTCCTGCTTAGCAACATTCTCCCTAGTGACCATGACTCAGGTGAGTGTACGTATTGCCCAGCTAATTTCAGATGCTATCTACCAGTTTGCAAGGATTACACCTCCGAGGCACCCAGTGGACCCAGAGAAGTCCAATAGGGCCCTTGGGTTTCCTGCTCTAATCATAGGCCTCTACCAGTCTATGGAGTGTCGATCACCCCCACCCAGCTCATCCGGCCTCCCATTAGTAGGGCCTTCAAAGAGAAGTACTGCATGCCCAGACAGGTGCAGGGTCAGGTGCTGTAACAGCTAGAGGAGGACTAGCAGTAGCCAACTACAGATGCACCACTGCCGCCACTACAGGAGATACCATCTCTGGAGTCCATCTCTGGTCACCTGCAAAGGCTTTAGCTCCAGATGCACAGGTACATGCAGCATGTGACTAGCCAGCATGCGGCTAATCTTAGAGGCCAGGTGCAGCTTAACGAGAGCTTCTATTGGCACACCCAGCACCAACAGAGCCAGGACCCCAGTCCTTTCCCTTGGCCTACCCCAGAGCAATTTGGGGCCATGGTGGCTTGGCCTGGGGATTGGGTCGATTTTGAGACGAGGTCGGGACCCACAAGGGCCTTTGGGGACGACAAAAGAGCTCAAGAGGATGGTGATATGGCTGACTTGATGGATTTCTTCACTTGAGGAGGCAAAGTCGCATGGCCGGGGTCGCCAAAAATAGTGATTCCATCTTTATTTGGTGTTATTTCTTTCAGTTGTTATTTGGTTATCTCATTCTAATAAAACTGAACTTTGTGTTATTGCTTTCAATTGTTATTTTGTTATCTCATGCCGATAAAATTGAACTTTATTTTGTTACTGCTTTCAATTTATTTGTTATCTCATTTTGATTAATTATACCGCTTCTAGCATATTGTCGTATGTACTTTGTGATGGTTTGTCTGAAACGCCAAAAAGTAGGGGGGTCTTGTGTATTTTCATTCGCACGCCTCTTATTCCTCTAGATAAAGTGTAATCTCGGTTACCAACTTTTCCCGGGCTACAAACCTTTTCTAAAAAAATCTTTGAAAGAAATTGATTGAAAGAAAAAGAAAAAAAAGCTAAGAGCCAATACACTTTTGAAAGAAAATGACCGCCAGTTTTCTTTGGGAAATTCATGGGTCATGACATAAAAAGATTTTTGAAAAAAATGTGTGCACCTGAAAGGTGAATGGGATGAAAGTTTTTTTCCTGAAAGCCTAAATGGACTTGGATGTGTGCGTGACTTGATAAAAGAGCAATTTTTGGAAACACTGGGTTGATTGAATGGGGGAAAACATAAGCCTTAGTGTTTACATGGCCACAAAGCTTTATGTTTGAGTGTCCACATGGATGTGTGCAAGGATCAATTTTGCATGAATTTCTAATCATCATTATCATATGCGTGTCATGGAAGTGATTTGGGGCATTCCCGTATTCCTGAGCCACTTACTAAACAAATATCCCAACATACATCATGGCTCGCCGTTTGCAAACCTTTGAGCCAAACATCAACCTTTGCCCATAACCTTGACCTAGGATGGAGATTTCCAACCTTACCCTCGGAAGAGAGAACAAATAAATCGTCCAAAAGAAGCTTCTTTTACCTTGGGTTACAAATGTGAGTCAAGAGAAAAGAAAAGAAAAAAGAAAAGTCAATCAATCAAAGATTGAAGAAAAGCAAAAGAAAAGAGAAAAAACCAACCAATCAAAGATTGGGGAAGAGCACAAATAAAAAATAGAAAAGAAAGAAGAAAAAATGCAAAAATGGTTCTTTAGACCAGACAATGTCTGAACAATGTGCAGGATGGTCAAAAACAAAAAGGAAAAGTAACAATAACTTGGTTAAAACCTGAGGGATGCATGAAGCAATCACCTTCTTAGTTACCAACCAAATCTTTGTGTCCACTTTTGCTCTACGTCGAACCAAAGAGAAAGGAAAAAAAAAAGAGAAACAGAAAAGGAAAAGGCCAAAACACCCAAAAGCCAAATTTCCTATCAAAACCCAAAATCCATCATTGCGCATATCATCTTTCATTTTATGGGAAATGACTTACAAAGTCAAATCATGACATGTCTATGGTTTGGAGTTAGGATGAAACAGTTGCCTGTGTGAGATTTTATACACTTTGAGCGGTTTCTTATATTTCAGTTGGACCCAGTGTTTTCTTCTAATGCTCTATTAGAAATGAAATGCAAATGTCTCAAATCTCATTTGTGGTTATGAGAAATTCTATCAACATGGTTTCCTTCCCTAGTAGTCACATTGTTTTTCTTCAAAAATATATGTTGCTCTGATTGGTTTGGAGGTTTTGTTTCTTTGCTAAGCGTGTTCGCGTTTTAGTGAAAGATTTTCAAAGACTATTAAAGTCTTCTTTGCCTTCTAGAGACAATCGAGTTCATTGGCACACAGAGACAAATTATGGTCATCTTCCCCTTTTCGAAGACTTCAATGTCTTTCGATCAAGACTATTAAAGTCTTCTTTGCCTTCTAGAGACAATCAAGTTTGTTGACACGCAGAGACAAATTATGGTCATCTACCCCTTTTCGAAGACTTCAATGTCTTTCGATCAAGACTGTTAAAGTCTTCTTTGACTTCCAAAGACAATCAAGTCCGTTGGCACGCAGAGAAAAATTATGGTCATCTGCCCCTTTTCAAAGACTTCAACGTCTTTCAATCAAGACTGTTAAAGTCTTCTTTGCCTTCCAGAGACAATCAAGTTTGTTGGCGCACAAAGACAAATTATGGTCATCTGCCCCTTTTTGAAGACTTCAATGTCTTTCGATCAAGACTGTTAAAGTCTTCTTTGCCTTCCAGAGACAATCGAGTCCGTTGGCATGCAGAGACAAATTATGGTCATCTGCCCCTTTTTGAAGACTTCAACGTCTTTCAATCAAGACTGTTAAAGTCTTCTTTGCCTTCCAAAGACAATCGAGTCCGTTGGCTCGCAAAGACAAATTATGGTCATGTTCCCCTTTTTGAAGATTTCAATGTCTTTTGATTAATACTGTTAAAGTCTTCTTTTCCTTCCAGAGACAATCAAGTTCGTTGGCACGCAGAGACAAATTATGGTCATCTGCCCATTTTTGAAGACTTCGATGTCTTTCGATCAAAACTATTAAAGTCTTCTATGCCTTCTAGAGACATGTGAGTTCGGTGGCATGCGGAGACCATCATAGTCATCCATTTTCATTGTTTTCAAGACTATTGAAGTCTCCCTTGCCTTCCAGAGACATGCAAGTCCGTTGGCATGCGGAGACCATCATGATCATCCGTTTTCATTGTTTTCAAGACTAATTGCAGTTTTCTTTGCCTACTAGAGACAATCGAGTACGTTGGCATGTAGAGACAATCAATGTCTTCCGTTCTTTATCTTTTCTAAGACTGTCAGAGTCTTCTGTTGAGACTTTAATGTCCCCCTTATTTTTGCAAGACTTTAAGGTGCTTGTTGATATACTTGATGCCTATTATGCTCTTTCTTTTGACAGGTTTCGCTGATTGGGCTAGTGGTCGGTCGGGTGGTGAGATTGCTCGAATGAAATTAGTGTCTTTGTCTTTACTTCCCTTCTATCTCCAATAAAAGATAAGTAAAGAGGGGCAACTTTCATAACCTAATTTTGTCCGGGGACAATCGTTGGCTAACATTTGGATTCTTGCTGGCCGAATTGAGCTGCTTAACATTAATTGTCGCGCAATCCATAGGGTTTTGTGATGTTTTGGAAGGAAATGTGCAAAATGTTCAGAAGAGGGGCAAAATGGTCACTTTGGGGACATTTTCCAGCCCCTAGGCCCACTAGGAAGCTTAGAGATGAAGTAACCAGCTCGCCTGGGCGAGCAAGTTACTTTTGGAGGAAGCAAGCAGCTCGCCTAGGCGAGCTGCTTTGTAACCTCCTCCCCTTATTTTCCTATAAATAGGCGTGAGGGGCTGAGGGGAAGGGGTTCAACATCATTTTCAAGAGGTTTTCACTTAAATTAGTGAAAAGAGGACGAAAGAAGAAGAAAAATCAATGCCAAGGCGCTTCCGTAACGCTTTCGTAACATTTCCGTGATCAATTCTGTGACTGTTCTTCATCGTTCTTCGTCCGTTCATCATCGTTCTTCAATCTTCAACCGGTTAGTTTCTATTTTTGAAGCTTTGAATTCATTCTATGCACCCTTAGGGGTCCATCCTTGCTTTGTATGTCTTCATCTTCATTCTTCTACAATCGGTGATCTTTTTCTTTGTTTAAAGCAAGTTTCGACCGATTAATTGTGTCGTAATCTCACTTAATCACCATTTAAATGAATTTCAACCAATCGTTTGTGTTGTAATCTCGTTTAATCACCGTTAAAATAAAATTCAACCAATCGTTTGTACTGTAATATCAGTTAATCATAAAAAAAAAAGTTTCAACTGGTCATTTACTTTGTAAGTCCTCCTTTAATGAGTTGGAAAATAACCAAGGAAAACCAAAGCTAAAATCAACTCATAATCAAGCTTTTGTCCACAAGAAAATCGCTTGAACCCGTCCAAAGGTCCAACGCCTTAAACAGTCTTTTTTACTTTTATCGGTTAAAATGAACCGTTTAAAAGTCTAAAAACAACACTCCGCATAACTTTCTCGCTTTCAAAGAACTATTTAGGTCTGAGTTCCTCATCGCAATTGAGGATACGTAGGAGCAAGAGCCTCGTTCTTGATTAAAGGTTGTCATCCCGTGCGACGGACGTGTGGGGTGCTAATACCTTCCCCGCATGTAAATAACTCCCAAACCTTTTATTCTTAAAATTTGTGGACCTCTTTTGGTTTTTCTAACGTTTTCCTCAAATAAACGTTGGTGCTAATCCAAGTCTAGTATTTCTATCTTTACTTAATTATTTTATTGTCATTTAATTTTTATTACAATTTATTTTATAAGTCGAATATAACGTGAAATAAAATCCTAACTGTCAGTCCACAATGCCCTAGAGTTTCAGCATCACAAATTTCCAATCATGACCATGGTGGATTTCACCACGAGCATAGTGTACCTTTTCAGACTGATATCTTTTAGGAGGTTATAAATAGGGTTGTATCTTGTATCTTTAGTACTCTTTTTTACCTTTTATCATATTTATGAATTTTGGGAGAACCTTGAGGGGTTTTGAGAGCTATAAATTGTGTGCAACACTATGAGGATGGATCACAATCATTATTCCTACCTTATTGGTATGTTTAAGCTAATTTCTTATAAGCTTTCTAGTTTTGCTTTGACCATGAGCAGCTAGTCACCCTAGTCTAGGGTTTATAATGTAATTGTTCAAGTACACCTTTTTCCTTGTTCTTAATAAAATTCCTGAGTGTTTTATGTTAATTAATTTTCTTCCTTATTCTTATTATTTAATTGGAAACTGATCAATGTTATGCTTAATTGAATGTACTATGACGACCATCTACGTATGTTGGGTATACCTAGGTAGAGAATGCTTTAAACCAAATTGCATGATCAAATTGTTTGGGTAATATCCGATAGATTAATTAATTAATCCTTAATTGATCACCCCTTGTTTTGATTATAATCATTGACGTGGAATAATATATCTATGATCATTGGAGTATTGGTTCAAGGAAAGAGCATCATTAAACCTTGATCATAGGCTTTTGATTTTGGGAATCAGCAATTATCTGTGGTAGGAATTTCATAGGAACTTGGATTGGGGGAAATTAGTACTAGTGAATCATAATCCTCAGTCGCTTTTGCAAATTTTACTTGTTTTCTTTTAAAACCAAAACTAGGTAAATACGTCACTACTAGAAAAAAGGCTTTCTACATCGCCCTATTAACATCGGTTATTGCTAAAACCGATGTTAACGAAAGCACGGTGGCATTTTTGTAATTAAATGGAGTTACTTAACATCGGTTTTAGCAAAACCGATGTTAACTACTTCATGTTAACATCGGTTATTTAAAAAACCAATGTTAACATGATGTTAAGATGAATATGGTAACATCGGTTTTGGCAAAACCGATGTTAACTTCATAGAGTTAACTTCAGTTTTGAGAAAGCCGATGTTAAGGAGTTGATTTTAACATCGGTTTGTTAAAAAACCAATGTAATCTATTTGATGTTAACATTCGTTTGTCCAAAACCGATGTTAACTATATTCAGTTAACATCGGTTATCCATAAAAAACCGATGTCGTTATGTTTATAAGTTAAAAATAGAGATTTCACAAGCCGCGCGCACTCGAAAACCTTGCCCTCCCTCTTCTCTTTGTCATCCTCCTGCCTAAAATCGCTCTTCTCTTTCTCCTTGCCCACGAATTGATTGCCTAATGCTGTTCATGCATCCTCCACCATTGAGTACGGAGCCCCATGAATTGATTGCCTAGCGCTGTTCGTGCATCCTCCACCATTGAGTCCGGAGCCCCATGAATTGATTGTCTAGCGTTGTTTGTGCATCCTCCATCATCATGTCCGGAGCCCCATGAATTGCTTGCCTAGCGATGTTCGTGTATCCTCCACCATCAAGTCCAGAGCCCCATGAATTGATTGCCTAGCGTTGTTCATGCATCCTCCACCATCAAGTCTGGAGCCCCACGAATTTATTGCCTAGCGTTGTTCATGCATCGCCCATCATGAAGTCCGGAGCCCCATGAATTGATTGCCTAGCACTATTCATGCATCCTTCATCATTGAGTCTGGAGCCCTATGAATTGATTGCCAAGCGCTGTTCATGCATCCTCCACCATCAACTCCGGAGCCCCATGAATAGATTGCCTCGTGCTGTTCAGGCATCCACCACCTTCAAGTCCGGAGCCCCACGAATTGATTGCCTAGCGTTGTTCCTGCATCCTCCAGCATTGAGTCCAGAGTCCCATGAATTGATTGCCTAGTGCTGTTCATGCATCCTCCACCATCAAGTCTGGAGTCCCATGAATTGATTGCCTAGCGTTGTTCATGCATCATCCACCATCAAGTCCGGAGCCCCATGAATTGATTGTCTAGTGTTGTTCGTGCATCCTCCACCATCAAGTCCGGAGCCCCACGAATTGATTGCCTTGCATTGTTCGTGCATCCTCCACCATCAAGTCCGGAGCCCTATGAATTGATTGCCTAGCGCTGTTCATGCATCCTCCACCATCAAGTCCGGAGCCCCATGAATTGATTGCCTAGCGTTGTTCATCCATTCTCCACCATCAAGTCCGGAGCCCTATGAATTGATTGCCTAGCGCTGATCATGCATCCTCCACCATTGAGTCCGGTGCCCCATGAATTGATTGCCTAGCGCTGTTCATGCATCCTCTACCATCAAGTCCAGAGCCCCACGAATTGATTGCCTAGCGTTGTTCGTGCATCCTCCATCATCAAGTTCGGTGTCCCATGAATTGATTCCCTAGCGCTGTTCCTGCATCCTCCACCATCATATCCGGAACCCCATGAATTGATTGTCTAGCGCTGTTCATGCATCCTCCACCATCAGGTCCGGAGCCCCATGAATTAGTTGCCTAACGTTGTTCATGCATCCTCCACCATTGAGTCCAGAGCCCCATGAATTGATTGGCTAGCGTTGTCCGTGCATCCTCCATCATCAAGTCTGGAGCCCCACGAATTGATTGCCTAACGTTGTTCATGCATCCTCCACCATTGAGTCCGGAGCCCAATGAATTGATTGTCTAGCGCTGTTCGTGCATCCTCCACCATTGAGTCCGGAGCACCATGAATTGATTGTCTAGCGTTGTTCGTGCATCCTCCATCATCATGTCCGGAGCCCCATGAATTGATTACCTAGCGCTGTTCGTGTATCCTCCACCATCAAGTCAAGAGCCCCATGAATTGATTGCCTAGTGCTATTCATGCATCCTCCACCATCAAGTCTAGAGCCCCACGAATTTATTGCCTAGCGCTGTTCGTGCATCGTCCATCATGAAGTCCGGAGCCCCATGAATTGATTGCCTAGCGCTGTTCATGCATCCTTCATCATTGAGTCTCGAGCCCCATGTATTGATTGCCTAGCACTGTTCATTCATCCTCCACCATCAAGTCCGGAGCCCCATGAATAGATTGCCTCGCGCTGTTCAAGCATCCTCCACCTTCAAGTCCGGAGCCCCACGAATTGATTGCCTAGCGTTGTTCGTGCATCCTCCAGCATTGAGTCCAGAGTCCCATGAATTGATTGCCTAGCGCTGGTCATGCATCCTCCGTTACCAAGTACAGAGCCCTCGGTGAAGGGAAAATACAGTTTTTGTTATTTTCCCAATCGGTTCCTTCACCAAAAAAATGTATATACGTGTATATTATGTTATTTTTTGTTCTGTGTTGTTCAGGGAAAAAGAAGGAGAGATGGGAGTCAATTATTTCAAATCGTTTTGGTTGGAACTATTGTAATTAGGATCAATTAAATCCCCATGATGGGCAAAGGATGGCCTTCTGGAATCATCATAGATTAATTACGGAAAAGGATGAGATGGACGAAATCAGTGTCTTATCTTTACTTTCCTCCTATCTCCGATAAAAGGTAAGTGAGGAGGGGCAACTGTCATACCCTGATTTCTGTAAACTAGGGTGACACCAGCTGTGCTTTTGTAGTTTTTGTTGCTTTTTAGTAGGCTAGTAAGCTCCTATCAGTCTGTATTCAGCCTGATATAAGGATTTACTAGCCTTACTTACATACTCTTGTATCTATCCTACCTATGGTACTCCCTCATATATCAATATATATTAATTTTGCTGACCAAAAAAAGTACAGAGCCCCATGAATTGATTACCTAGCGCTGTTCATGCATCCTCCACCATCAAGTCTGGAGCCCCATGAATTGATTGCCTAACGCTATTCGTGCATCCTCCATCATCAAGTCCGGAGCCTCATGAATTGATTGCCTAGCCCTGTTCATGCATCCTTCATCATTGAGTCCGGAGCCCCATGAATTGATTGCCTAGCGTTGTTCATGCATCCTCCACCATCAACTCCGGAGCCCCACGAATTGATTGCCTAACGCTATTCGTGCATCCTCCATCATCAAGTCCGGAGCCTCATGAATTGATTGCCTAGCCCTGTTCATGCATCCTTCATCATTGAGTCCGGAGCCCCATGAATTAATTGCCTAGCGTTGTTCATGCATCCTCCACCATCAGGTCCGGAGCCCCATGAATTGATTGCCTAGCGCTGTTCATGCATCATCCACCTTCAAGTTCGGAGCCCCATGAATTGATTGCCTAGCGTTGTTCATGCATCCTCCATCATTGAATCTGGAGTTCCATAAATTGATTGCCTAGCGCTGTTCAGGCATCCTCTGTTATCAAGTACGGAGCCCTTGGTGAGGGGAAAATATAGTTTTTGTTATTTTCCCAATCGGTTCCTTCACCAAAGAATGTTTATACGTGTATATTATGTTATTTTTTGATCTGTGTTGTTCAGAGAAAAAGAAGGAGAGATGGGAGTCAATTATTTCAAATCGTTTTGGTTTGAACTATTGTAATTAAGATCAATTTAATCCCCGTGATGGGCAAAGGATGGACTTCGGGAATCATCATAGATTAATTACTGAAAAGGATGAGATGGACGAAATCAGTGTCTTATCTTTACTTTCCTCCTATCTCCGATAAAAGGTAAGTAAAGAGGGGCATCTGTCATACCCTAATTTCTATAAACTAGGGTGGCACCAGCTGTGGTTTTGTAATTTTTGTTGCGTTTTAGTAGGCTAGTAAGCTCCTATCAGTCTGTATTCAGCCTGATATAAGGATTTACTAGCCTTACTTACATACTCTTGTATCTATGCTACCTCTGGTACTCCCTCATATATCAATATATATTAATTTTGCTGACCAAAAAAAAAAAACAACTGCACCAAAACCATCGCAAAATTGAACAAAGAGGCTTGCTGGAGAAGCTGGAAGAGGTCCTACAACCTGAATCCATCTCATGGATTCCCACCACAAGCCTATAGTCATTTTACAATTGAAGAAGAGATGACCCGCCTCCTCCTGCACATAACCACAAAGAGGACATTCAACTTCCTGGATGGGCACATTTCTGCTTAGAAGATTATCCCTAGTGGGGAGCCTGTCTTTAATAAGCCTTCAAGAAAAAGCCGCAGCCCTTGGGGGGATTTTCAACTTCCAAATTATCTTGAAAGTCCTCCCATGTGAACCAGATCTATTGGGGTTCATCATTAACCTATAAGCTAAGTTAGTGGAATACACACCAATCAGGTATCTTCTATATAGATTTTTCTGAATTGCTTCCCTCATCATTCCAGTGATACCTTCTCCTACTATATTAAAGAGCAAAGGGGCTAAAGGATCCCCTTGTCTCAATCCTCTAGCTTTTCAAAGTCCACCTTGAAAACCATGGCTAACTTCTTGCTCTTATTAGCTTCCTCAACCAGCTTATAAAGAATCAAAATTCCATGAAGGATATGTCTGTCTTTAATGAAAGCCGACTGTCTTTCATCAATTAGACCAGTCAACACATGCCTCAATCTGTTTGCCAATACCTTGGCTACCACTTTGTACATGCAGTGTATCAAAGAAATAGGTCTATAGTCATTAAGAGACTGAGGATGATTTGATTTGGGAATTAAAGCTAGAAAAGAAGCATTGCTGCCTTTAGGGAAGCTGCCATGAACATGGAACTCATCCACAAATCTTCTGAACTCAGGTTTCACCACTCCCCAAAATTCCTTGATAAAATTGAAGTTAAAACCATCTAGCCCAGGACATTTATCCCCACCACAGCTCCACACAGCTTCTTTGAGCTCTTGATCTGAGAAAGGGGTAGTCAACTCCTCCCTCTACCTCTGATTAATTGTAGGGAACTGGACCCCATCCAGAGTAGGTCTGGAATAATTTTGTTCAGTGAATCTATTAAGGAAGAAATTAACAGCTTCATTCTTCACTAAATTAGGTTTCTGGACCCAAACACCATCAATGAGAATTCCTTAGAGAGCATTGTAATTTCTTCTGAAATTTATGACTTTGTGAAAATATGTTGTGTTGCAATCACCTTCCTTGAGCCACTTGGCCCTAGATTTCTGCTTCAATTGAGATTTATAGGCATTTGAAGCATCCCACAGATCTTGCTGTAAGGATTTCTTAGCCTTAACCTCATCATCAGACAGAATTCTATCAGAGGCTAAATTTTCCACTTCGTCTAGCTTCTGCTGAAGATTCTGAATCATCTTAGCAATAATATTCCCATTTTCTTTGCCACAACCAACCTGCTGGTCTCTGCTCCAAACTTCCTTCACCAATCTTTGATACTCTTTGTGTTTGAGCCACTAATCCATCACCTTAAAGGGCTTAGGAGCCCAGTCCACCATATCTGTTTTCAAAATAATTGGACAGTGGTCTGAAAAATCCCTTTGGATTACATGCTGTGAAGAATCAGGCCAATGAGATAGCCACAGTTTTGAAACCAAACACCTGTCAAGTCTACTCTTCACAGATCCATTGGGCCTAAACCAAGTAAACCTACTACCAAGTACAATTTATTCATTAGGATTTAGGATACACCATAGCATCGAGCTTATTTATATGAAGTCAAATTTCCTGAGGTGTAAATACCCAATGGCTTAGGGAACATAGAGATTCAATTAATACATTTGGAATTTTTCCTCTGTTCTCTCAAAAACTTCTTCAGCAATGTTAGCTTCTTTGCCATCAGCCTTTTTAATCTGCAATTGTGCCTTCTGATAGAATGCAGTACCTCGCAATGCATCTAAAATGAAGTCATCAAACCCAATAGCAATTGCTGCCTCTGTCTTTGCTCCATAAACCAACCTCAGTATAAATTTAATATTGTAAGAAAGTGTGCCCAAAAGTAATCATTGTAAAATAATTCAATTTTGATGTAATATTAATTAATTAGAAATTATCTTAAATATGATTTTAAAATAATTATTGAAAAAATAAATAATATTTTTATATTAATAAGAATAAGAAAACAGGTGCCAAAGAATTGACAACTCGCACATTTACTAAATCAATTGAATTAGATTCTCTTTAATTATAAAATTCAATAATATTACAATATAGGATAAATTGTAATTAAATAATAGTGTGAAAAAACACAAGCAAAAACCATTCGGCACCACCAAACATAAATGGGACTACTAAACATTCTTAAACACAGACGTTTCGATCAGTCATGGTCTGCCAGAAGCAAAAAATCAGAAATCCCAATTTAAGTAACTAGGTTTATAGAATGTTTAGTAGTCACATTACTGAATTGTAATTTTTTTTAAAAAAAGTAGTGTGCAGTTTATTTATTTTTTAGTTATATAGCCGGGTCTGGCAAACATGCATTCTTCATCATGGGGAGTCTAATTAGGTTCTCTTTTAATGGCAGACACTAACATTGAATGAAGTGTGCTTGATGGGAAAGAAAAATTCTTGGAAGATACATGATTGCTCTTTCTGGTCACTCATAGTAAAGTTGTATCATTATTATACTAGGCAAAGAAAGCAACAGCTTAAGAAAAATAATTAATACGAGCACAACAATAGCCTTTTAATTAAAACTAAGCCGTTTGAGTTGTGGAGGAGGGTGTTGCCACTGTGGGACTGGTCCTGCTAAGAGAAGTGTCTGAAGCAGTGGTCCAACTTCCACCAGGAGAGGGCAATCTGCTGTTTTCTTCACAGTCACAAGATGCAGAATGCTTTTCAGAGAAGCCTTCTTGCTGCTCTTCTTCACTTTGTGATATGGTATCTCTTTGATGTGTTTGAACAAATTGGTGTTGTTCTAGCTGTTGCTTCTATTGGAGTTCTAGTTTTTCCAGCATTAGCTTCTGGCATTTTGCTTGTGCCTCATGTCTCTCCTTGATGACCCTGCTTAAGAGGTCATTCACATGGATCAATTCACATTCTCTTCTTGTAATGTCCTCCTTAGCTGATGCAATTGTTGCATCTAGCAACAAGGTTGTGTACAAAAGAGAATGCCTCAAGTCCTCTAACCCCTGATAGTTCAACAATGATACAATTATACTAAATGAGTTTAGAAAAACAACTGGAAAAAAAGGAAAGAAAATACCAAAATTTGAAAAGCACAAAGGGCAAATAGTAAGTGCATTCGGCTTTGTAACAAAACAAAAATAGGTAGTATGTCCACAAGGACTAGAATTCGGTGGGGGTAGGGAGAAGGAATGTGATTTTTTTTCAGTGGTTCAACTTAGAAATTCTCTTCATATTTAGCCTTTTAGGTAGCGGTGGATGGCACGTGTGTACATGTAAAACTAAAAGTAAATAATTTAAGTATGTCAATTAAAAAGTAACTAGTTCCACTTGGTTTATTCAGTTTAGGAGTGTTCTAAGGCTTTATGCTGATTATATAGCTAAAGCAGAAGCAGCAGCTGCTATCCTAGCAACAACTTTTATGCCCAAAGTATTCTTTTTCTTCTCTGAATCAATATTTACTATAGCAATAAAATGAAAGTTAAATTAGAGAGTCTCAGTAAAAATCAATTTTATTAACCAAATTAGAGAGACTCGGTTAAATTAGAGAGACTCAGTAAAGATACTAAAACACTTTCAAGTAATAGAACTAGTATTATGACAACTTTTGAGTGCTAAAAGGCCATAATAATAAGCAAAAGTAGCAGCTAGCAAGGTTGAAAGCAAAACTTACTTATGTGAAGAGAAGGCTAAAACTAGATAGAGGGAAGGAAATGGATGCAGGAGAGAAATTAAAATTAATAACATTCTGCCTAATAACATGCATTAGCACAGACTCTTTTCTTCATGTTAACAATGGTATGTTAGTTATATTGTAAGGCCCTGTGATTTGTCTCCTTCCAGGTGATAGGGTGATAACTACTAGAGAGAAACATGTTTTTATCCACTTTGATTGTACAAAAACATGATTTGTTATCCACTTTGAGATTAAAACAGATTCTAAAAATTAAGTGCCTTAAAATTTATTTTGGTGGAATCAAATATATTATTTATAATGTCATTTAGCCTTTTTATTTAATTTGCTAAACACTAAATTATGCTGCCATACTATTTTCAAATTCCATTACGAGCGATTTTAGCCATTGTTGATCCTGTGGTCATTGCTGTTTCGAAATTCAATGTGGTCTTGCGGTCATTGCTGGAAAGTCAATTGTGCTGAAGCCTCGAACTCAGGTATTTATATCTTTGATTCAAAAACTAATTTGAAATTGTTGTTGTATGCATTACTGGTATATTTGTAACTTATGCTATGCCTCTCTACATGACCTTTCTTTCATTGGACTGATATCTTTGAAGTATTTACTGTGATTTTAACTCTCACAAGTTGTTAATTGTTAGTGTTGAATGTTTTTGTATTTTTATCTACTTTTGGTAGCTTAGTTGGTAAGCTTGTTCAGGAGGGCAGCAGTGAGTTGTGACTGCCACTACCCTTCTCTCTCTCTTGTATTGTCTATATATATGTTTTTTATTGAACTACAAAATTAATATATATATATATATATATATATATATATATATATATATATATATTAAGCAATAAATAGTACCAGAGGTACTACAGGATAGCACACGAGAGAAGATCTCCTAAAATAGAGAACAAAAAACAGAAATACATTTGCCCTACAAGAAACCACCAGAAGCCTGACCTTACAGAGCACACTCTAATTAAAAGCCATAGACATAGCTGAGGACCATTGATGAAAAGGAACATTAAAGTCCTTCTCCCGCCCCCTCAGCCAGGACGAAGTGAGAAAATTTGTGTTTTCCACCAACTTAGAGATGTGAAAAGGTTGATTATGAAAGATGATATCATTGCGGAGCTTCCATATTGACCTTGTAGCTGCTATCCACCATATTTTCCTTCTTCTATTGGAAACCTTCGAGCCTGCTATGGAGGAGTGCTGGAGGAAATTATCCATGGGCCTACAATGAAGAACTCTGTCCTCCCTAACCCAGGAGTTGAATTCCCACCACAGAGGCATAACTTTTGGTAGAGAAGATCCCATTACATGCAGCTCCCCACACCCAAGTATCCTTAAACCTAGCGTTTAGGTTGATAGCAGCAGTCTAATCAATAAAAGATGAAGCTATCCCCATCTCATTATCAAACAAATTTCGCCACCAAGAGAACTTCCATTCCCACCCAGATTCACAAAAAGAACCCAAATCTGCTACTGTCTGAAGTCTTTGTAAGGAAATTCGATATAATTGTAGATATTTTTCTTTAAGAGTTATCCCACCATCAACCCAAGAGTCCTCCAAGAACAAAATTTCATCTCCTTTTCCCAACTTCCAAATAAACTGCTTAGAAACCTCAGCCATACTCCGATGTAGATTAATGGATCTCAAGTGATACCACCAGTGAGAGAAATGTGGCTTTGGTGGCCCGTCTTCCAAGCCTCTCCAACCTCTATACTTCGAAATCAAAATTCGGCTCCAAAGTTTATCAGTTTGTTGAAACATCAACCATTTCCATTTAATTAGAAGAGCATTGTTGAGGGCCTTGATGTCTTTAATTCCCAATCCTCCCTTTTCTCTAGATGAACACACTTGACTCCAAGCTACCCAAGCGATCTTCTTCCCTTCTAAGTTGCCACCCCAAAGAAAGTTTCTTTGAATGGCAGTTAGTCTATTAATCACTACTGAGGGGGCCCTGGAAAAAGACAGATAGAACAAGGGCAATGTTGTTATGACAACATTAATTAAGGTGATTCTGCCAGCCATAGAGATGCTTCAATGGTTCGATTTGTTCAACCTAGGCTCGAATTTCCTAATTATAGGCTCCCACACCACCTTCCTTCTCGGATTGATACCTATTGGCAACCCTAGGTAACAAAAGGGAAAATGAAGCATGGCACAGTATAAGAAATCAGCAGCAATACAACACCACTCCTCAGATTGCCCAATTGCTCCAAATTGGCTCTTAGCAAAATTGATTCTCAGGCCAAAAACCATTTCATAGCTTCTAAGAATGGCCTTCACAACATTAACATTATCCATTGAACCTTCCCCAAAAAAAATAGTGTCGTCAACAAATTGGAGGATATTCACTGAAACCTTGTTCTTCCCCACCAAGAAGCTTTGGAAGCAATCTATTAGTGTTGCTTCCCTCATCATTCCTGTCAAGCCTTCAGCAACCAACTCAAACAATAGGGTAGCCAAAGGATCCCCTTGTCTCAAACCTCTTTGAGGCTTAAATTCAGAGGTTGGGCTTCCATTCACTACAATAGATATAGAGGCTGATGTGAGGCACCCCTTATTCCATCCAATCCATCTATCATGGAACCCCATTCTTCTCATCATATAAAAAAGGAATTGCCAAGACAATGAATCATAGTCTTTTTTGAAATCCACTTTAAACACCAAGCAGGACCTCTTAAACACCTAGCCTCTTCAACTACCTCATTAGCAACCAGAACACCATGGAGCAATTGTCTACCCTTCACAAAGACACACCCACACACACACACACACACATACATACATACACCCAGACACACACCCAAACACACATACACACAGACACACACCTGCACGCACACACACACACACACACCCTCTATAAATAAAGAAATAAGGCCCTTACAGTAAAGTCACAAAGACAAACACACAGACACACCCTGATGATACACACACACCCCCCTCATACACACACCCTCATCACACACAAAGACACAAACACACAGACACACCCTCATCACACACAAAGACACAAACACACAGACACACCCTCATCACACACAAAGACATAAACACATAGACACACCCTCATCACACACAAAGACACAAACACACAGACACACCCTCATCACACACAAAGACACAAACACACACACAGACACACCCTCATCACACACAAAGACACAAACACACAGACACACCCTCATCACACACAAAGACAAACACACATAGACACACACACACCCTCATGATAGACACACACACACATACCCAACTACAATAATAAAGCATAAGCACCCTCCACCCAGAATTTGAAATTTACCTTTTGTATGTTCTTTTATGTCATGAATGTAATTTTCTATATACACAACTGTTGTTCATGCTGAGTGAACCTTAGATTCTCATTTGAGACTGAATGCAATGATTCTTGCAGATAGTTTGCATCAGTCATTGTATTTAGTCTTGAATTGTCCGTTTGGACAGCTTAGGGAGACTGGTATTTTTATGATAGATTCATTCGTCAAGGTTATTATTATTTTCATTAATTTGATGAAATTTCGGTTCAATGCATTTCAAGTTGTTCTCTGAGTGCATACTTGATTATCGGGAAATTCATTTCATCGATGTCATGTCATGTACTTGGAGACCAATGCGAAATGCTGCCAAAATTTAGTCAAATTTTTGTAAATAATGGTAACCCTGACGTTTGAAGCTAACATAAAAGACAGTTTTCCTAAATGGGATAGGGCCACACCTATAAATAAAAAAGTGAGATTTTAATGCATGGAATTGCTTAGATGGATCGAAGTTGGATGAATGAAAGTCGCATGAGCCTAGAATATGAGGATGGCATCGAACAGTTCTTGCAATTTGCTTCAGAAAGAGGTCGACCGAATGAAGAAGGAAAATATTATTATCCTTGCATCAACTGTTTGAATGGAAGATGACAACTACTCGATGACATACGGGACCATCTATTGTGTGATGGGATTAAGAAGAATTACATGGATATGGCATGGTGAACTCACAGACATGCAGAGTGGGTCCCAATCTGAACCATTTGATGTAGAAATGGGAGATCGGTTGGAGGACATGATTTATGACCTTGGACAAGAGTCTTTCCAGCAAGCACACGCCCCTGTGTATGAAGGATTACAAAGTGATTCAAAGAAGCCTTTGTATGCAGGGTGCAAGAGTTCCTTAACCCTGTTGTCTACTGTGTTATGTTTGGTTAATGTGAAGGCCAGGTATGAGTGGAGTGACAAAAGTTTCACCTCATTGCTTGAGGTAGTGCACAATCTGCTTCCAGAGGACAACACGTTGCCTAAAAGTTACTATAAGGCGAAAAAGATATTATGTCCGATGGGTATGGAGTATCAGAAGATTCATGCTTGCCCCAATGATTTCATACTGTACATGCATGAATTCCAAGAAATGTTGAAATGCCCTATCTGTGGGACTTCATGGTACAAGAGAAGGATGAAGACGAAAGCAGTTCTGATGAAAACTCCAACAAGGGCCCCCCAGCGAAGGTTTTGTGGTATCTTCCAATCATTCCAAGGTTTAAGCGTCTTTTTTCTAATGAGGACAACGCAAAAGACCTTACATGGCATGCAAATGGAAGGATTTTTGATGGAATGGTCCGTCATCCGGCTGATTGCTCGCAGTGGAAGAAGATTGACGGTTTGTATCTGAATTTCGGGAAAGAGCCAAGAAATCTTAGACTATGACTAGCCAGTGATGGAATGAATCCATATGGCACCTTAAGCACTCAACACAGTTCATGGCCAGTTCTGCTAGTAATTTACAATTTGCCTCCTTGGTTGTGCATGAAGCGAAAATGCATGATGTTGTCTATGATGATATCGGGCCCAAGACAGCCAGGAAATGGCATTGATGTTTATCTAGGTCCATTGGTTGAAGATCTGAGAAAGTTGTGGGATGAGGGGGTTGTAGTGTTTGATGCGTATCGCAAGGAGACGTTCGAAATGCGTGCAATGCTTTTTTGTACCATTAATGACTTTCCAGCATATGGGAATCTCAGCGGTTACAGTGTTAAGGGTCATCATGCATGCCCCATCTGTGAAGAAAACACAAGCTACATACAACTTAATAATGGGAGAAAAACAGTCTACAGTAGGCATCGCCGCTTTCTAACACCCAATCATCCTTACAGACGACTGAAAAAAGCTTTTAATTGAAGTCAAGAGCATGATATTGCGCCGATACCGTTGACTGGTGAGCAGGTATATCAGCGGGTTCAACACTTGAATACTGTATTTGGGAAGACCCAAAAGAAGGATAAAAGTAAGAGTTGCATATGGAAGAAGAGGTCCATTTTCTTTGATCTTCCGTACTGGTCTGATCTTGATGTTAGACATTGTATTGATGTTATGCATGTGGAGAAAAATGTTTGTGACAGTGTGATTGGGATGCTCCTTAACATTCAAGGCAAGACGAAGGATGGCTTGAATACCCGACAAGATCTAGTTGATATGGGCATATGATCATAGTTGCATCCAAGGTCTGATGGGAAGAAAATTTACTTGCCCCCAGCCTGCCATACTTTGTCCAAAAAGAAGAAGATAAGTTTTTGTCAGTGTCTTCGTCGGGTGAAGGTTCCACAAGGATACTCTTCAAATATTAATAGCCTTGTGCAATTGAAGGAGCTTAAGCTTGTAGGGTTAAAGTCTCATGATTGTCACGTGCTCATGCAACAATTGTTGGTCGTGGCTATATGAGACATCTTGCCAAACAAAGTCAGGTTAGCGATAACTCGCCTATGCTTTTTCTTCCATGCTATATGTAGAAAGTCATTGATCCTGTCAAGTTTGATGAGTTGGAAAATGAGGCCGCAATTATACTGTGCCAGATGGAGATGTATTTTCCCCCTGCTTTCTTTGACATCATGATTCACTTGATTGTGCATCTGGTCAAAGAAGTCAAATGTTGTGGTCCTGTTTATCTACGGTGGATGTACCCGATTGAGCGATACATGAAGATCTTAAAAAGGTATACAAAGAATCTATATCGTCCAGAAGCATCTATTGTTGAGAGGTACATTGCAGAAGAAGCCATTGAATTTTGTTCAGAATACTTAGAGGAGGCTAAACCTGTTGGCCTTCTTGAGTCTCGGCATGATGACAGAGTGGGTGGTAAGGGTTCAAGAGGACTGCATGTGATCACTCCAAGTGTAGAACATTTGTTACAAGCTCACTTGTATGTCTTGAACAACAGTAATGAAGTTTTGCCATACATACTTAAGCATGAAGCTTTAGTTGAATAGAATAATCCAAAAATGTTAAAGAATTGGGTGTTGAAAAAGCATAACAAGACTTTTTGTGATTGGTTTAAAGATACAATCTTTGCAGATGAGAATGCTTCAGAAACATTAAGAAAGCTAGCAGATGGGCCTAAAAGAAATGTTATAACTTGGCAAGGATACGACATAAGCAAGTATTCATTTTACACAAAAGCACAAGATGACAAAAGTACAATGCAGAACAGCAGGGTCACCCTAAGGGCTGAATCTCAACACTTTGCAAGTGTGAATGATGCCAATCCCTGTGTAGCTTCCATCCCTTACTTTGGGTTCATTGATGAAATTTGGGAGCTTAACTATGTGAAATTTATGGTATGTGTTTTCAAATGTAAATGGGTTGACAGCAACACCGGTGTGCGCACCAATGATATAGGATTTATGCTAGTAGACCTAAAGAAACTTGGTTACCACAGTGACCCTTTCATCATGGCAGAACAAGCTAGACAAGTATTTTACGTGCAAGACCCTTGTGATGAAAGGTGGTGCATGGTTCTGCAGGGCAAAACAATTGGTGTTAATGTAGAAGATGATGATTCATACATGGACATCTATGTTAGTCCTTTGACCGCACAAATCACTCCTAACGTTGTCGGAGAAAAAGCTGACGACGTTCATGCTAATCATAATGATCATGATGAAGGAGAATTGATTAACATCGTCTAATGTAATTTTCTATAGAGAGAGAGGTCACCATAGCAAGTAAGTGATAGCTACATTTTTTTCTGATTGAGGCATCGGTATTTTCTTTTAGATGGCATCCTTAGGACTTCATACAGCTCATGTTTGTCGCCAGTTTCATCATCCAACACCCTTACCTTCTCCGGCTTCTCACGTTTATTGTTGTTAAACCCATATTTATGCTTTCTTCCCTTCATGTCTTGTTTTATCACAACTTTAGCCGAATCTCCTATCTTCAGCACAGTTGAATCTCCTATCTTATTCTCCAATGACACACTTTGATGGCCTGTATCTCTTTTCTTCATATGTTCTAGTGCTTCAGCTTCAAAATGCATAGAGCAATCTGAACTTTCCAGTGATCACCAAAGGCTTATGCATCAGCATTGACACTCTCCACCCTCTTTGCTTTATGCTTTTGTGCTGCATTTCGTGCTTCCTCCTTATAAATCTCACATTTATTAGAGGTTGCACTAGAATGATCAGCACCAATCTGTGCTGCTTCCTCTTCTACCAGCTCAATATCTTTCCTTTCAACTTTTGTTTTGTAAATTACAGTGTAGTTTACAAAAGCAAAGGTGAAACGAAAGATATTGAGCTGGTAGAGGAGGAAGAGGCACGGATTGGTGCTGATTCTTCTAGTGCAACCTCTAATAAATCAGAGAATTATAAGGAGGAAGCACGAAATGCAGCACAGAAGCATAAAGCAAAAAGGGCGGAGAGTGTTAATGCTAATGCAGAAGCCTTTGGTGATCACTGGAAAGTTCAGATTGCTCTATGCATTCTGAAGCTGAAGCACTAGAACATGTGAAGAAAATAGATACAGGCCATCAAAGTGTGTCATTGGAGAATAAGACAGGAGATTCAACTATGCTGAAGATAGGAGATTCAGCTAAAGTTGTGATAAAACAAGACATGAAGGGAAGAAGGCATTAATATGGGTTTAACAACAATAAACGTGAGAAGCCAGAGAAGATAAGGGTGGTGGATGATGAAATTGGCGACAAACATCAGCTGGATGAAGTCCTAAGGATGCCATCTATATGTGTATTTCTCAAGATATAGTATTTATATTCCATCACGCATCCATTGACTGTTGATTACATGTAATAGACTTTTTTTAACATGCTTGCCCCAAATCAAATCATAATTCAATGTTTGTTGCACAACACGTCACTAAAATTTGCTATGTACAAAATGACACCAACCCCAATCTACCCCTCCCCTGGTAACCCCCAATTTCATTCCTTCATCATTCAAGGTCTTCATGTCATTCCTTCCCTGAGACTTTGAAGTACTGTTGTCAATGATTTCTCTACAATTCCAAAAATCTAAGAAAAGTTTGCTTGCATTCACCCCACTTTGACATCCTTTAAATCCCATGGAAATCAAGCTTTGAGTGCACACTATGTAATCTTGACATGTCTACGATTATTGTTACTTGTGCTACATAGTAATTTTCTTTCATGTCTTGAAACAAATTTAAAGCACAAGTATCACAACACATCATCAACCTTAATTTGTTATCAGACTATTGATTTATCAGACTTTTTCATTACTATTACATCTTATCCTGTTTTGAATCACAATTAAAAAGCACAACTAAATCATGTATGACTTATCCTCTTTTGATTAATCCTATTTTGATGTTGCCAGGCGAAATTTGATATCCCAGAGGCTTCTGACAGTAGGACGAAAAGGAAGTTACTTCAGACCGTGGGCGAGAGATGGAGGTAGTTTAAATCATACCTCACGAGGAAATGGGCCCTTGCAGCCGATCAAAACGGTGTGGAGGACATTGTCTGTGAGAAATACGGCATTAGCAAGGAAAAATGGGCCCAGTTTTGACAAACTCGCAAAGACCCTTCTTGGGAGGTATGTTCCTTGCCATTTAAGTTGTTTTTAAAAATACATTATCTTGTTATACTTCATTCTAGCAATTTGAAATATTGTTGTTTTATTTTGGCAGGATGTGCGCAAAAAGGCACAGGCCTTCCAGAAGCAGAACACTATCCCCCACGTTTTGTCTCGTGGGGGTTATGACTATTCGGAGCAGAAGCTCCTGGCTGAGAAGACGAAGAAGAAGCTGGAGGAAGCTGCACAGTCAGGAAGCGTTGATGGCATCATCGAGCCTCCATCCCCGGTCAGACGCCACGTGAAGTGGAAGATGGCCCGCACGAAGAAAACAGGGGAGATGACGACTGAGGCCGCAAAGGAAATCGCTGAGAAGATCGTAAGTCATTTTCAACTAACCATTACAATTATATTTCAATATTTTGTGAATGCCATGTACCACTGTGTATTTTCTGTGCAGGATTCCTTTGAGGAGCAGGCCACACAGGGATCTTTCGTCCCCGATGGACGTCAGGATGTTCTCACCGCTGCTATTGGACATCCAGAGCACCCTGGACGTGTCCGTGCTGCTGGAGTTGGTGTCACCATCAAGCAATACATTGGATCAGCTCCACGGACGTCCCATAGCTCTTCCTCCCTACCTCCCGAAGAATTGCAGCAGTTGACCCAACAAATCAGGGACCAGCTAGATGAGTCCATCACAGAAAAAGTGACGCGGCAGCTCATGGCATCCTTCAGCCCGATGCAGTCCCAGATTCAGTCCCAGATGCAATCTCAGGGACTTGCAATCCTACCCCTCAAGGGCATTGGATAGAAGACTCCAAGAAGATTGGGCAAAAAATGCAAGAGAAGGCCCTAGGGTTCTCATGAGCCTTAGGGTAGATTTCAGGCCCATGGGCTAAGTATGAGCCCACTTATCTTGGTACATATTAGATTAAGGTTTCATTAATTTTGGGCCTTGTATTTAGGGCTCCATAATGTAGGTAGGGTACCCTAGAAATATAGGATTTTTCAGCCCTTGTATTTTAGGGCACCTAGACTAGTTTTTGTATTAGGGGTAGTTTTGTAATTTCACATACACTAAGTGGATATTTGATGTGTGTGGTTGGAAATAAATTTAATTGAATTGGTAGAAGCCCAATCCAATTATATTTTAGAGGGGGAGGTGAGGATTTGTTTACTACACCCCATTTGCTTACTCCTTCATGCTTTTCATGCCTCATGACACCTAAGCACACTCAGTGGAGAATCTTGGAATTGATCTTGGATTAGTGGGCTGAACCATAACTAAAATTCACTAATCATAATTAGTGAAATTTTGGCTCCAAAGTTTGGCTCCACAAATTCAATTTCAAATTCAAGTGAAATTTGAATTTCCCTCCAATTTTGTGTGACACTTAGGCTATAAAAAGAGGTCATGTGTGTGCATTTTTTTGGAACTTTGATCATTTGAATATTAAACTTCAGATTTCAAAGCTCACTTAGAGCACAAAATTTCGTGCTCTTCTCTCCCTCTCCTTCATTCATCTCCTTCTTCCTCCAAGCTCTTATCCATGGCCTCCTATGGTGGTGAGCTTCTTCTAGACTCATCTTCTCCTTGAAGTGGCGTCTCCTCTCTCTCTTCCTTTCTCCATTCCACTGCCATTCATCTTCCAAGAAGCAAAGGAATCCATTGATGAGGAAGATCCTAGGCCTACAAGCTCCAATGGAGCTTGCATCACTTGCACTGCCTCTCGAGCCTCTGGTTGGTCCCTCCAGTCCTCGAGTAAGCACAAAGGGGAGTTGTGTTGATCCCTCAGGAAAGGATCCTGAGACGGGTGACTCTGATAGTTGTGGCTTGTACATAGAAGCAGATCCTGCCCGCCTGGTTGCCATGGGGAGAATTTATGAGGGAACCACTGTTGTTCATAACACTCCTTTGTTGCCTGGCCAAGTAAAGGTGAGTGTGGAGGAGGTTAAAGATGCAGATGCTCCAGCTCCTGTACCCACTGATGAGGTTTTCTTAGTGGGGCAGGCACTTCACACCTTCCTTGCTTGGCCGACACATATGGTCAAGTCTTTATCACAACAGGTACTTTACTCTTACTATATGTTTCTTCTTTTTAAATTAATTCATTGAGTGTGCCTCAAATTTGGCCATTTAACTTTGTTTCATGAACATCTAGTTGTGTCTCTAGCAAAACCACCTCCAAAGCCCGATCCGAAGGTTGATGATCCGCTTTATCTAATGACATTGACCATCCTAGAGCTTTTCTTGAGGCCTTACCAGGTTACACGGGATGCCACCGTGTTCGGGGTCTTTAATCCAGATTTCCTGCTCTACATAAAGCACGAAGACCTATCCGAAATCGCACACGGTTGTCAATGTCTCAGCATATCACTTATACAGTTGTGGATTCTGTACGTCATTTTATATTACTTTTAATTACCCAAGTTATTGCTTTCAATTCATAAATATTTAACTTTGACTTAACATAAACAAGCATCTCACTGATACAAGTATGCGAGCGGGGAATTCTGATATCTATGGATTCCTCGAGCCACAGTCCATTCAGAGGTCTGGGCAATCGCAATTTGAGTCTGAAAGTTACATAAAGACTTGGATGCAGAGTTGAAAACGCGATGTCTATCTTGGAGCCTACCTAAATGGGTAAGTCACACAAAATAACTGAATTTAATTAATGTTTACTAATATATTAACCCATATTCGTCTCCACTGTAGCAGACACTGGCAGATGGTGGTCATCCTGCCCAAGGAATACCTAGTTGTCTGGTTTTGTTCATTGCATAACAGGCCAGACAACTACCTTAAGGGGATTATTAACAGGTTAGTGTTCTTTTCAATATATTTGCATTAAAATACCTCAACAACACGTGTTTTTAATTGTAACTCATCTGGAACAGTGCTTTAAAAGGTCTTGATGATGCTCCACAGCCTAAATCAAAGGCTCCTGCTAGGTGGATTGTCGTCAAGGTATGTCATTTACATAAAACTTCCACTTATATATATTTCTTATGTGTCTGTACACTAATTGTTTAATTAATATCCAAATTTCATTATGTATTTAGTGTAATAGACAAAAAGGAAGTACTGAGTGCGACTACTATGTCATGCACTGGATGTCCACCATCATTTTAGGAACTTTTAGGAATAACTGGGAAGCGGTACGTTTATTTCAAACAAATCCGATTTTTTAATAATTTCTATTACATTATTAACTTATTATCATTTATTTCATCATGCAATATTTTAACGATCCTAGACCATTGGAGCCAGAGAGCTTAAAGGCGTTGCAGATCGAGTGGGCACAGTATTATCTCCGAGTTAGAGATCAGACTTAGGGTATAGGGACATTAAGTTTACCTTAGTTTACTTTGGTTTAACATTTTTGACATTTCCTATGTAATTTGAACATTGAATTCATTTGTTGATGGTTGTTTATGATAAATCAATTATTAAATGTTTATTTTGTGATTAAAACTGCTTGAAAGCAGAATAAAATGTTTATTTGCTGTGAATTGAGTCTGAAATTGCATTTTACAAGTACAATTTTGGGTTTATTGTAAAAACAGAAAGTTTATATAAAAAAAAAACTTGAAAACAACATTGGTTATTAGCAAAAACCGATGTTAAACTATATGCAGTAACATCGGTTATTTATAAATAACCGATGTTATACATAAATTACTACAGCAAAATAATGCCTGAATGATGACAACCTCCCTCACGCATACACTTATTTTGTTGTACTTCTTTGTTTATAACATCAGTTATTTATAAAACCGATGTTATCATTTTTATGTTAACATCGTTTTTTGAAAATCGATGTTAACAACAATACATTCAACATCGATTTTACAACCGATGTAGAAGGCCCTAAATAACCGATGTTGAAAGTGTATTTTCTAATAGTGCTTCAATTTTTCTTTTGATTAATCCAACTATTTACTTTAATAATTTAGACTAATTGTGAACCTAATTGGTCCTTAGGATTCTATATCCGGACTTTTAATCCACTATTACTACTGCGTAGGGTACACTTTCCCTTGTGCGAGCATATTTGTATGCATTGAGTTTCTCGTTTCGGGATAAATATCAATTTTGACACTTGTTAAGTCAACATTGCATTTTTGAGACAATATCGACTTGGGGGCAATAGTTCTAGGGCAAATATCAACTTTCACACTTGTTAAGTCGACATCACCTCTCTGAGACAATATCGACTTGGGGGCAATTGTTCTGAGGTAAATATCAATTTTACACATCATGGACATGTGGCACAAAACATAGACACATCAAGACCGATTTAAGGATTACATGTTGGTTATAGGATCAAGAAGCCAACTTAAATAAGAAATATCCTAGTGGCAAGTCGACTCTAGCCACATCTGATATAACCCTCAGAATAGGATACTTAAAGCAAATACTTGTATAAGCTATATGGATGGTAACACCACATAGGCATACACTATAAATATGTATCATGTAATCGCATTTGGGGGAACAACACAATTTTAATATTACAGGTATTCTCAAACTCTCTCTTTGAGTTCTCTGTCTCTCTTATTTCTCTTTCACGCTCTCTCTTTCTCATTCAATTTTTTCAACGCTATACAAGTTAAATCACACTTTGTTTCCTACACCATGACACCTTACATGGACTCTAGCTATCTTATAACTATTTAAGTGAAAACTCATTAATTCTGATTTTTTTCTCTGAAGCTCAAGTTTAATTAGAGCTAACCTACTTCCTTTATTTCTATGGAGAAATTCAGATAACCAATATTTATTGGTGTAAATGCCATTTTCTAAAGCATCTTCTAACAACGTGATTCTAGCTAGATCGACAAAGTGCAATTTTCGAAATATTTATTGATGTAGATGCTACCGTTTTCTATGACTAACGTAGGTGGTGAAACAAAATATCATGTCGGAGCATTGAAAATTCAGAAGTGCAGATACAATTTGAAGTGAGAACATGCACGTAATTCACGTGTTTTATAAATACAGTCATTCTACAATTTAAATAATGTAGAATTTATCAGACATCACTATTCCATTTTTTTGCGTTTCAACTTTCGTTTTAAAAGGAGAATTTGATTCCGATTGATTATTTAGGTCGTTTAGTACTCTTAAATTTGTTTGGTTTAAGGTCTAGGTTCAATTATTGGATTTTGATGTGCGTTGAAGTTGAGTATGGAAAAAAAAAGAGTAAGGTGGGATAATTTTTTTTAATAGATATTTTCTAATTTGATAATTTTTGAAATAAAATAAATAAATAAATAAAGTTATAATGAATTTAAGGATAAATGTTCATTTTCTTCCTTGAATTTGTTAACTGTTGGCAGTTAGATCCCTAAAAGATGAAAATTAAAATTGTCTCTGAATTTTCAAAAAGTACAATAAATTAGTTCTAGCATTAATTTTCTTTGTTAACTTAAATGTTTGTACCTACGTGGCACTTCTTGTGATAACATGGCAATTGAAGGTTGTCACGTGTCATCCACATAGTGATTACATGGCAACTACGTAACTGCCACGTGTCAAAAAATTCATTTTTTTATTTGGTCTCTGAACTTATCAACTTGTTGTCATTTTAGTTCATCATGAACTTAACCACTTACTGACATTTTCGTCCTTGAACTTAACATGTATTGTCATTTTGGTCCGTGAAAGCACTTTTAAATTTTCAATTAAGTCTCATGTTGCATAAAATTATTAGCATATACATTACTATATTCTCTCACTTCTGTTCTTTTTGCAATTCTATCATTTAAATTACATTATAAATATGAAATTAACTTATAAATAATTACATCACAATAGTAATTGTTAAATCCATGACATTACTAACAAGGTTCTGCCAAGTTCCAAACCAGATATTCTACTCAAATTAAGTTATTAATTATCTTATATGTTATTAATATGTGTAGAATGTTGGATAAATTAATTAATTAATTTTATGAAATTATGTTAATGATGAAAAAACAATTAAAAAAACTTGACCCGTTATAACGATTGAGTATAAGAAGACATGAAAAATAAATGTGTTAGAACCATTTTCTTACTATTAAGATCTAAAAAGATAGCCATTAGAGCTAAGATTGTTGATTGGATATGGCTAGCACAAGGAAGCCGATTGACGCGATTAGCGTGACCAGTTTGGGGTGAAATGGTAAAACCACTGAGAAAATTGTCTTGGATAGTGTGTGGGTCATCGTGAAGAACGTGGAGATGCTGGAGGAACAAGGGAATAGTTAATGAGATGTTAATCGATGGGCTAGTGTATAGGAAACCCTATCCAGAGTAGATTGACAAGATAGCCCTTTTACCAAAAGGATATAAAATCCCATATTTTGCAACCTTCTCAGGCAAGGACGGGAAATCCACTATGGAGCACATTAGCCGTTTCATGGCTTAGTGTGGGGAGGCCAATCATAATCATTACTATTGGTTGTAGTTATTTCCTTTATCACTTACCAACACAACATTCACATAGAATTCAAGTTTTTTGCCAAATTCAATTAATAGTTGGGCCATATGGAACACAGTTTCCATGATGGGCTTTACAACCCTCAACCAAATATTTCAGTAGCCGATTTGAGGAATACCAAACAATCGGCTAACGAGTCCATTGCTAAATTCTTTGAATGATTAAGGTGAATAAGGAGTAAATATAATGTGTAGTTTCCAAATTCAGAATATGCAACCATCACAATTGGGAACATGATTGCCCAACTACAGTCGTTAAAGTGACTAGGGTTGAGCAGTTCGTGAATGGGAAGGATGAGAGAAAATTTCATAAAGGCGAGAGAAATCCTCAAACCATGACCTTGACGATGACTTGTCTACCAACCAAATGATAGTCGAGTTAATCAAATGGAAGCCTTATTCTTTTCCTGCCTTATGACTTTTCGAAGGCAAAGAAGACGAAGTAAAGGAACCTTACATTGTTGACATATCCAGAGCGGAACAAATCTTTGACTATTTAGTTAAGGATCAAAAAGTTTGATTGCTTGAAGAACAAAGAATTCCACCTCTAGAAATGTTCAGGAATAAAAGATATTGTAAGTGGCATAATGCTTGTAGTTACTCAACGAGTAACTGTTTGGTATTCAAAAATACCATATAATGGGCCCTAAATAAAGGACGACTGAGGTTAGCTAAAAAAGGGAATGAGATGTGATAAACCACTTTCTAGGTGGTATTTTGTGTGAGTTTTGTTTCATTTTGCATGCATTTTCTTGGAAAAAATGACGTTTAGACACTAGTTTTGCATTCCAAAAGTACAAGCGCTCAATTGAGTGAAAGAATTGAAAATTGCACAAATCTATGAAGATTGAAAGACTCTGCACTTGATAATGGTTGTGATGACCTACCTTGTTGCTATGATATCACTACTCTCAACCGCATAAATTTCAATTTTTAAATGAAAACTCCGTTAATTTGCTAATGAAAAATGAGAGAAAATTTTTTGCGATATACATTCACCAAACAACACACAATTACTTTATTATAAAAGAAATCAACACAAAAATCAAATGACCATGATTAGTAAGAAAATGTTAACAAATATTATAATCATACACAAACATCCATTAGTCCAACATACACTCAACAAGTAGTCATCAGCCTTCCACTAAGTCCAATCAATCATGCTCAGTATGATGCATGCACCTGACCTCAACTCTCAAATGCAATGTGGTACCATTCATCAAGAAATAGCCTAATTGTGTCCACGTGACACTCTCATTTAGAAAAACTAGGCAGCAAGTGTTGAGGTCACCCTGTTGTGCATAGGCAACTCCCCCCCCCCCCTATGATGATTAGCCTGAGTCTCAAGGGAGTTCTATGTAACACCCTGCAATATTACTAGTTATAAATCGATGTTTAATTGTATTTATCGTGTTATTTGACTATATAGTTGACTTGAATGAGTTGAGGTATGGCTTGAATTAGTCATGTATGAATTTCTTGATGTGGATGCTGAGTTATGTGGAGTTTTGTTTAACTAAGTTGAAATTATGAGATTTCAGATTTTACCCAAACCCATTTTAGTAAAATCCCAATCCCGGATTCTTTAACCGTTGGATCATCTTCACATTTTGTCTGGATCTTTCTAAGACATATTTCCAAAGTCTGACAGTTGGGATTTTGATAATAACAACTTTTGTTGTCTCTCTAAACGCAAAGGGCGCATTAAGTGCAATTCCAACCCGATAGGGAATTGCGCTAAGCGAGAATTGGCCCGCTAAGTGAGCCATAGTGCAAAGGAAGTTGTGCTGAGCAAGAATTTGCATGCTGAGAGAGAAAAGTGGACTTCTGCTTAGTGAGACGAGCTTGCTAAGTGAGATTTGCAGATTATAAATACGTTCCTCAGCGTAAAAAACATGATTTTTCACTCTCCTCTTCTCCAAAACGCTACCCAAACCCTAACACCTCCTCCTCCACCACCCACGACTACCGGTGGCCGCCGCCAGCCGCCGTTGCTTGCCACCGAACCCCCACACCAAGAGGGACACTTTAATCAGAGAAGAATCCTCCTCAAGGATTTGGTGGAGAAAATTCCCCCAATCATCCATTTCATAGCCTCTATGAGGTAATCTTGACTTCTAAGCCTTTCTCCTAGTTAGTTTGAGTTTCTTTTAGTGTCTCTAGTGTGTTGGGTACTGTAACAGTGTGTTTTTACACTTCCTTTCAAAAACGCTTGAAAATGAGACATTTTAAAAGTTATCTTTTTATAACATTGATGTTATTTTCGTGACCTTCACTAAACCCCGGTCACATTGGCATGATCGAAATTTTAAAATGATGTTTCCTTTTAGTAGAATCCAAAACACCCTTTAGCCCTTTGTGTTTTGACAGGGGTATTTGACTCCAAATTTGGTTATTAACCTTGTTTTTGAAACCTATACTAAATTTCCTTCAATTTAGTATATAGAACCTTGCGTTTTGACTGACGAGCGTGAATGAGAGAGACCTCTGAGCGACGCATAGAGGAACTGAAGGAGAGCTCACAATAGGTGAGGGGAGTTTATTATAGTTTATAGCTTTTAATGTCATAGTCGGGGTCAGGGAACCTAACTATGGGGATGTATGCATGTCCCTGTTGCACGTTGGTTTTCAAGAAAACAATGTTTTTGACTAATGGGAAGCAATATATATATTATTGATTAATAACATTACTATTAGACTTGTGTGGTCTGAAGACCTGGGAAGTGTGAATCTCAGGCATTAACTATAGATGTATGTGTATGCGGAATGTGACTTATTATTGATGTTGCTATTGATGACATTAATTAATATAAGACGATGTTGATGTTGAGAGTGATATTGAGATGAAATGTTGATGATGTTGAAAATACACTGTGATGATGTATGTTATGTATGTACATGGGGGGTGCATTGGCCTTGTTGGATGTCCCTGGTGGGGGAAATAGAGTGGTTAAAGAGTTTTAAGCATCTCTGGAGGGGAATGGCTTAGAATATTTAATTATCCACGGTCATTGCATTGCTGGTTCCCATGTTTCATACGTTGTGTGATGTGTATGTACATGGGGGTGCAGTGACCTTGTTGGATATCCCTGGTGGGAGAAAAAGAGTGGTTGAAGAGTTTTAAGCATCTCCAGAGGGGGATGGCTTAGAATCTTTAATTATCCACAGTCAATGCATTGATGGTGCCCATGTTTCATACATTGTATGTTATGTATGTACATGGGGCGGTGCAATGACCTTGTTGGATGTCCCTAGTGGGGGAAATAGAGTGGTTAAAGAGTTTTAAGCATCTCTGGAGGGGGATAGCTTAGAATCTTTAAGTATCCACGGTCAGTGCATTTGATGGTGCCTATGTCTCATACTTCATATGACATGGAAATAGTATAAACTTTGTCAGTAAGTACATGTAGTTTCTCATGAGGAGGAATACTTGTACTAGGGGGCATGTCACTCGGTTTGGAACTCCCTTGAGACTCAGGCTGATCACCGTGGGGGGGGGGGGGGAGTTGTCCGTGCACCACAGGGTGGCGTCGACTCTTACTGCCTAGTTTTCCTGAGTGAGAGTGTCGTGTGGGCATGCTTAGGCTATTTCCTTGGGGATGGTAACACATTGCATTTGAGAGTTGAGGTCAGGTGCATGCATCATACTAAGCATGATTGATTGGAACTATGGATTGATGATGACTATTTGTTGAGTGTGTGTTGATCTAGTGAATGTTTGTGTAAGCTTATGATATTTGTTAATGTTTTCTTAATAATTATGGTTATTTGATCTTTGTATTAATTTCTTTTATAATAAACTCACCCCTCGCAATTTTTATACCGTGTGGTTGGTACCTGTGATGATCGTGAACCTTTGTTCGTGGGAGCAAAATGACAGTAGTAGAGTATGAGAAGTGAGATTCTTCTGTGGAGTCGCCGAGCCGACGTGATGACGTTGGAATTATTTTGGGAGAGAGTTGTGTTTTGTTAATCAACTCCTCCATATCTGGTTACATAATTCTTTTTGTTGAATTGAGGATGTACATCACAAATTTAATTATATGTATAAACAAATTTATTTTCCATTATGTGAATGATGTGTACTGAGTTACTATGTATTCACTTAAGTAATGATGCATTGTTTGGTGAATGTATATTGAGAAAAAAAATTACCTTCATTTTTATTAGCAAATTAACGGAGTTTTCATTTAAAATTTGAAATTTCTCGCGGTTTAGAGTGGTGATATCATAGCAACGAGGCAGTTCGTTACATTCTAAACCGAGTGACATGCCCGCAAGTACAAGTATTTCCCCTCATCAGAAACTACAAGTACTTACTGACAAAGTTTATACTGTTTCCATGCAATATGAAGTATGTAACATACGCACCATCAATGCACTGACCGTGGATAATCAAAGATTCTAAGCCATCCCCCTCCAGTGATGCCTAAAACTTTTTAACCACTCTATTTCCCCCTCCAGGGATATCCATCATGGTAACTCCTCCCCCCATGTACATTCACAACATACATCATCACAATGAAATTTTCAACATTAACAACATCTCATCTCAATGTTATCATCAATAGCAACAATCATCTCATATCAATGTCATTCTCAACATCAACATCATCTCATCTCAATGACATTATCAATTGCAACATCATCTCATCTCAATGACATTATCAACAACAACATCATCTCATATCAATATTATCATCATCACCAATGTCATCTCATATCAATTAATATCATAAGTAAATCACACTCCACACATACATACAAATATAGTTCATTCCTGAGATTCACACTCCCCAAGTCTTCAAACAACATAAGTCTAATAAAAACAATAATGTCATTTATCAATAACAGACGTATTGCATCCCATTAGTCGAAAACATTGTTTTTTTAAAAAAAAACTAGCATACACAGGGATAGACATACATCCCATAATTGGGTTCCCTGACCCCAACTATGGTATCAAAGCCATAAAATTATAATAAATTCCTTTCACCTATCGTGAGCTCTACATCAGCTCCACTCTGCGTTGCTCAGAGACCTCCCTTGTTCACGTTTGTCAGTCCAAACACAGAGTTCTATATACCAAATCGAAGGAAATTTAGTATAGATTTCAAAACAAGGTTAATAATAACATTTAGGGTTAATTACCCCTGTCAAAATAAAAGGGGCTAAGGGGTGTTTCGGGTTCTACTAAAAAGAGACATCGCTTTGAAATTCCAACCACACCAATGTGACCAGGGTTCAGCGAAGGTCACGAAACCAACATCAATTTTATAAAAAAAAATAAATTTTACAATGTCTCGTTTTCAAAGGGTTTTCACAAGAAATGTAAAATCATACTACTACGATACCAAAAAAATAAGAGACACTAAAAGAAGTTCAACTAACTAGGAGGAAGCCATAGAAGTCAAGATTACCTCAGAGAAGCTACTAAGAAAGGATTGAGAGCTTGTTCTCCACTGAATCCTTGAGGTAGATTCTAAGGATTCCTCTTGGATTAAAACGTTCCTCTTTGTATGGTGGTTCGGCGATTAGCAATGGTGGCTCGTGGTAGCCACTGGTGGTCGTGGGTGGTGGAGGAGGAGTTTCTAGGGTGATTTGCTGAAGTTTTGAGAGAGAGAAGCGTGAAAATCATGTTTTTCACTGTGAAAAATGTATTTATAATCTATAAATCTTGCTCAGCAAGCTTCTCTCGCTAACTAAAAATTCACTTTTGGTGCTAAGCGTGACTTTTTGCGCTGAGTGAAATTTCCTCTCGGGTTGGGGTTTGCGCTGAGTGCGATTCCCTCTCGGGTTGGAATTACGCTTAGTGCGCTTCTCGCGCCAAGCTAGATGTCAAAAATTATTTTTTTTTTCAAATCCCAACGGTTGAATGGTGTAGACTTTGGTTATGAACCTATAGTATAAATTTGAAGGCGATCCAACGGTTAACAAGTTTGAGATCGTGATTTTACCAGAGCACGCTTAGCTGAAACTTGAAATCTCATAATTTTAACCTAAGTCATTAAAACTCCACATAAATCAACATTCATATCAAGCAAATCACACATGGCAAATTTACACCATACCTTAACTCATCCAAGTCAATCATATAATCAAATAACATGATAAATACATTTAAACATCGATTTATAGTTAGCGAAATTTCAAAGCGTTACAATGGTCGTGGTCCATTCACCACGGCTATGGTAATCAGCATGACCATAATAAAGTGATAACAGTCCTCTAGAATAACATCAAAATCCGAAAATGGCTATAATCAACCAAGATGGGTCAATTCATGAGGGTCTTGGTCAACCAAGAAGGCCATGGTCAATCCATAATGGCCTAAGGCTTCAGCGTGACTTTCAAGCATGACCGTGGTGGATTCATCACAATCATAGTGCATCTTTTCATGTAGTTATATTTAAGAAGCTATATATAGGTCTCTAGACTTTGTAAAAAGGAAATTCATTTTTATTCTTGTCTTTTACAAATTTGAGAGAACCCTTAGGACTTTTGAGAGCTGAAAAGCGTGGACAACACCATTAGGACAAATCGTGATCATCATTCCTACCTATTGGTATGTATATATTACTCTTTATAGGATTGCTAGTTTTTTTCTAATCATGAGTGGCTAGTCCCCCTAGTTTGGGGTTATGATATAACTATCCAAATGTACTTCTTTCCTTGTTCTTAATGGAATTCCTCATTGTTTTTATGTTAATTAATTATTTTTCTTACATTAATGTTTATTTGGAACCAACCATTATAATACTCATTTGATTGCATAGTAGTGATCATCTACATGTAATTGGTAGATCTAGATAGAGAATGTTTTGCACCAAATTGCATGATCAAACTGTTTAGGTAATCGTTGATAGATTAATTAATCTTTAATTATTTGTCCCTAGAATTGATCTTATCCTTTAACTTAAATTGATAGATCAATGATCATTGGGGTATTGATTTAAGGCAAAGAGCATCATCTTTTGACCTTGATCATAAGCTTTAGTTGATTTTGGGAATCGGTAATTAACTAGGAAAGGAATTTCATTAGGATTAGGATTGGGGAAAAATTGGTACTAGTGAGTCATAACCCCTGGTCATTCTTATCATCAATTAAACCTCTCTTTATTTTCATTTAGTTGCTTTAAAAATATAATCAATTCCATTGTTAGTTTAATAAGCATAACTAATTGGGAATACGACTAGTTCTTTGAGTTTGATATTCAAACTTTCGAGTTCATTGTTACTATTGCATAGGGTACACTTGCCCTTGTGGAAGCCTAACAAAATTTACGCATCAAGATGCAGGTGGATGTCAATACTTTTTGTTCAACTAAAATTAGTATGGTGTCATCATTGAAGATGCCCCCAGATTTAGGAAAAATGCTAGAGGTAACTGTTAGTCATCGTTTACGACTAACTTTTGTATAGAAATGTTTTCCAAGATGTATATAAATCTCCCAATTTATGGTTCTTTTTGGTAGGATTGTAAATAAAATATCTTTGTTTTGATCTTTGCTCAGTAGAAGCCTCTTTATATGGAATTAATGTTAAATTTTCTTTAATTTTAGGCAAAAAGGAATTATTTTGAAGAAGTGCCAAAAGAGTCATCGCGCTAAGCGAGCTCAATGCGCCTAGCGCACATCAATGGCTAAGCCTAGCACCAATGCGCTTAGCGAGTAAAGGGGAATCGGGAAAGGCCTTTGCTTCACAAGCACGCGCTTAGCGCGTTATCAGCTAGCTAAACGAGTCGTCTGTTGTTTTCCAGGCTTAGAGCGAGATTGGCGCTAAGCTCAAATTCACTTACTCGCGCTAAGCGCGACGTCGAGATCAGGAAGCCCCTTTTAAGCCTGATTTGCACAAAATTAAAAGAGGAGAGCCTGAAGAGTGTGAATTTCAGAGAGCATAGAGCAGAGCAATGGGCCAAGTTTTCATCTTTTAGGGAGATTAGTGAGTTTTTGAGAGATTGTGAGATTCCTAGAGGTGGAGGAGACATCCCCACTCCTTTGTAAGCAAGCAATTTCTCTTGATTCCTCTTCTTCAGTGTAAAAGGAGCTTCCTTGCCATGAAAGGCTAAAACCCTCAGTTGGGGATTCTTACTGAGTAGTTGATGTAAACTCTTTTTCATATCTAATTAAGGTGGTTTTATGCGTTCACTGCTTTTATCTATGCTTATTGTATGCAAGCTTGGGGCTTAATCACCCATTTGTGTGTGCTGTTAGGGACTTTAGCATTAGGAAATGTACTGTTTCCTTAGAACTTGATAGAGTAGGGACTGGATAACTGCATTGCTAGAGATAGTGTGCAGGGTTTTAGTTTTCTTTATTATGTTGTGGGTATAATGTTGTTAAAATTAGACCAAGTTCAACAAGAGGGATCTGTGAATGAAGTTTGATTTAAATTATTCCAAACTCTGGAGGAATCGATGTTTGGTATTTTTGTCCTCAGCATAGAACACAGGAACATCTTTAATTCGAAAAACATCTTTAATTGCATCAACTTACTCAGTAGGAGGACCCAATGCCTTTAGATATCTATTTTCACACTTACTTGTTCTCGTTTATTTCTATTACTTAGGATAGAACTTACTTTTGCTTTAATTCACAATCATTAATTTCTGTTTGCAAATGCCTGCTTACTTAACAAAACTTTGCTAAATGAACAAGTTCCCTATGTTCGATACTCGATTCATTCCATTTTAATTATTTTTACTTGGCAACCCGGTGCGTTTGCCAGTAAGACCACTCCCATATAAAAACAAGTAATAAGAATTTGGAAGAGGGAGAAATCAAGTATTCTGGTCGTACAACAGTAACCTTGCCAACATTTGAGACCTAAGAAAAAATCAAGGGATAAGGTGAGAAAAGAACCTTAGCTGATCAGAAAATCTGTGTTCCAACACCTAGGCTACCCTCACCAAGGCAACAAGAATCCATGTGAAGGTGACATTCTACCTAGAAGGAGACATGCCATAGGACAAGGGAAATCTCCTAGTGAAAGAAAGGTAGCCAAGGTTAATGTTAGAGAATGTGTTACTACATTGAAGATAACAGTAATGAATCAGGGAGATGTGAAGAATGCAAAGACTCAAAGGCCTAGATTGATAGTACAAAAGGAATAGTGGTTCCTGAATAACAAGCCAAAAGCTCAGTCGATGAAGAATAAGCCTCCAACTAGAAGAGAAAAACAACATCAACAAAGGAAGAGAGTCATGCAGAAGCTAAGAGGGATGTTTCAGATGTTGGAGGAAAACCACAAGATGGACAGAACAAATGTGGCATCACCACCTCGGCTAAATCTTTTTATTGAAATGTTAGGCGACAAGAAAGAGCTAGAGTTGTCTGATGGTGTGATCAACCTATTCTTAGAATTTGAATACTTTTAATTGGATAGGTTGTTATCAGATGATACTCTCATTCCTATCACAGTTGTTGGCATCCTTACTATGGAGTTTGCTAATCAAGATCGGCTAACGGATACCTTAGAAGGTGATGTATTAGATGATGAAGTAGAGTGGGCAAGTTTGGCAAAAGATCTCAATGTTGAAAAGGGAGTTTCCAAACTATACAAGGCACAAGAAGATGACGTGAGGCATTTGAAGCCATTATATGTAAAGACAATGATATAAATGGGAGATCAATTAACCAAGCCTTTGTAGACATGGTACTTTTTTGAATTTGATTCCTTACTCAACTATCAAGAAGTTAGGGAAGTCCAAACAAGATCTTATTGGATCAAATATTCAGAAGGTTGCCTTCCCAAGAGATCCTACAACAACTATGGGAGTACTAATATTAATAGCCGAAACTATAGTAGGACCAAAGACATGTATGGTTGCATTTTTTGTGGTGAATGCAAAGCATTCATATTCAGTCTTATTAGGAAGAGATTGGCTACATTCCATTTTTTGTGTGCCAACTACCCTCTAACATGTTTTGGTTTTCTGGATTGATGACAAAGTAGAGGCGATGTTGGCTGATCACAAATCACTCTTCAAAGACGTGGTGCCCACAAAAGCCATATTTTAGTCACCTCAGATGCAGTCGATCATGGAGATAGCCTTTGTAGAGGAACTTTATGAGGCCAAGGCCTTTGATTTTACCAATCAAGGCTTTAAATTCAAATATTTAGTCGACATACGGCTGATCAGAAAGGAAGTTGAAGAATCAGGATAATGGAAGTGCGAGAAGACATTATACAAAGGATAGGGGCATACTTTTCTAAGGAAATAATGAGGGAACTACAAGAAGAAGATCTTGGGGGCAATCTTTGCAGAAGATTGAACCACATTCGATTAGAAAACCATTACCCCCATTAGAAGCCCAAGATCCACTAATAGACGTTAATCTAGGAACAATCGGTTTCCCATGGCTGACTAAGATAAGCGGCTTACTGTCTAGAGACGAACAAGCTAAATTGCTAACATTCATTACTCAATATAAGGATTGTTTCACATAGGACTATCATAAGATGGCATGGTTATCCAGGGACTTGGTTGAGAATCAACTCCCTTTGAAGGAGGGTTTTAAGCCGTATGAGTAGGCAACCGAGTGTTTTAATCCAAAAGTCTTGCCGATGGTCAAGAAAAAAGGTGGATAACCCTAACTAAGATGGGTCAGAATTTAGTTCAAAGACTAAAAGTGAAAGCTTAAAAAAGTTGAGGGACTAAAATCTTAACCCTTTTATCTTTAGGCCTTTTCACTTATATATTAGAAACTAGAGTGATGTGACCCTACCATGCAACAGAAAACATTTTTTAAAAAAATATTTTTATAAAATAAATTTTAAATATATATTTTTAAGGTTTTCTAGTAAGAATTATTTATAATTTTTACTTGTTTATTCTAATCATTTATTTATTAGTTATTGTTTTCTATTGTTAATGATCGTTATATAGTAGACTTGAAAAGTATACAATGGGAAATATGATAATTAATTATATGCTAAGTAGGCTAGTAATTTATATAATTGTTGAAATCAATATTACAAACAATCTAAACTTAGATTTGATGACTATAATAAAAAATCAAAATAAAATATTTACCAAATTACATGTTCAATTATGTATTTTTAAATTAAAACTTAAATTCAAGTGGCCCATGTCATTCATAACATATATGTTGATTTTGGAAAAATGATATAAAATATTTTAAAATTTTGACATATAAGAATTTTAAAAATTTTGAATTAGGAATAACAAACTAAAATTGATATTTTTTGTGCTAGATATCAATAATGTATCATAAATATATCAATTTTTCAGTTATTAATTATAATTGGGTAATATAAATAATCATTTGAAGATTCAATTAATTATTATATCTTAAAAAATATGGAAATAATAAAAATAAGAATTAAATTATGTTCACTCAATAAATTATTTATATTTTATCTTAATTTGAATATGTTGTAATTTTGAATCAAAACATATTAGTGGTATTAAATAATCCAAATTTATATATATATATATATATATATATATATATATATATATATAACTCCTAATTAATTTAAATTAATTAAATTAAATATTTTTAAAAAATAATTGAGCATTTCATGTTGAATATTTTATTTTATATTTAAAATATTTTTTAGTTATTGAATTACAATGAATTCAAAATACCTGTGTGGTCTGTGATCCAAAAAAATATAAACTAGTATTTTATCACACTTAATAGAATTGTGAATTTTAACATATAAATCAATAAAATTAGAATTTAAATTTTTTTTAATTTATTATTCAAATAAAAGATATTTCTATTTGTTTATAAATTTAAAATTTGTTTTATCGATGTCAACTTTTTTTTACTCAATTTACATATCAAATATTTAATTAATGATAGTATAATTATCCCCAGATTGAATTATCTTAAAAGATATATTCTTTTGTCATTTTTTGTTTCCTTGACCGCTTTTCATTATCTAACTCTGTTTGAATTAAAAAATAGAAGTATTAGATGTTGTAGTAATTCTAATCCATTTTGGATAAGTCAGTTAGCTTTCAATCTTTAGAAAGTTAGTTAATTAGTTAGTAGTTTGTTGCTGAAAACAGAAAGTAAGGTGTTGAGTGTAATGACCGGCCTCGTCGATACGATATCACCACTCTAATAACTGAAAAATTAAATTCTTTTTCTTTCTTTTATGAAAACTCCATTATTTTTGCTTATGAAAATCATAGTAGATTTGAATTTCACAAATATATATATATATATATATATATGTCCCCAAACACGCACCAATGTTTAACCGAATACATGAATATAAATATAGTAGTTCAGTACACATCATACACATAATGAAGATTAAATCAGTTCGAACATATAATTAAATTTGTGATTTACATCCTTAATCCAACAAAAGAAATCATGAATCACTATGGAGGAGTTGATTAACAAAACACAACTCTCTCCCCAAAATAATCCCAACATCATCACGTCGGCTTGGCAACTCCTCAACCGAATCTCATCCCTGCACCCTACTGTTGTCATTCTGCTCCCACGAACAAGGTTCACGATCATCACAAGTATCAACCACACGATACAAAATTGCAAGGGTGAGTTCATTGTAAAAAGAACAATGTTAAATCCAAATAATCACAATTAGCAAGAAAACATAAGCAGGCATCGTGAGCTTACACAACATTCATTATTCAACACTCACATCCAACAATTGTTCATTGTCCTCATTCAACAATTACTCATCATCCATATTCAACAATTACTCATCATCCATCCATGGATCCAATCAAGACTGCACAGAATGATGCATGCACCTGACACAACCAAATCCCAGGAAATAGCCTAAGCGTGTCCACACAACACTCTCACTTAGGAAACCATGCAGAGTTCGTCGAGACCACCCAGTTATGCACGTAACTGCCCCCCCCACCCCATAGGTGATCAGCCTGGGGACCAAAAGAGTTCCCTACCAGGTGACAAGCCCCCTCAGTACAAAGCACACTCTGCCACAGTCATTCTATTTCCTGTGTCGTATGAGCTATGAACATGGCCAAAAGCAGTGCCAAAGACCATGGACCAATTAAAGCGCCTAAGCATCCCCTAAAAAATACTTAGATTCTTTAACCACGCTTGTCACCCACGTCTAGGCCATCCGACAAGGTTAGTGCACTTACCCCGCATGAACATACACTACATACGACGCATGAACATGGCCCAAAGCAAGTGTTAAAGACCATGGAAGATCAGTGCACTTCGCCCCCCACGAACATACACAACATCCAACGTATGAACATGGCCCGAAGCAAGTGCCAAAGACCCTAGAAGGTCAGTGCACTTCGCCCCCCACGAACATACACAACATGCACATGCCAAAGCATTTCCAACATCAATCAACATTCCATTTTCACATCATTCTTAACATAGACATCATCTCGTCTCAATGACGTTATCAACACAACAACGACCTCATTTTATATTCACATAATCATCAACAATACCATCAATTCATGTTGACATGGTCTTGATTAACAACGCCATCTCAAATCAATATCATCATAAATATCAACATCACCACATATCAATTAAATTCATCAATAGCAACATCAACAATGAGTCACATTCCGCATGTAAATATATTTTCCATGCCGGAGATTCACACTCCCCAGGTCTTCAAACAACACAAGTTTAATAAACAATAATGTTATTCATCCACAATAGATATATCGCATCCCATTCGTTAAAAACATAGTTTTTCTTGAAAGAAAATCAGCATGCAACAGGGATAGGCAGATATTCTCATAGCTAGGTTCCCCGACCCTAACTATGGTGTCAAAATGATAAATTTTATAATAACTCCCCTCACCTATCGTGAGCTCTCCGTAAGTTCCTCTTTGTGTCACTTAAAGATCTTTCTCTCGTTCGTGCTTGTCGGTCCAACGCAAGTCTCTCAGAGAAACTATGAAATGGCGGATTGAAGGATTTTCTCCATTGAATCTTCGAGGAGGATTTTGAGGATTCCGCTCTGATTAAAGTGTTCCTCTTGGTGTGGGGGTCCAACGGCAAGTAACGGCAGCTCGCGACGGCCACCAGTGGTCTTGGGTGCTGGAAAATAAGGTTTTAGGATTTGGGAGAAGTTTTTGGGGGAAGAAGAGTGTGAAAATCGTGTTTTTCACGCTAAGGACGTATTTATAACCTGCAACTTTCGCTTAGCGGGCCTGTTGCGCTAAGCCGAAGTCCACTTCTTGTGCTTAGCGCAAGGATTTAGGCTTAGCGCAGCCCCCTCTGCACTAGGGCTCGCTTAGCGCACATTCTGGGCACTCAGCGCACTTCCTCTCTCAGTTGAAAATGGGCTTAGCGCAACTTTGGGCTGGTCAGCGCAATTCCCCTCGGTTGGAATTGTGCTTAGCGCGCCATTCTCGCTTAGCGGGAGACCAAAAGTTATTATTTCAAGATCCCAATAGTCAGACTGTAGAAGCATATCTTAGGGATATCCAGACAAAATTTGAAGATGAGCCAATGGTTAACGAATCCGGTATTGCGATTTCATTGAACTAGGTTTTGGAAAAAAAAATCTAAAATCTCATACTTTCAACTTAGCTCAACAAAACTCCACATAATTCAGCATCTATATCAAGAAATTCACGCATGACTAGTTCAAGGCATACTTCAACACATTCAAGTCTATCATATAGTCAAATAACACAACAAAATAATCAAATATCAAATATAATTACTAATAATATATATCAGGGTTTTATAACTCTCCTACCCTTTTAGAAATTTCGTCCCCAAAATTTACCTAACTCAAACAAGGATGGATAGGCGGCTTGTGTCTGACTCTCTAATTCCCACGTGGCATCTTCTCTTGATGTACCTCCCCAGATCACCTTGACCAATGGAATCTCCTTCCCTCTTAGGTGTTTTGTTCTTCTATCCTCGATCCTCAAAGGAAATATTTCATATGTCAAGTTCTCTTTTACTTGTATGTCGTCCAATTCGACCACATGAGATGGATCATGGATATACTTACGAAGTTGAGACACATGAAAGACATTGTGAAGATTAGAAAGTGATGTGGGTAATGCAATTTGGTATGCCACAGGACTAACTCTTTTAAGAATTTGGAAAGGACCGATAAAGCGAGGTGTGAGTTTTTGGGATTTCAAAGCTCGACCAACCCCAATCCACGGAGTGACTCTCAAGAATACATGATCACCAACCTCGAATTCCAAATCTTTCCTCCGCTTATCCTGATAACTTTTCTGCCTACTCTGAGCAGTCCTCATCCTTTCTTGGATCAACTTCACCTTCTCGGTGGTTTGTTGTACCACTTCAGGTCCTAAGGTGAGGTCTTCTCCAGGCTCTAGCCAACATAGAGGTGTCCTACACCTTCTACCATACAAATCTTCATAGGGAGCCATGCCAATGGTAGAGTGAAAACTGTTGTTGTAAGTGAACTCTATCAATGGCAGGAAACTCTCCCAACTTCCCTTCTGCTCTAAGACACACGCCCTTAAAAGGTCCTCCAATGACTGAATGGTCCGTTCAGTTTGGCCATCAGTCTAAGGATGGTAGGCTGAACTTAGTCTAAGCTTGGTTCCCAACGCTTTGTTCAGGCTCTCCCAAAATCTAGAGGTAAACCTAGGATCTCTATCATACACTATGCTAGATGGCACACCATGTAATCTAACAATCTCACTAATATACAGGGAGGTCAACTTTTCCAAGGAAAATCTGATATTAATGGGAATAAAGTGGGCAGACTTGGTCAACCTGTCAACAATAACCCAGATAGAATCAAAACCTTTGGGGGTTCTAGGTAGTCATACAACAAAATCCATAGAAATACTGTCCCACTTCCACTGGGGTATCTCCAAGGGTTGTAACTTCCCGGAAGGTCTCTGGTGTTCTATCTTAGCCTTCTGACAGACTAAACATGCATACACAAACTCACTAACCTCTCTCTTCATGTTGGGCCACCAAAACATCATCTTGAAATCCTGATACATCTTTGTAGCACCAGGATTTATGCTCAAGTTACTCCTACGTCCTTCCTCTAGGATCATCTTCCTAAGTTCAGGCACATTGGGAACACAAATCCTATCTTAAAGACTCAAGACTCCATCTGATCCCACCTTGAAACTACTATCTTTTCCTGACTCTATTGCTTCTAACTGGGTCCTCAGAAAAGGATCAGTCTTCTAGCCTTTCCTGATATCTCCTAGTAACTCACTGGTAATCCTCAGAGTCCCTAATCTCACACTGTTAGGAGTAACCTCACATGCAAGGCTAAGGTCTCTAAACTGTTCTAGGAGATCCATCTCTCTAATCATCAATGTAGATATATGTAGAGATTTCCTACTCAAGGCATCAACCACTACATTGGCTTTGCCAGGATGGTAGCTAAGCTCAAAATCATAATCTTTAAGAAACTCTAACCATCTCCTTTGACGCATGTTCTGCTCTTTCTGACTAAACAAGTACTTAAGGCTCTTATGATCACTAAGCACCTCAAACTTGGAGCCAAACAGGTAATGCCTCCACATCTTAAGGGCAAAAACTATAGTAGCTAACTCCAAGTCGTGAGTGGGATAATTCCTCTCATGAGTCTTGAGTTGTCTAGAAGCATAGGCCACTACTTGGCCATTTTTCATCAACACTCCTCCTAAACCCATCTTTGATGCATCGCAATACACCTCAAATGGTTTTCTCGGGTTAGGCAAAACTAGCACTGGAGCGGTCGTCAATCTTTCCTTAAGGGTTTGGAAACAATGCTCACACTGGGTGTCCCACACAAAAGCTTGACCCTTACGAGTCAATTTAGTCAAAGGTAAAGCTAACTTGGAGAAACTTTCTATAAATCTTTGGTAGTATCCTGCCAAACCCAGAAAACTCTTAATCTCAAAAACAGATTTAGGACTCTCCCACTCAAGAACGACTTCTATCTTAGATGGATCTACAACTATGCCCCCTTGAGATATCACATGCCCTAGGAAACTAACTTTCTCTAACCAAAACTCACACTTGGACAACTTAGCATAGAGTTGTTGGTCCCTAAGGGTATGCAACACAATCCTCAAATCTTCTTCATGTTCCTCTCTAGTCTTGGAGTATACCAAAATATCATCTATGAATACCACCATAAAACTATCAAGGTAAGGGTGAAAGAATCTATTCATGTAGTCCATAAACACACCTGGAGCATTAGTCACACCAAAGGGCATGACTAGATACTCATAGTGACCATAACGGGCCCTGAAAGCAGTCTTAGGTATGTCCTCAGACTTCACTCGGATCTGATGATAACCCGACCTAAGGTCTATCTTGCTAAACACACAAGCTCCTACCAGCTGGTCCATAAGGTCATCTATTCTAGGCAAAGGGTACTTATTCTTAATTGTTACCTTATTCAACTGGCGGTAGTCTACACACAACCTCATGGTCCCATCTTTCTTCTTCACTAACAACACTGGTGCTCCCCATGAAGACACACTGGGTCTCACAAACCGCTTCTCCAACAACTCCTCTAACTATTTCTTAAGCTCGGCTAACTCTATAGGAGACATCCTATAAGGGGCTATGGATACGGGTCCAGCACCAGGTACTAAGTCTATGGAAAACTCTATCTCTCTCTCAGGTGGCAGACTGATTATATCCTCAGGAAACTCTCTGACAATAGGGAGGTCACACATGGAAACCTTTGTCTCTGTCACTAGGTTAGACAAGATCATGTACACTTGACCATCTCCTTTTAAAGATGTCACAACTTGGTTGGCAGAATAAACATCATATCCTTACTCACTCCAGAATCATCAAATGCCACAGTTTTATCAAAAAAGTTTAACAAGACATGGTTGGAAGATAACCAGTCCATACCAAGAATAACATCAATCTGGCTCAAAGGCAAACAAATCAGATCAATCAAGAATGTTCTACCAAAAATTTTCACAGGACAGTCCAAACAAACATTAGAAGTTAACATAGAACCACTAGTTGGGGTTTCTACAATCAGATTTCTATTCAAAGAAGACATGGGTAGCTTAAATTTCCTTACATGAATAGGATATAAAAGAGTGGGTTGCACCGGAATCAAACAACACAAGTAAAGGAATTCCATTTATGAAACATTTACCTTGGATTAGATCTTTGGATTTCGAAGCTTCAGCACCGTTGAGGGTAAAGACTCTTCCTGTGGCCCTCGGATGTCCAGTTTGACCATTTGGGCCTCCACCATTTTGCTCTTTCTTGAGTCGTGAACAATCTCTTTGAGTGTGTCCCTTTTGTCCATAATTAAAAGAAATTATATCTTTATCTGGAAAATTCGAGGAGATGTGCCCTGGCTTCCTACATCTGTAACAAATGATCTAAGTGGGGAAAGTATTCGGTTTGCTACCACTACCACCTGCAAATCCCCTAGCAACAGTCCTCTGATTGTCATGGCGGTTACCATATTGCTTAAGAGGAGTCGAGTATGGTTTTCCCCAATGTTGAGGCCCATTCTTTTTGTTCCTCATTGGACCTGTCCTACTATAATAGCTCACCCTGTCTCGAGAGTCTTCATCCCAAATCTGACACATGTTAACCAAGAGTGGAAACTAACAAACACCTTGGTAATTCACAGCTTGTTTCACTTCAGGTCACAAGCCATTTAGAAACTTTACACACTTGGAACTTTCACCATCTCTCCCTTGATAATGGGGAAAGTATCTCACCAGCTTCTCAAATTTGGTTGCATATTCAGCCACAGTCATGTTTCCCTGCTTAAGCTCCAAGAACTCCATCTCCTTCTTGTTCCTAACATCCTCGGGAAAGTATTTCTCCAAAAATACCCTCTTGAAGACATCCCAGGTCACATCTTGACCTTCAACCTCTAGGCATTGGCGAGTATTCTCCCACCAATACTCAGCTTCTTCCACTAAAGTATGTGTACCAAAAGCAACCTTTTGCCCCTTCGGATATGCCATAACTTGGAAAATTTTCTCAATTTCCCTTATCCAATTCTAATCACCATCAGGGTTGTATCCTCCATTAAAAGAAGGAAGGTTGTTTCGTTCGAAGTGGTCCAACCCCTGGTACTCAACAGCTCCACCAGCTTCTCCCCTGTTTGGATTCCCCATAGCCTGAGCTAAGGCTTGAAGGGCATCAGCTATCGCACGATCATTCCGTCCAGCCATCACTCCCTATACACACCAGGGAGTCAGACTTGGAAGGAATACACACAAACAAGGAACCACACAAACTCACAACCATCACAAGTTCCTACTTGGTTACTTTTGAGAATTGATGCCTCAATACATTAACACCCACTTTCCATCATTTGTATTTTCTTATTGCTTGCCATATCATCCCATTTCCCTTCACAAATTATACAGATGGCCAGTCTGATAACCCGTGACTCGGCATCGAAACTCATGGTATAGCAGACATTAGAAAAACAAATCCAATATGACTACAACAATCAAATCTCGATAACTCATGGAACACAACAAGTGAGTAAGTGCTAATAGCCAACAACGAACATCAAGCATTAGCAAACAACCAACCTCACGCATTCAACAAAGCAACCAGAGAATGAACAAAAAAACATAGTAGGCTCACAACTCACTGGCCGAAAGGTTCGACCTCCTCTGATACCACTAGTGTAAGGACCCACCTCATCGCTACGATATCACCACTCTAATAACTGAAAAATTAAATTCCTTTTGTTTCTTTTATGAAAACTCCATTATTTTTGCTTATGAAAATCATAGTAAATTTGAATTTCACAAATATATATATATGTCCCCAAACACGCACCAATGTTTAACCGAATACATGAATATTAATATAGTAGTTCAGTACACATCATACACATAATGAAGATTAAATCAGTTCGAACATATAATTAAATCTGTGATTTACATCCTTAATCCAACAAAAGAAATCATGAACCACTATGGAGGAGTTGATTAACAAAACACAACTCTCTCCCCAACATAATCCCAACGTTATCATGTTGGCTTGGCGGCTCCTCATCAAAATCTCATCCCTACACCCTACTGCTGTCATTCTGCTCCCACGAACAAGGTTCGCGATCATCACAGGTATCAGCCACACGATACAAAATTGCAAGGGTGAGTTCATTGTAAAAAGAACCAATGTTAAATCCAAATAATCACAATTAGCAAGAAAACATAAGCAAGCATCATGAGCTTACACAACATTCAATATCCAACACTCACATCCAACAATTGTTCACTGTCCTCATTCAATAATTACTCATCATCTATATTCAACAATTACTCATCATCCATGCATGGATCCAATCAAGACTACACATAATGATGCATGCACCTGACTCAACTCTCAGATGCAATGTGGTACGTACCAACAACCAAATCCCAGGAAATATCCTAAGCGTGTCCACACGACACTCTCACTTAGGAAACCATGCAGAGTTCGTCGAGACCACCCGTTTGCGCACGTAACTGCCCCCCCCCCCCCCCACACCCCCATAGGTGATCAGCCTGGGGAAAACTGGAGTTCCCTACCAGGTGACAAGCCCCCTCAATACAAAGTACACTCTGCCATAATCATTCTATTTCCTGTGTCGTATGAGCTATGAACATGGCCAAAAGCAGTGACAAAGACCATGGACCAATTAAAGCGCCTAAGCATCCCCTCAGAAATACTTAGATTCTTTAACCTCGCTTGTCACCCACGCCTAGGTCATCCGACAAGGTCAGTGCACTTACCCCCCATGAACATACAATACATATTGTCGCAACCTACCCTTCGGCGGGAGGGCGACACGAGACTCACAGACGCGTCTTCCAAGAAAGGAAAATGCGCGGAATCGCCACCAACGTTTATTTGAGGAAAACATCGGAAAAACCGGAAAAAGACGTGGTCTACGAACTTTAAGTGAAAGGTTCAGGAGTTGTATTTACGCATGGGGAAGGTATTAGCACCCCACGCGTCCGTCACAAGGGACACAGCCTTTAATCAAGTGTGCAAATATGACTTCAATTTTTGTTATCTTTCCTTTTTTACGCTTTTTATGTCTATTTATGCCTTTTATATTTTTTTTATCTTTTTGTGGTCGACAAGGGTGTTTCCCTTACTCCTACGTATTCCTCAATTGTGGTAAGGAAATTAGACCTACGTAGTTCTTTGAGAACTAAACGTTGGTTAAATTATTTTTATCCTTTTTTGCAAGATATATTTTGATTGAATGAAAGGTCATTTAAGACATTGGACCATTAAACAATCTTTCGATTCTTTTGAAAGGAGAGAAAACATTAAGGCATTGGACCATTAATGATCTCTTGTTTCTTTTTTTGAAAGAGGTAACAAAGCTACGTGTTGATTTTAGGCTTTAGAAATCCACGTTTCACAAATAAAAGCAGAAAAGACCATTTCAAGGTGTTGGACCTTAAAATGGCTTTTTAGGTGATGACAAAAGTTTGATTTATGAATTGATTTTAGCATTAGTTTCACTTTGGTTATTAGTCAATTCGGTTAAGAAAGAAAAATCCCAAAGAAAAATATCCGATTGATTTTTTTTATTATTTTATTAAAAGATATTTTTTTATTATTATATTATTATTTTGCCTCTTTTTGGTTTTAAACGTGGTTACGGCATGACAGAACGGTCGGATTTCATTTTAACAGAAATTAAAAGATGTTACAATTCAAATGAACAGTGGAAATTTATTTTATTTTTGATTAGGCGAGAAAACGACTTAAATAAATGACTAAAGCACGTCAAAAGGGGATACGAAAAGTAAATGAAATAAAAATAAAAGCATGCGAAGCAAATGGGGACCTCTAAGGGTACATAGAATGAATTGAAAAGTTCGATTTCGGGAACTTACCGGTTGAAGACCGAAGAACGATGAAGAACGGTGGAAAACCTTCACGAAATCGCCCACGGAAATGTCTCAGAAGCGTTACAGAAGCGCCTCGGCTTGGATTTTCTTCACGGAAACAATTTTTCTCACTAATTTTAAGTGATTCTCAGATACCAGGAGGGTTGAACATTTTTGTTCTGCCCTCCTCCCCCTATTTATAGGGGAAAAAAGGGTGGTGGTTGCTGCCCAGCTCGCCCAAGCAAGCTGGGTTGCTTCCACCAGAAGGCACCGCCTTCTGTTGGAAGATCCTGGAAGGCCCAAGTGGGCCTAATTGCTATTTGTACCCCCTATTTACTAAATACACCCCTGCCCTTTTTTTGCTAATTCTTTTTCCGTAACGTTACGGAACTTTACGAATTACATAACGATACTTGTTTTCTATCCGTAATGTCACGAAACCTTATGGATTAGGCAATCATCCCTTGTTTGGCTTCCGGAATGTTACGGAACTTTACGAATTGCGCCTTAACACGTCCTTTCAACTCCCAACATGTCGCGGAACTTCACGGATTGCCTAACGATGGGTGTCAAGTACCGAAGTGGTCAAGCAAGGGTCGCACCCCAACAAATAGATGGTCCCCAAACGAAATTAGGGTATGACAGTTGTCCCTCTTTACTTATCTTTTATTGGAGATAAAAGGGAAGTAAAGATAAGACACTAATTTTGTTCGAGCGGAACACCATTCGGCCGGTCAATCTCCCCGCCAGCGGTACCTACAAAAATCGTGAAAATGATTAGCACCGAACGACCAACATCATCTTGATACTGCCGAATTCGTTCCTCTCGGTTGACACAACGCACAAAATGACCAAAATTTGTCTCTGCGTGCCATCGGACACGATTGTATCTGGATGCCAAAAGGTGCGGAATGAGCATAATTTGTCTCTGCGTGCCATCGGACACGATTGTCTCTGAACGACAAAAAGGTGTGCGGAATGACCATAATTTGTCTCTGCATGTCATCGGGCTCGCCGCCTCTGGATGACAAATGGGCGCAGAATAACCATAATTTGTCTCTGCGTGCCATCAGACACGATTGTGTCTGAATGGCGAAAATGTGTCCGGAATGACCATAATTTGTCTCCGCATGTCATCGGGATCGCCGCCTCTGGATGACAAAAGGGCGCAGAATGACCATAATTTGTCTCTGCGTGCCATCGGACACGATCGTGTCTGAATGGCAAAAAGGAGTCCGGAATGACCATAATTTGTCTCTGCATGTCATCGGGCCCGCCGCCTCTGGATGACAAAAGGGCGCAAAATGACCACAATTTGTCTCTGCGTGCCATCGGACACGATTGTGTTTGAATGGCGAAAGGGTGTGCGGAATCAACATAATTTGTCTCCACATGTCATCGGGCTCACCGCCTCTGGACGACAAAAAGGCACAAAATTACCATAATTTGTCTCTGCGTACCATCAGACACGATCGTCTCCGGATGGCGAAAAGGTGTGCAGAATGACCATAATTTGTCTCCGCATGTCATCGGGCTCACCACCTCTGGATGACAAAAGGGCGCATAATGACCATAATTTGTCTCCGCGTGCCATCTAACACGATCGTGTCTAAATGGCGAAAAGGTGTCCGGAATGACCATAATTTGTCTCCACATGTCATCGGGCTCACCGCCTCTGGATGACAAAAGGCGCAGAATGACCATCTTTGCGTGCCATCGCACACGATCGTGTCTGAATGGCGAAAAAGTGTCCGGAATAACCATAATTTGTCTTCGCATGTCATCGGGCTCGCCGCCTCTGGATGACAAAAGGGCGCATAATGACCATAATTTGTCTCTGCGTGCCATCGGACACGATCGTGTCTGAATGGCGAAAAAGTGTCCGGAATGACCATAATTTGTCTCCGCATGTCATTGAGCTCGCCGCCTCTGGATGACAAAAGGACGCAGAATGACCATAATTTGTCTCTGCATGCCATCAGGCACGATTGTGTCTGAAAGGCGAAAAGGTGTCCGGAATGACCATAATTTGTCTCCGCATGTCATCGGGCTCACCGCCTCTGGATGACAAAAGGCGCAGAATGACCATAATTTGTCTCTGCGTGCCATCGGACACGATCGTGTCTGAATGGCGAAAAAGTATCCAGAATGACCATAATTTGTCTCTGCATGTCATCGGGCTCGCCGCCTCTGGGTGACAAAAGGGCGCAGAATGACCATAATTTGTCTCTGTGTGCCATCGGACACGATCGTATCTGGATGGCAAAAGGTGCAGAATGACCATAATTTGTCTCCGCATGTCATCGGGCTCACCACCTCTGGATGACAAAAGGGCGCATAATGACCATAATTTGTCTCTGCGTGCCATCTAACACGATCGTGTCTGAATGGCGAAAAGGTGTCCGGAATGACCATAATTTGTCTCCGCATGTCATCGGGATCACCGCCTCTGGATGACAAAAGGCGCAGAATGACCATAATTTGTCTCTGCCTTCCATCTCACACGATCGTGTCTGAATGGCGAAAAGGTGTGTGGAATGACCATAATTTGTCTCCACATGTCATCGGGCTCGCCGCCTCTGGGTGACAAAAGGGCGCAGAATGACCATAATTTGTCTCTGTGTGCCATCGGACACGATCGTATCTGGATGGCAAAAGGTGCAGAATGACCATAATTTGTCTCCGCATGTCATCGGGCTCACCACCTCTGGATGACAAAAGGGCGCATAATGACCATAATTTGTCTCTGCGTGCCATCTAACACGATCGTGTCTGAATGGCGAAAAGGTGTCCGGAATGACCATAATTTGTCTCCGCATGTCATCGGGATCACCGCCTCTGGATGACAAAAGGCGCAGAATGACCATCTTTGCGTGCCATCGGACACGATCGTGTCTGAATGGCGAAAAAGTGTCCGGAATGACCATAATTTGTCTTCGCATGTCATCGGGCTCGCCGCCTCTGGATGACAAAAGGGCGCAGAATGACCAGAATTTGTCTCTGCGTGCCATCGGACACGATTGTGTCTGAATGGCGAAAAGGTGTGTGGAATGACCATAATTTGTCTCTGCATATCATCGGGCTCGCCGCCTCTGGGTGACGAAAGGGCGCAGAATGACCATAATTTGTCTCTGTGTGCCATCGGACACGATCGTATCTGGATGGCAAAAGGTGCAGAATGACCATAATTTGTTTCCGCATGTCATCGGGCTCGCCGCCTCTGGATGACAAAAAGGCACAAAATGACCATAATTTGTCTCTGCGTGCCATCAGACACGATCGTTTCCGGATGGCGAAAAGGTGTGCAGAATGACCATAATTTGTCTCCGCATGCCACATGACGTCAGGGTCAGTATGACAGAGATTGTGGGGGCGGCCGACAAAAGCGATGCTCTTGCTCCTACGTATCCTCAATGAGGAACTCAAACCTACATAGTTCTGGATAACTTGTGAAACTAAAATAGTCTCGGTGTTTTCTTCACTAAAATGCAAACTAGCTTTAGTAAAGAGACAAAACTTCCAACTGATCAGAGCAACATATGCTTTTTGGATGAAAAACAATGCGTCTACTGGGGAAGGAGAGTATGCTGATGAAATTTTCTCATAACCATAAATGAGATTTTGGATGTTAGCATTTCGTTTCTAAACAACCATTTAGAGGAAACACTGGGTCCAACAAAAATAGAAGAAAATCACTCAAAGTGTATCAATCGCACACAGGTAAGTGTTTCATCCTAATTTCGAACCATAGATATGTCATGACTCGATTTTGCAAATCATTTCCCATCAAATCAAATATTACATGCGTGATCATGGATCAATAGGACTTTTTCTTGGGAATGGTTTGTTTCTTGTGGGAAATTTGGCTTTGAGTGTTCTTGGCCTTTTCCTTTTCTATTTTTGTTTAGTGTGAGGTGAACAAGTCACCGACGCACAGGATTTTGGTTGGCAATCAAAGGGAGAGCACCACTTTAGGTCGTGGTTCCCTTTCTTTTCTTGTTTACTTGGTGACAATTCTGTATTGTTCAGATATTGTCTGGTCCAAAGACCTTTATGCATATTTCTTCTGTTTTCTTCCGATCTTTGATCGGGAATTTTGTTTCTTTTTGCTTTCTTTCAATCTTTGATTGGGAATTTTCTCTTTGTTTTCTCCGAGAGCAAGGATTGACATTCTCACCCTGGGTCAAGGTTTATGGTAAGTTGGGATTTCGGCTCAAGGCTTGTAGAACGGCTGGACATGACATATGTCAGGGTTTGGTTTGGTTCAGGGATAAAGGGGATGTCCCATATTATTTCCATGACACAAATGCAACAATAATGATTTGGAAATTTTATGCAAAACTAGTCATGCATGCACCTACGGGGACACTCAAGTGTTGAAAAATTTTTGGTCATGTGATGCTAGGGCTCATGATTCATTTTCTCTACTTTAGTCAACCCAGTGTTTCCAAAATATGTTCTTTTATCAATTTGTGCATTCATCCGAGTCCATTTTCGGGCGTTCGGGAAAACATTCACAGCATTCACCCTTCAGGTGTATACACATTTTTTTCAAAAACTGGTTATGATCAGTGAATTTTTTTCAAAGAAAAGTTGGACGTTATCTCTTTTCACAAGCATGTTGTTTTTTTAGCTAGACAACTTTTTTATTATTTTTTTCTTTTTCTCTTCCTTCTTTTTCTTTTCTTGCTTGCTCTTTTTATCATTTATTCATTTTCTCTCCTTTTTTTTCTTTTTCTATCTAAAAAGATCATGCGAACGGGGGCGTACACTACCTACTTACGTCTAACCACAAGGTAAACGAAACGAACGCACGAAATGGTAAGTCGCAAAAACGGCGACGAAATAACTGAGCCATAACGCCAAAAATTTCTAACAGAAACGAAAAATAATAATAGTAATGTTAGTAACCATATAGACAATAACAAAAAACAGTAATGTCAATAGCAATATAGACAATAACAGAAAACAATAATGTCAATAACAAAAGTGCAGTGACCTCGGTCACGTGGCTCCGCTTCCTCCCAAGAAACCAAGCAAGTCCGTCATTTCTTCATCCATACGGGCCTCCTCTGCCTCACCGGGGGATCATGCGGGCTCCTCCCCTGCCTAGGCCTCGGGCCAATCTCCGGGCCATGTGACCTCAACCCCAAACTGCTCTGGAGTAGGGCATGCAAAAGGAGCAAAACCCTGCCCCTGCTGACTGAGGCTGAACCAGTAAAGACACTCATGTATCTGCACCTGCCCCCGGTGGTTGGCCGTCTGCTGGCGAACCAAGTGCTGTAGATAACGCTCCATGCCTAGTGATCCAGCGAGATCGGCCTGATGAGGTGGTGGCGGTGCGTTTGCGGCCTGAGGTGCATCACCCTGTGCCTGCCTAGGCGTGCAATACTTCTCGATGAAGGCCCGGGTGATCGGCGGTCGGATCACCTTACTAGGGGTGATGGGAACCCCAAATGACTGGCAGAAACCCGTGATCAATGTCGGAAATCCCAGGGCCCTGTTAGACTTATCTGGGTCTAGAGGGTGCCTGGTGGGTGGCATACCTGCAAACAAATAGATGGCGTCAACAATCACCTAGGCCACGTGGACACTCATCCGTGTCAAGATGGCATACACCAACTGGCACTTCGGAAGAGGGAGATCGGAGTTATGATCGCTAGGCAAGATATTGCTGAGCAGCAATGTCATCCACGTCTAGGTCAAAGTGGTCATGCTGGTGTGCATGATCCGCACTCGCCTCCCTGCAGCGGTCCGGGCGAAATCCTGCCCCGGTGTGCATAACAGCTGGGCAATGGCCTCCTCGTTGAACCTGTCGGCCCTGTTCCTCCTCTGGCTGAACTCGCACTGCTGTCCTTCCTCCAACACTAGCGGGTCACCCAGGAACTGGCTGAGGGCATCTACGTCAAAGGGAATCCACTGACCCCTTACCCATGAACGCATGTCTCGCACTCCCACCTCTGTGCGCCAAGCATTAGCATAAAACTCCAGGACTACCTCAGGGTCAAACTTAGCCATGGGAGTCACCAGCGACGTCTAATGCCTGCGAGCTATCTCCTCCTAAAAATCCGTATACTCATCCTCCCTGATCTGGACGTGCCTCTCTCTGTGAAACGACCATCCTTTGATGGCCTCGAAGCACTGCTGGTGGTTGGCGCTCCAGAAACGGTGGCTATCAAACTCGAGGGTGGCACTGGACCCTTCCGTCGCGGCGTCTCTCCTAGACCTCTTCGTGGAAAGCTTTTTCGGAGCCATTTCCTGCAAGGACAAACGTTTGGAAAGTTAATTTATAAGGAAGTGTCAATTTAAAGCCTGACCAAGTAACAATGGCATACAATTGCTTCCAACACAAACATCAATTTAGGGCAAACGCACATACATACTTTTATGATCATACATGCACACGAGATGCTCGGTTACCTAAAAAACATATTCATGCATATTCAAAGCATTTTGCTACCCAAATTATATACATGCATTTCTTTGCTAAACTTATACACATACATACTTGAAGTATTCCTGCTACCCAAAGATCATATACACACATGTCTTTGCTAAATTTGTACACATGCATATTCAAAGAATCTTTGCTACAAAAGAAATGACATTTCATGCGTATTCAAGTATCTCGCTACTCAAATTACATTTCAATTCAACAAGGTTTTTGGTGAGGTATCTTTTGCTATCTATATGCAACATACATATATCTTGTGAGGTATTTTGCCACATAATCTACATCTATGTGTGCATGATGAACAACATTCTCAAACATCTATGAGTAAGGCAAACATCATGGTGCAGCCCAAAAAAATAAGCCGCTGGCCAAAAGGGAAATCCCTATCACAATGCTTTCATTTTCATGCTTTCTTGCACTCAAAACCAAAGGCTTGGATTCCTAGGTTCAAGTCCTTAATTTGGGCACTTATTCCAACCTCTACATGTCGTCCATATACACACAAATCAACCCCACAATCCAATGTTCACAAAACCACACCCAAATTTCATTGAGGCATTTCACCGAGCACTTGGTGGGCGCACTTTTGGGTGCCAATAACAAGGGAATAGGGGCAATGTGGCTTGCCCCATTATTTCAGAACACAAGCTAGGCCTAAGGCCATCCCCTACAACCCCCCAATTCAAAGAAAAAAAGCACAAATTTACCCCAAATTGTCTCACGCATTTGGCCAAATTATATATCATTCAAAGCATAAAAGGCATCAATGGAAAGCTCGAAATCAAAGGGTAGTGCACTTACTTGTATGGAGTGACCAAAAACACTAAGAATGGAAGCAAAAGCGCAAAAATGGTGGCCTAGGGGTGAAAATCCATAAATCCCGTGGGTGTTTGTGGTTTTAAATGAGGGGGGAGAGTTTTGGGTGGAGAAAAACTCCCTCTCCCTCGTTTTTATGTTTCCAGGTGCAGGGGTGCTCGCCCAGGCGAGCTAACCTGTATTTTTTTTTTGGGAAGACACAAGTATGCGCACTCTACGGGTCGGAGTTCGCTTACTTGAACCCCCTTTAGAGTAGATGAGGCATCCGATATTTACTTTAAAGACACAACAACAATAATTACTGGGAGTTTAAAGGATACTAGGCTATCCACCAGCTGCGCTTCCCGCTTGTCCAGTGTTGGGCATGAGATAACGATCTATTGATCGTGATCCTAGCCTCTACTTGTGTCCGTCCCTACGTACCTGAAACCAGGAAATGACATCGCGCAGCAAACCGTGGCCGCGTTACCGTTTTACCTCGATTGGTTTCTGCCTTTAGACCCGTCCCGACATTTGACCACTGCCTAAGACGATTATGCTCCTGTCATAAGATAACAAAATATGCATGCGTATGCGTATGCATGAGCATTTTCAAATGCAATAATCCTTTTAGTGAAAGCTGGTCAGGTTCAGTTTTAATTAAACGCTTGGGGCATCCCATGGACTGAGCAAAAAGGCTCAGGTTATCAAATCCTGGACATAGTTTGAAACACAAAGTGAGGACCGGAACCTCAATTGCATATTCTTTTCTTTTAAAAGACTGTGATGAGAAATTATAGCGGACAGGAATCCCTAGGGGAAACCAAGAAGGACATACACAAAAATAAAAGAACATACAACGACTTCCTCAATTGCCCCAGATCCTAAGCGTAGTATCTCTTGACAACATCGGAGTTCACGGGAGTCATACCCTAATTTCGTCCGGGGACTATCCATTGTTGGGATGCGACCCTCGTTTGACCACTTCGAGGTACTTGGGACCCATCGTTAGGCAATTCGTGAATTTTGGAGACATGTTGGAAGCCAAAAGAAAGCATAGTTCGCAATTCGTAAAGTTCCGTAACATTCTGGAAGGCAAAAAAGGGATGATTACGTAATGCGAAAGGTTCCGTGACATTACGGAAAGAAAACAAGTATCGTTACGAAATTCATAAGTTTCCGTAACGTTACGGAAAAAGAATCACCAAAAAAAGGCAGGGGTGTATTTAGTAAAAATGGGGGTGCAAATAGCAACCAGGCCCACTTGGGCCTTCCAGGATGTTCCTCCAGAAGGCGGTTGCTTCTGGAGGAAGCAACCTAGCTCGCCTGGGCGAGTTGGGTGGCAAGCTTCTCCTTCCTTTTCCTATAAATAGGGGAAGGAGGAAAGAACAAACAGGTTCAACCCTCCTGGTATCTGAGAATCACTTAAAATTAGTGAGAAAAATTGTTTCCGTGAAGAAAATCCAAGTCGAGGCGCTTCCGTAACGCTTCCGTGATATTTTCGTGGGGATTTCACAAAGATTTTGAACCGTTCTTCGTCGTTCGTCGTTCGTCGTTCGTTCTTTGTCGTTCTTCGGTCTTCAACCGGTAAGTTCCCGAAATCAAACTTTTCAATTCATTCTATGTACCCTTAGTGATCCTCATTTGTTTCACGTGCTTTTATTTTCATTTCATTTACTTTATGTACCCCCTTTTGACGTGCTTTAGTCATTTACTTAAGTCATTTTCTCTCCTAATCAAAAAATAAAATAAATTTCCACCGATCATTTGAATTGTAACATCCGTTAATTTCTGTTAAAATGAATTCCGACCGTTCGGTCATACCGTAACCACGTTTAAAACCAAAAGGAGGCGAAATAATAATATAATAATAAAAAATAACTTTTAGTAAAATAAATCAAAAAAATCAATCGGACGTTTTTCTGGATTCTCCTTTCTTAATCGAATTGACTAATAACCAAAGTGAAACTAAGGCTAAAATCAATTCATAAACCAAACTTTTTTTCATCGCCTAAAAAAGTCATTTTTAAAGGTCCAACGCCTTGAAATGGTCTTTTCCACCCTTATTGTTTAAACATAGATTTCTAAAAAAACCCTAAAATCAACATGTAACTTTAATACCTCTTTCAAAAATAAAGAAATCATTAATGGTCCAGTGCCTTAATGTTTTCTCGCTTTTCAAAAGAATCGAAAGATCATTTAATGGTCCAACGCCTTCAATGACCTTTCATTCCATAAAAACATATTTTGCAAAAAAGATAAAAACAACCTAACCAAACACTTTGTTCTCAAAGAACTACGTAGGTTTGATTTCCTTATCATAATTGAGAAATACGTAGGAGCAAGGGAAACACCCTCGTCGACCGCAAAAAGACAAAAATATAAAAAGCACAAAGAAATAAAGATGTAAAAAGGGAACATAAAAATTGAAGTCATGTTTGCATAATTTGATTAAAGGTTTTCGTCTCTTGTGACGATCGTGTGGGGTGCTAATACCTTCCCCGTGCGTAAATACAACTCCCGAACCTTTCACTTAAAGTTTGTAGACCACGTCTTTTCTGGTTTTTCTGACGTTTTCCTCAAATAAACATTGGTGGCGACTCCGCGCGTATTCCTTTCTTGGAACACGCACCCGCGAGTCACGCGTCGCCCTCCCGCCGAAGGGTAGGTTGCGACATGTGACACGCAACAAATTTTAGTGAAAGCTGGTTTAGGTTCAGTTTTAATTAAGCGCTTTGGGGCATCCCGTGGACTGAGCGAAAAAGGCTCAGGTTACCATAAACTGCACATGGTTTTAAAGCACGAAGTGAGGACTGAAACCTTAAACTCATGTTCTCTTCTTTTAAAAGACTGTCACGAGAAATATACAATAGACGGGAATCCTTAGGGGAATCCAAGAAGAATACACAAAAAATAAAAGAACATGCAGTGATATCCTCAATTGCCCCAGATTCTAAGCATAGTATCGCTTGACAACATCAGAATTCAAGGGTAAAGGCAGCTCCTCGCCATCCATGTTGGTAAGCACCAGGGCCCCTCCGAAAAAAGCCTTTTTCACAATGAAAGGTCCTTCGTAGTTCGGGGACAACTTCCCTCGATTATCTTTAACAGCGTGGGACATCTTTTTCAGCACAAGGTCCCCCTCATGGAACTTGTGCAAGTGCACCTTCTTGTCGAACGCATTCTTCATTCTTTGTTGATACAGGCGCCCATGGCTCATGGCCGTCAAGCGCTTACCTTCAATAAGGTTGAGTTGGTTGTAGCGTGCTTAAGCCCACTCCGATTCTTCTAAACCTGATTCTGCTAGTATCCTCTGTGAAGGCAACATCTCATGGCAATCTTTGTATGATATTGTCATCTTCTAAATAATTTTCTTAATATTCTAGTTGGCTGCTTCCACAGCTCCGTTCATCTTTGGTCGGTAGGGCGTGGAATTGTGATGCTGGATTTTGAAATCCGTGCACATTTCCTGCATCATCTTGTTATTCAGATTGGTACCATTGTCGGTAATGATCTTCCTAGGGAGTCCGTACCGACAAACCAACTCCCTCTTGATGAATCTAACCACTATACTCCTCATGACATTGGTGTAGGAAGCCGCTTCGACCCATTTGGTGAAATAATCTATTGCCACGAGAATGAAGCGATGACTGTTCGAAGCCTTGGGTTTGATGGCCCCTATGACGTCTATTCCCCACATGGAAAAAGGCCAAGAAGAGGACATGACGTTCAGAGGATGTGGTGAAGCATTGACATTGTCCACGAACGCTTGACATTTATGGCATTTCCTTACATGGATGCAGCAATCACTTTCCATGGTGAGCCAGTAATAACCTGCTCTCAGGATTTTCCTGGCCATAGCATGCCCGTTGGCGTGCGTTCCGAACGAACCCTCATGGATCTCCTTGATCATGTGGTCTGCCTCTTTGGCATCCACGCATCGCAGGAGAGTCATGTCATGGTTTCTTTTATATAGTATGCTCCCGCTCATGAAGAAACCGGCCGTCAATCTCCTCAATGTTCTTTTATCGTTGTCGGAAGCCCCCTGTGGGTATCCTTTTCTTTCAACGAACCGCTTGATATCGAAATACCAAGGCTTACCGTCCCGTTCTTCTTCCACCCGACAACAATGCGCGGGTCTGCCACCAGAACTCAATGTATGGTAGGTCCCCGTGCGGTGTTAGCTGGAACATGGATGCTAGAGTAGCAAGCGCATCCGCCATTTGATTTTCCTCCTGGGAATGTGATGGAAGGAGATCCCATCAAAGGAATCTGTCAACCCCTTGATATAGGCTTTGTAGGGTATCAGCTTGGGGTCTCTAGTTTCTCATTCCCCTCTCAGGTGGTGAATCACCAGTGCTGAGTCCCCATACACTTTGAGCATTTTGACATTAGAGTCAATTGCTGCCTGGACGGCCAGGACACACGCTTCATACTCAGCCATATTGTTGGTGCAGTCAAACCCCAGCCTGGTTGTGAAAGGTATACATTGATTGTCTGGAGAGACCAATACTGCTCCAATGCCATGGCCTAGAACGTTTGACGCTCCATCAAACCATACAGTCCATTTATCCTGATCTTCGTCTAGTTTTTCCTCAAACAAGGTCATGATGTCCTCATCCAGGAACTCGGGATGCATGGGCTGATAGTCGTTGAGAGGCTGCTGAGCCAAATACTTTTATCGCCTTTTGGGTGACGTAAACTATATCAAACTCGGATAGCAAGACTTGCCATCGGGTGATCCGTTTTGTGAGAGTTGGCTTTTCAAAGATGTACTTAACCGAGTCCATCTTGGATATCAACCTGGTGGTATGGCTCAGCATGTATTGTCTTAGACGGTGGGACGCCCAGACTAAAGTACAACACGTTCTTTCGAGCAGGGAGTAATTCATTTCACAGGCCGTGAACTTCTTACTCAAGTAGTAGACAGCGCGCTTTTTCTTCCCGAACTCATCATGTTGCCCCAGCATACATCCCATCGACTCATCCAGAATTGTCATATACAAGATGAGAAGCCTTCCGGGTACCGGTGGCATAAGCACATGAGGATTCATGAGACACTTTTTGATCCTCCCAAATGCCTCTTGACAATCCTCATTCCAACGGACAGTTTGGTTTTTGCGTAAGAGTTTGAACAACGGCTCACAAATAGCAGTGACCTGTGATATGAATCTGGAAATATAATTCAAACATCCCAGCAAACCTCAGACTTGCCTCTCGGTACGGGGTTCCGGCCTCTCAAGGATGGCCTTCACCTTTTCGGGGTCCACCTCTATCCCTTTCTGGCTTACGATGAAACCTAGCAATTTCCCTGATTTGACCCCAAAAGTGCACTTAGCGGGGTTCAACCTCAATTGATACTTCCTAAGCCTTTCGAACAACTTCCACAGGTTGACAAGGTGTTCCTCCTCGGTTTTAGATTTGGCAATTAGGCCGTCCATATAGACCTCGATCTCTTGGTGCATCATATCGTGGAACAAAGCTACCATAGCCCGTTGATAAGTTGCCCCAGCATTCTTGAGTCCAAAAGACATCACCTTGTAGCAGAACGTCCCCCATAGGGTGATGAAGGTAGTCTTTTCCATATCCTCCGGCGCCATTTTTATCTGATTGTAAACGGATAATCCGTCCATAAAGGAAAACAAAGTGAAATTGGCCGTATTATCCACGAGGATATTGATGTGCGGTAAAGGAAAATTGTCTTTGGGACTGGCTCGATTCAAATCCCGATAATCCACACACATTCGCACCTTCCCATCCTTCTTAGGGACTGGTACAATGTTGGCAACCCATTCTGGGTACCGAGCGACTGCCAGAAAACCAGCGTCAAATTGTTTCTTCACCTCTTCTTTTATTTTCAAGGATGTCTCGGGTTTCATCCTCCTCAGTTTTTGTTTTACCGGGGAACACTCGGGATTTAGAGGTAATCGGTGTTGTACAATGTCAGAACTCAAACCGGGAATATCTTGGTACGACCAAGCAAAGATGTCTTCATAGTCTTTCAACAGGACTGTCAATTCTTCACGGATGGGTGTGGTCATACCCGTGCCTATCTTTACTTCCTTTTTCCCACTCCCGGTTCCTAAGTTCACTAGTTCTGTCTCTTCTTGATGAGGCCCTATTTCTTGGTCCTCATGGGCGACTATCTTCTCCAACTCCGGGGGAAGTTCCACATCCTCGTCCTCTTTATCCTCCGTTTGATTTGTTTCTTGCTCGAAATCGATGGTCGGGTCCCAAGTATTAGTACCTTCGAGGGACTCGTCGTCAAATCTGGCGTTTAAACGTAAAGAAATAAACATGCAAATGGATGAGAATGGATAGAGACATAGGAACAAATGAAGAAAGATCTTTTACTTTATAATTTTTAGGAATAAAAGACATAAAGCCTTAACAAAAGAAAACTCTAAAGCCTAGGCCCAACTGTAGAGTTTAAAAGCCACAAAGGGTTACATTATGCTTGTTGCGTAAATGTACGGGCGTTCCTCCACTCGCCAATTTCCTAGTCGGAAACAAGGAGGGCATGGTCATACCAACTCCGACCCACTTGGCGAATCATCTTCACATATCGCAATGACTTGGCCTTCATGTTCTAGACTCGCGCTTATAAAGCAACTACTGATGTGGTAGGGCGAGCCTCCTTTGACTTCTTGTCCCAGTCACGAGCCTTGACCTCCGCTCTTCCTTCCTGTAATGTCTTTCTTTATGTCCGCTTGTGTGGGTTTATAGCCTAACCCAAACTTCCCGCGGTTTCCTTTAGCGCTTATCAGGCTGGTTATGCTGCCGTTGTCCTTGCCTAAACCCATTCTGGGCTCGTACCCATTCCCCAACATCACTCGGGCCATCATTACTGCCGCATCGGACAGGCAAGGTTGCCTAGAGAAGGAATCTACAGAGGCAATGCTAACCACCTCAAAAGACTGGAAGGCCGTTTCTAATGACTCCTCTGCGGCTTCCACATATGGCATAGAGGATGGGCAACTCACCAAGATGTCTTCCTCGCCCGATACGATAACCAAATGCCCTTCCTCTACGAACTTCAATTTTTGGTGGAGTGTAGAGGGAACGACTCCCACCGAATGGATCCATGGGCGCCCCAACAGGCAGCTGTAAGCGGGGTTAATGTCCATTATTTGAAAGGTAACCTGACAGGTATAGGGGCCTCTCTATACAGGGAGGTCGGTCTCTCCCCTAACCTCTTGGCAGGTGCCGTTGAAGGCACGGACTACCATGGAACTTGGCTTTAGATGGGAAGCATTAAACGGTAATTTCTCCAAAGTGTTCTTGGGCATTACGTTTAAACTGGAACCGTTATCGATAAGCACCTTGGCTACGACATGGTCCATGCACTTGACTGATACATGTAAAGCCCTGTTATGCCCTCTCCCCTCAGCAGGGATTTCTTCTTCGGCGAAGGCGAGATAATTTTTTGGCGGTGATATTATTGACGAGTCCTCCAAAGCCCTCTATAGAGATATCTTGAGCCACATGAGTTTCGTTCAAGACCTTTACTAGCAAAGCCCGATGAGGCTCAGAGCTCATGAGTAATTCCAAAAGAGAGACCCTGGCCGGGGTTTTGTTGAGCTGTTCAGTGACCTTGAACTCGCTCTGCTGAATAATGCGGAGAAACTCGCTTGCTTCCTCTAGCGACACTTCCTTCTTGCCGCAACCATCCCTTTTCTCCAGAAGACCCTTTACCTGAATATCCTCGTTCAGAGTAGGGGTCGTCTTCTCATTTTGTTCCTCTACCATCTTGGCCTTTCCCTTAATGTTTGAAGGTTGTGTTGGCAGGTTGGAAGGTGCAAACACGCGACCGCTGCGGGTCACACCGCTCAGCCCCGTGATATTGGTTACCTTGGCCGACAATGAGCTAACGTCGGTGGTTTCTTTTTCCCTTTCACTCAGAGGTGTATACCTCCACAGGACTGCGTGGCTGTTTTGGTATGGGAAAGGAACAGGTTTAGTTGCCGGGGAGTATTGGGGCTTTTGTGGAGCTACGTCCTTGGTGAAATATATCACCAAAGGTTTAGGCCTTCCAAAACTTTTCTCATCCGTGGACTGCATACATATATGCTGCTCTTCCCTCCCCTCATCACCGACTTCCAGTCGGCCTTGATTTATCATTCGTTGCAACAATTCCTCTACTGCCAAACATGTTTCCATGTTATGTATCTCGCCGAGATGCAACAAACAAGAATCCTCTTTATGCCCACCGTGGGGAATCACACCTCCCTTTTGTAGGGCCTCAAAGATAAACCTCCTAGAGGTTGCCACGTCCTTTAAAGGTTTAGACCTGCGCGGCCTATCCGACTCAATGGCATTAACCGCTCCCCCTCCATGATTGGCGAGCGGGTTGGTTTTCACGTTGGGCCGATCCTCTTGAAATGTCAGCCATCCAGCATCTATCAAATGTTGGACCTTGTACTTAAGAGCCAAGCATTTTTCGATGGAATGCCCCGGGTATTCCCATGGTACATGCAAGTTGCGTTAGGATCATACCACTTTGGGAAAGGGGGTTGGTAGATCTTCCCGGGAGTTATTACGACCATTTGGTTGGCGATAAGGGACGGCAAGAGGTCTTCATACGTCATTGGGAGTGGGGTGAATTCTGGAATTGGCTTCGGGGGAAAGTTCCTCATTGTGTTGGAATTGCCGGCCGGGCGAGTCGTGGTTGGGGCCGGAACTTGGGGGGCCTCCCTCTGGATGGGTGCCTTAGGCTGCACGGGTGCTGAATTGGAGGAGTTCCCGGCGCGAGCTGAAAAGCTCGGATGATGTTGCGCATATTGATGTGTTCCATGAGAGGTCTGCGGGGGCTTGACCCATGCGGGCGCCGAAGTGACGGCATGGGTATCTCCCTCCTTCCTTTTTGCCCCAGTTGCTCTGACTCTTTTAGCATGGGTACTTATGGAAGAAACGTAATCGAAATTCCCTCTTTTCAACCCTACTTCAATTCTTTCCTCAGTGAATACCAAGTCCGCGAAGCTGGAAGGCATGTAGCCTACCAACTTCACATAGTAAAACACTGGCAAGGTGTCTACCATCATGGTGATCATCTCCCTTTCAACCATGGGAGGGGCCACTTGTGCCGCCAGGTCTCTCCACTGCTGCGCGTATTCTTTAAAGGTCTCACCTTCCTTCTTAGACATATTTTGTAGCTGAGTGCGATCGGGAGCCATATTGGAATTATACTGATATTGCCTTAGAAAAGCAGTAATCAGGTCCTTCCAAGTACGGATGCAAGAATCTTCCAAATTAGTGTACCAAACAACCGCGGCTCCAGCCAAGCTATCTTAGAAAAAGTGTATTAACAACTTTTCATCCCTAGAGTGTGCCCCCATCTTTCGACAATACATCTTGAGATGGTTCTTAGGACAAGTCGTCCCTTTATACTTGTCAAAATCAGGCACTTTGAATTTTGGAGGGATGACGACATCCGGTACCAAGCAAAGATCCGTCATGTCCACGAACGAATAGTCATCGAAGCCTTCAACAGCTCTCAATCTCTCCTCGAGGAGATCGAGTTTCCTTCTTTCCTCGGTCCCCGGGGGTGGTCCTTCTGTGGACAAGAATATTGGTTGTGCTGTGAGGTTGGGCTGAGGCAAAGTGTTGGGTGTCGGCCCCTCGACGGGGATCGGGGGGTAGAACTCGACATCCCCTTGGGCATACTCTTGATGATCTTCGTGGACCTCGTCGGGCTGTCGAGGAGGCTCCCCTTCAAGGATGGGGGAAGAGACATGACCCGCATCATCTTGCATGACTGGCGGCGTGTAATTAGGCGGTAATCCATAAGGGTAAGCCACCCGGTTGTATCCCAAATGGGGGTTGCTATTGTGCCCCAGTGTGCTCCTTCCTCGTCCTATCATATTTGGGGGAGGATGGTGCGTGGAAGCTAGGAGAGTTGGGTCTGCATCGGTAGCCGAACTAACAGCGGTAACGGCGGCCACGTTTTTCTCCATGAGTTGCCTCATTCCTAACATGGCCTCCATCATGTAAGCCATTTGTTCTTTCAGAGCCGACATGTCGGCTTTCATCTATTCATGTGTCTCGTCTTGATCACCCATCGTTCTAGATTTGGATCTGTTGCGATAGGGATGCCTTGGGGCGCGTTTAGTTATGGTGTTTTTTCCTGAAAAAACCAAACATGAGGAGTAGGTAAAATAATGAATGCATGTTAGAGATAAAATGCAGGAGTGATTTGATTCGCACTGACTTTTGGAGTAAAAACATGGGATAAACTCATTTTATTCAAAAAGTTATAACTAGTCAAGATCTGAGTGACAATACAAGTTCCCTAGCGGTTTCTAATTATATGGGCCATTAGATCTATCATATGCTGACAATAGCCGAGAAGTCCATGGATCTCCTCGGGGGCGGAGTAGGTGTCCGCCACTGCCTTGGCCTTGGCTAGTAGTCGGGGAAGCTCTTGACTCCTGTTCAAGGTAAGGGCAAATTGGTCCATCCACATCGTTTCCTCTTGATGTAGTGAGTCGATCACCCTTCCTCTGGCCTCCTTTTCCGCGTACACTTGGGCATACTCGTCCGCCACTCTATGCTCGTGGGTCGCGGCTAGATTTAGTTCTTCTTGGTACTTGGTGATGATAGCTAACATGTTGGTCTCTGTCTCGCATAACCGCTGAGACAAAATTCTTTTGGACCTTGAGCAAGCCTTCAATTCATCTTTCAAGATCAAACTGTCTACTCATGATTGGTCCCTTTCCTCTCTTCAGAGTTTAAGCTCGCTATTGCTGCCCCACAAAGCCCCTCGGAATTTGTTCCGGTCGTGTTCTTCCCTACAAGCCCTCTTGGTTTCTCGTTCCAAGGCTTTGGTGATAGCCACATTTACATCTCTCAGTTCGGTATTCTCCTTTCGGATTTTCAGAGCTACTGATTTGAACCTTTCTTTAACTGTTTGGGCTTGCTCGAGTTTTGCCCTAAGGGCCTGCACCTCTTCGTCTTCCTCCGGTGCCTCAACTTCCTCTCTTTTAGCGGTTCTCAAACTTGGAAGCCAATCAAAACCTTGCACGTGGGCTTTTAACCACTTACAATAGCCACCAATGGGCCCATTTTTATTGCCCCTGAGTTCCTTGTCCTTCTTTTGCAACACCTCCTATGCCTTGCAGACCTTCTGAAGTGTCTCCACATTGGTCTTATTGAAACCTTGTGAAATGACAGGCATGAGCTCATCCTCTAGTGGCGCCCCTCTCATAGGGTAGCCAAGTTGTCTTATAGCAAGAACAGGATTGTAGCTGATGCAACCCCTCGTCCCCATCAAGGGAACATTTGGAAATCCTTTGCATGAAACAAGAACTCCGGTTCTTCCATCCTTCCATCGAGGGAACCAGTTGACAGATGCTCCTTCTTTGCTCGCTAAGAGTTGGTCCCAATTTGCCCCTCCTTTCTCTGTGCATGAACGGTGGCTTTCTAGTGGGCAAGCATGCCTCACCTCTTGGCGAAAAAGGTGCGAAACTAACCATACATAAAGAGCTGGAGTACAACAAACAATCCTTGTATTGCTCTTTTCACATCTTCGGTCGAAGGTGTCATATAAGTCGGCTAGCATAGCGACAACCGAGCTTTCCTTGTGGTTATGATAGGCAAGAAAAGCGTCGATCGCTGCTAGGTCCACCAACCCATCCACATTCGGAAAGAGGACTCCTCCAAAGATCAACAGTGCGAGAATATCTATGAACGGGGTCCACTCGCCTTTACCTGCCAAGATTCTTGCTTTTGCCTCCAAATATTTTCTTGGTATTCCAACCACCCCATTTTCGACTTGCTTCCTGTGGTCTAATTCCTGCGTCGAGATTTGGACTATCTTGGAAATTCTAGCTAATGAGGGATAGAACCCTGAGAAGAGGTATGGTTTCCTTCCCCCTAGAGGGCATCCAAGGATCTCTTCAAATTCTTCTACCATAGGTGATAGCTGGAAGTCCCCAAAGTTGAAGCACCTCAACGGCTGATCATAATACTGGGCAAGGGAGGCAATGGCCTCTGTGGAGACTTCTACCATGGCTAAGTCCCAGATTTTACCGTAAGCTTTGCGAAAAGCTTACCGTTGGAGCTGACCCATTAACTGCCCTAACTCCTTTAGACTGGTGGTCCCTAGGCTCTTGACCTTGACTTGATAGAACCTCTTTTTAAGTGAAGGCATTTGACTTGATCCCATGTTTTACTAAAGTGAACAAAAAATCGGCGCGAATTAAAACTCCGACATCTATCATGGGTGGAATGGATGAATGCATGAAGAAATGCATAAAACACAAATGCGATTTATGAATACGAGAGCCCGAGAAATCATCTCCTTCTTAGATACAACGTCTTGAGGTAGCAAAGTGCCTGACGTATGTATTTAAGAAGGTGGTACGGACCCTCCGTTGGTTTGACAAAGAGAGTGGGCCAAAACAGAATCCGTGCGTGATGCATATGCGAAAGGCGCAACACGGGAGTGTACAGTATGACAATATTCACAAAATATAAGCAAAAGGGTACATGACACTTATGCATGGCAGTGTGAAAAAATGGCACGCAGCGTGTCCGCTTCGTGCCCCTATTCAAGGGGCCTATATGGGAGAGAGCTAAAAAGGTTTTTAGTGATAATCCCTAAGGTGGTCATATCTCTCTTGATGGTCTCTGGAGGTATCATCCTTTTCGAAGAACATATTACAGCAGTAGGGACTACTAGCAACAATATGTTATCAAAGAGAAAAACTCTAGATGAGGGTTCACTGTAATCAAGCAAGTCGGAGACCTAGCATGATCACAGATCAGCAAGTCGAAGAAAAACCGTAGGAAGTTTGTATTGTCGCTCAGATCTTGACTAGTTATAACTTTCTGAATAAAATGAGTTTATCCCATGTTTTTACTCCAAAGATCAGTGCGAATCAAATCACTCCCGCATTTTATCTCTAGCATGCATTCATTTAGACACTGCCATGCATATAACCTAAATGTCATGTATGCCTTTGCTGTATGATTATTTGAGGATATTGCCATCTTGTGTACATCCCCCTGTTGCGCTTTTGCGTATCTGCATCATGTCGTCACACATACGTTGTATGTTGGTCTCGTCTTTTGTCATGGGAAGCCAGAAGATCCATATCACCTTCTTAACTGCACACATGGGGCACTGCGTCCCCGAATGCGCAAGTAAGAAGGGATAATTTCCGGGCTCTCGTGTCCGTAAATGCATTCATATCATGCATCGCATAAGCATCTCTTCATGGCATCATAATGAACATATCATTCCTGCATTTGTCCGTTATCATATTCCAGCATCACATTTTGCATGAATCATTGCATCATCATGCGTATGCGTTCAACATACTTTTTGTTCTACATACCTTTTGTTTTTCATGTTTGCTCATGCATGATCCTTGTGTTTCCCTCTGCAAAACAAAAACAAACAAAGAGGGGGGAAGCATGAAAAATCCTGATGCATTCTTAGTTGCATATATTCGGTACCATGATCCAACCATGTTGGGATCATAAACCCGTTTAACTTAAAAACAAAATGATTGAACATGGTACCTAATGCATGGTTAACTAGGAAATGATGTTTCCTCGAGCATCTCAATTTCATAATTACATTTTCCATGCATAGCTTAAAGTATGCCCGAGCCATTCATCCCTATGAAATGTTGTTGAAGTATTGGCGATCAGAATTGCCATTCCTTGGATTATGGGTTGAACCAAGCTCATGCTTTTACGAAAAAAGGTTCATCAAGTCAAGTTGAAGCATGAAAGTAACCATCTTGCAAAAAATTGGGGCAAAAGATGGATCGGGTTACATCACTGCTTCGTCTACTGCCAAACACATTTAGGACTATTGATGTCCTTGTTACTTCCATTTTCACCTTGACAAAGATGTCATGGACCATTTTGAAGATCTAAATTGATTCAACCCTATGTCCTGCGCAAAAATTCGCAATACTTTAAATGTGCATCATTCGCATACATCCATCCTTTTCATTGGTTGCATTGCTCATTTCATTCTTTCCTTGAAAAGAAATGAACTTAATCATTATTATCAAATCAAAAAACACGCTTTGCAGTGCCCTTACCGAACCTGTGCTAGAGCTAGAGTAATGGGTGAAGTAAAGGAGGTGCAAGAGCAAATGAAGGCCGACACGGAGGCCTTGAAAGGAAAAATGGCCACAATGATGGAGGCCATGATGAGCATAAAGAAGATAATGGAGGTCAGTGCGGCTTACCGAACCCGTGCTAGAGCTAGAGTAATGGGTGAAGAAGAGGAGGTGCAGGAGCAAATGAAGGCGGACATGGAGGCCATGAAAGAGAAAATGGCCACAATAATGGAGACCATGATGAGCATGAAGAAGATAATGGAAGCCAATACGGTTGCAGTTGTCGCTACCAACGCTGTTGCTAAGGTGAACCCAATGCCCCAGTCTGATCTCAACCAAATGAATCATCCAACCTCAGATATGGTGGGCAAAGATTTGGGAAGTACGGACGGCCCCATGATGTGCAAATTCAAAACAAGCACGCCTTCCCGCCATATGGCTCGCCTCCCAAGGAGGATGTCAATAACTCCGCTCCCATACTCATTGAAAGCCAACAACCTCAATCTGATCATGCACATGTCTCTCAACCCATGGGGGAGACACATGGAATGCCCCACCACAATCTAGCCGACTTCGAGCCTTGCCTCGGATATGCTGCTGAAGGGTAAGCAGTTGGTGGTATACTCCTGCAAAACACTTTGGAAGGCCCTCAGTATCACCCACAACCACACCCCTTGCATTCCACACCGGGTAAAAACCCTCATGCTATGGCAGAAATGGGAAAGTTGGATCATCTAAAGGAAAGGTTCATGGCCATTGAAGGAGGTGAAGATTATGCCTTTGCTAACCTAGAAGAGTTGTTCCTAGTACCCAATATCATCACCCCTCCCAGGTTCAAGGTGTCGGACTTTGACAAGTACAAGGGGACTACTTGCCCTAAGAACTATCTAAAGATGTGTTGTCGAAAGATGGGGGCATACGCAAAAGATGAAAAACTGCTGATACATTTTTCCCAAGAAAGTCGTACTGGGACAGCTATCACCTGGTATACTAACTTAGGAACCTTCCTGAGTCCATTCTTGGAAGGACCTAATGGTTGCCTTCGTTAGGCAGTGTCAGTACAATTCTGATATGGCTCTGGATAGGATGCAACTACAGAACATGTGCAAAAAGGGGGCACAAATCTTTCAAAGAATACGCCCAAAGATGGAGAGACTTGGCAACTCAAGTGGCACCTACAATGACGGAGAAAGATATGATCACAATAATAGTAGACACATTACCAGTGTTTTACTATGAAAAATGGTGGGGTACGCACCTTCAAAGCTTTACAGATTTGGTCTTCACCAGCGAAAGGATCGATGCACTTTTATACTTTCTTTTGCTATATATAAGACTCAAAGCATGATAGCACGCATAGACTAACATCGTCTTCCGCGCCTTTTGACATCCAAAGGCGGCGGGCCCGATGAAACGCGGGAACCATTTGGTCCCGCACTTTTAAACTTTCTTTTGCTATCTATAAGACTCAAAGCATGATAGTACGTAGAGACTAGCGTCGTCTTCTACGCCTTTTTTCATCTAGAGGCGGCGGGCCCGATGACGCGCGGGAACCATTTGGTCCCGCACTTTTAAACTTTCTTTTGCTATCTATAAGACTTAAATCATATAGCACACAGAGACTAACGTCGTCATCTGCGCCTTATGTCATCCAGAGGCGGCGGGCCCAATGACATGCGGTTATCCGCACGCTCGATGAGTGATAAACGCGCAGAGACAGATTCTGCGCCCTTTGTCATTCAGGAGCAGCGAGTCGAGTGGTAAACGCGCAGAGACAGATTATGCGCCCTTTGTCATTTAGATTTCCCAAGTTGAGTGATAAACACGCAGAGACAAATTTTGCGCCCTTTGTCATTCAGGAGCAGCGAGTCGAGTGGTAAACACGCAGAGACAGATTCTGCGCCCTTTGTCATTCAGATTTCGCAAGTCGATGAGTGATAAACGCACAGAGACAAATTTTGTGCCCTTTGTCATTCGGGGACAGTAAGTCAAGAGGTGGGGAGAGACAAATTATGGTCATTCCGCACACCTTTTCGCCATGCAGAGGCGATCGTGTTCGGTGGCACACAGAGACAAATTATGGTCATTCTGTGTCTTGCTGCCCAGGCTCGATCGTGTCCAACAACACACAGAGACAAATTATGGTCATTATGCGTCTTGTATCAACCAAGAGGAACGAATTCAACAGTATTAGGATGATGTGTCGGTACTGATCATTTTCAAATTTTTGCAGGTTCCGCTGACAGGGAGATTCATCGTTCGAATGGTGTTTCCCTCGAACGAAATTAGTGTCTTATCTTTACTTCCCTTTTATCTCCAATAAAAGACAAGTAAAGAGGGGTAACTGTCATACCCTAATTTCGTTCGGGGACCATCCATTGTTGGGATGTGACCCTCGTTTGACCTCTTCGAGGTACTTGGCACCCATCGTTAGGCAATTCGTGAAGTTTCAAGACATGCCGAAAGCCAAAAGAAAGCATGGTGCGCAATCCATAAAGTTCCGTAACATTCCAAAAGGCAAAAAAGGGATGATTACGTAATCCGTAAGGTTCCGTAACATTACGGAAAGAAAACAAGTATCGTTACAAAATTCGTAAGTTTCTGTAACGTTACGGAAAAAGAATCACCAAAAAAGGGTAGGGTGTATTTAGTAAAAATGGGGGTGCAAATAGAAACCAGACCCACTTGGGCCTTCTAGGATGTTCCTACAGAAGGCGGTTGCTGTAACACCCTGATATATATATCTATATATTATTAGTAATTATGTTTGATGTTTGATTATTTGTTTCGTTATTTTCATCCGTAATTATTTTTAAGGAAGTTAATTTAGTTAATAGAGGGGTGGATAGATAAGGATGTAGCTTCTCAAAGAATCCTCTTGAGAAAGCTTCTCAAAGAAGCCACGAGGAAGCTTCTAGAGGAAGCCTCTTAATGAAGCTTCTAGAGAAAGCTACATGAAGCTGCCTCGGTAAAAACGCTGCCCAGCCTTCATTAACCGTTGGATCTTCTCGAAATGTGGTCTGCAACTTCACAAAAAACTTTTCCATGATCTGACCGTTGGGATCGTTTAGAAGATGTCTGGAGTGTGCTAGAAGCCTCTTAATGAAGCTTCTGGAGGAAGCCTCTTAATGAAGCTTCTAGAGAAAACTACATGAAGCTGCCTCGGTAGAAACACTGTCCAGCCTTCGTTAACCGTTGGATCTTCTCTAAATTTGGTTTTCAACTTCACAAGACAATTTACCATGATTTAACCGTTGGGATCTTTGAGGAAATATCTGTAGTGTGCTAGAAGCTTCCGTTCCCGAGAGCATCTCTTATTTAAGCATTTCAGCCTTTGCTTTCTTGTAGCTTAGGAAAAATGCCATTTCTTCTTCTTTCTTTCTTCCAAATCCATTTCTAAAGTTCCAAGTACTTTCTCCATCACCCACATCCACCATTAGCCACCACAAACCATCATTGTTCTCCATTGAAAACCCACACCGAGAGGAACCCTTCAACCGAAGCAGAATTTCCAACTTGGCTTGCGGTTTCGGTAGAGAACGAAAACCCTAATCTGATCTTTCGTTTTCTTTCGAGGTAACCATGGTTCTATGCTTGTTTCTTGTTAGTTTCATCTTGTCTTTGCATCTTTTCTAACTTTGCAACCACCATTGCATGTCTTATGCTTCCTTTGAAAAACCTTACAAAAAGAGACTTTGTAAACATTATCCTTTCATGAAATGCATGTTATTTTCGTAACCTACACTGAACCCCGATCACATTGGCGTGGTCGGAATTTCCAAATTACGTTCCTTTGTAAAACCCGAAATACTCTCAGCTCTTTCATGTAGTGATGTGGGTGTTTGACCCAGAGCACTGTTACTAGCTTTGTTTTCTTAAATCGATACTAAGTCTCCTTCGTTTTGGCATGGTAGAGGCTTGTGTGGAATCGACAAGCAAGGACAAAAAGGAATCTTCAAGTGACGCGACGAGGAATCCGTGGGGTAGCTCACTATAGGTAAGGGGAGTTTATTATAAAATTTACCGATTTAACACCATAGTTAGGGTCAGGGAACCTAGCTATGAGGATATCTGCCTGTCCCTGTTGCATGCTGATTTTTCTTCAAAGAAAATTACGTTTTAACTAATGGGATGTGATATATATATATATATATATATATATATATATATATATATATATGTATTGTGATGAATGATATTGTTTTGGTTGTTTGAAATGTGTTGTTTGAAGACCGTGCGTGTGGAAAAGATATTGTTGCATTTGTTTGAATTGTTGTTGATGTTGCTATTGAGGATTTTAATTGATATGTGATGATAATGATAATTATGATGATATTGATTTGAGATGATGTTGTTAATAAAGACCATGTCAACATGAATTGTTATTATTGATGAATATGTGAATATGAAATGAGGTTGTTGTTGTTGTTGATAACGTCATCGACATGTTGCATGTTGTGTATGTTCGTGGGGGGCACTATGCACTGACCTTTCAGGGTCTTTGGCACTAGCTTTTGGCCACGTTCATACGTTGGATGTTGTGTATGATCGTGGGGGGCACTGTGCACTGACCTTCCAGGGTCTTTGGCACTAGCTTTTGGCCACGATCATACGTCGTATGAAGTGTATGTCATGGGGGGGTAGAGTGCACTGACCTTGTCGGATGGCCCAGACGTGGGTAACTAGCGTGATTAGAGAATCTAAGCACTTCTAAGGGGATGCTTAGGTGCTTTAATTGGTCCATGGTCTTGGGCACTTACTTTTGGCCGTGATCATAGCTCATACGACACAGGAAATAGAGTAACTGTGGCCAAGTGTACTTTGTACTAGGGGGCTGTCACCTGGTAGGGAACACCTTTGGGCTCCCAGGCTGATCACCTATGGGAGGGGGGCTGTTACGTGCACAACCGGGTGGTCTCGACAAACTCAGCACAGTTCCCTAAGTGAGAGTGTCGTGTGGACATGCTTAGGCTATTTCCTGAGATTTGGTTGTTGTTGGTACGTACCACATTGCATCTGAGTGTTGAGTTAGGTGCATGCATCATTCTGTGCAGTCTTGATTGGGTCCATGGATGGATGATGAGCAATTGTTGGATGTGAATGATGAATATTTGTTGGATATGAGTGTTGAATAATGATTGTTGTGTATGCTTATCATGTTTGCCTATGTTCCTTGCTAATTGTGGTTATTTGGAATTGGTATTGGTTCTTTTATAATAAACTCACCCTTGCAATTTTGTATCGTGTGATTGATACCTGTGATGATCACGAACCTTGTTCGTGGGAGCAGAATGACAGTGGCAGGGTGTAGGGAGTAAGATTCTGGTGAGGAGCCGTCGAGCCGACGTGATGACGTTGGCGTTATTTTGGGAGAGAGTTGTGTTTTGTAATCAACTCCTCCGTAGTTGGCTTTTAAGTTTTATTTTGTTGAGTTAAAGATGTAAAATTGGAATTTTAATTTTATATATATATATATATATATATGAACATATTTAATTTTCGTTATGTGTATGACATGTACTGAATTATTGTTTCTATGTAATTATGCATATTCACTTAAGTAATGACGTGTTGTTGGATGAATCTATGTTGTGACAAAATCACTTCTATTTTCATAATAAAAAATTAAGAGAGTTCTTTTTATAAAAATTGAAATTATCGAATATTAGAGTGTGGATACCGTAGCGACGAGGCGGGTCGTTACAGTTGCTTCTGGAGGAAGCAACCGAGCTCGCCTGGGCGAGCTGGGTGGTAAGCTTCTCCTTCCTTTTCCTATAAATAGGGGAAGGAGTGAAGAACAAAAATGTTCAACCCTCCTGGTATATGAGAATCACTTAAAATTAGTGAGAAAAATTGTTTCCGTAAAGAAAATCCAAGCCGAGGCGCTTCCATAACGCTTCCGTGACGTTTCCATGGGTGATTTCACAAACATTTTCAACCGTTCATCATTCGCTCTTCGTCGTTCTTCGGTCTTCAAACGGTAAGTTCCCGAAATCGAACTTTTCAATTCATTCTATGTACCCTTAGTGGTCCTCATTTGTTTCGCGTGCTTTTATTTTCATTTCATTTACTTTTCGTACCCCCTTTTGACGTGCTTTAGTCATTTACTTAAGTCATTTTTTCGCCTAATCATAAAATAAAATAAATTTCCACCGATCATTTGAATTGTAAAATCCATTAATTTCTGTTAAAATGAATTCCGACCGTTCGGTCATACCGTAACCACGTTTAAAACCGAAAAGAGGCGAAATAATAATATAATAATCAAAAATAACTTTTAGTAAAATAAATAAATAAAATCAATCGGACGTTTTTTTGGATTTTTTTTTTCTTAATCGAATTGACTAATAACCAAAGTGAAACTAAGGCTAAAATCAATTCATAAACCAAACTTTTTGTCATCGCCTAAAAAAGCCATTTTTAAAGGTCCAACGCCTTGAAATGGTCTTTTCCACCCTTATTGTTTAAACATAGATTTCTAAAAAACCCTAAAATCAACACGTAACTTTATTACCTCTTTCAAAAATAAAGAAATCATTAATGGTCTAGTGCCTTAATGTTTTCTCTCTTTTCAAAAGACTCGAAAGATCATTTAATGGTCCAACGCCTTAAATGACCTTTCATTCCATAAAAACATATTTTGCAAAAAAGATAAAAACAACCTAACCAAACACTTTGTTCTCAAAGAACTTCGTAGGTCTGATTTCCTTATCATAATTGAAGAATGCGTAGGAGCAAGGGAAACACCCTCATCGACCGCAAAAAGACAAAAATATAAAAAGCACAAAAAGAAATAAAGACGTAAAAAGGGAACATAAAAATTGAAGTCATGTTTGCACAATTTGATTAAAGGCTGTCGTCCCTTGTGACGAACGTGTGGGGTGTTAATACCTTCCTCGTGCGTAAATACAACTCCCGAACCTTTCACTTAAAGTGTGTAGACCACGTCTTTTCCGGTTTTTCTGACGTTTTCCTCAAATAAACGTGGGTGGCGACTCCGCGCGTATTCCTTCCTAGGAACACGCACCCGCGAGTCACGCGTCGCCCTCCCGCCGAAGGGCAGGTTGCGACAACGGGTGAAGGTAGCTCCTCGCCATTCATGTTGGTGAGCACCAGAGCCCCTCCGAAAAAATCCCTTTTTACAACGAAAGGCCCTTCGTAGTTCGGGGCCCACTTCCCTCGATTATCTTTAACAGCGTGGGACACCTTTTTCAGCACAAGGTCCCCCTCATGGAACTTGCACGAGCGCACCTTCTTGTCGAACGCGTTCTTCATCCTTTGTTAATACAGGCGCTTATGGCTCATGGCCGTCAAGCGCTTCCCTTCAATAAGGTTGAGTTGGTCATAGCGTGTTTGAGCCCACTCTGATTCTTCTAGGCCCGATTCCGCTAGTATCCTCTGGGAAGGGACCTCTACCTCAAATGGGAGTACCGCTTCCATCCCATAAACCAAGAAGTACGGTGTTGCCCCAGTAGAAGTTTGTACCGAGGTTTGGTATCCATGCAGGGCAAAAGGCAACATCTCATGCCAATCTTTGTACGACACTGCCATCTTCTGAATAATTTTCTTAATATTCTTATTGGCTGCTTCCACGGCTCCGTTCATCTTTGGTCGGTAGGGCGTGGAATTGTGATGTTGGATTTTAAACTCCTCGCACATTTCCCCCATCATCTTGTTATTCAAGTTGGTTTCGTTGTCCGTGATAATCTTCCTCGGCAAACCGTATCGGCAGATGATTTCCCTCTTAATGAACCTGACCACCACACTCCTGGTGACGCTAGCGTATGACGCGGCTTCGACCCACTTAGTGAAGTAATCAATTGCCACTAGGATGAAATGATGTCCATTTGCAGCTTTGGGTTCTATGGCCCCAATCACGTCTATTCCCCACATGGAAAACGGCCACGGCGCGGCCAAGACATTCAGAGGCAGGGGCGGAGCATTGACATTGTCTGCGAATGTCTGGCATTTGTGACATCTCCTTACATGGAGACAGCAATCGCTCTCCATGGTGAGCCAATAGTAACCTGCCCTTAAGATTTTTCTAGCCATGGCGTGCCCGTTAGCGTGCGTACCAAAAGAGCCCTCATGGACCTCCCCCAGCATGCTTTCTGCTTTCTTAGCATTCACGCAGCGCAGGAGAACCATGTCATGGTTTCTCTTGAACAATATCTTTTTGTTGTTGTCGAAAGCCTCTGGTGGGTACTCTTTGCTTTCAACGTATCGCTTGATATCGAAATACCAAGGCTTACCGTCCCGTTCCTCTTCCACCTGACAACAATGTGCGGGTCTGCCACGACATAAGAACTCAATGTACGGTAGGTCCCCGTGCGGTGTTAGTTGGAACATGGACGCCAAAGTGGCAAGCGCATTCGCCATCTAATTTTCCTCTTAGGGAACGTGATAGAAGGAGATCTCATCAAAGGAACCAGCCAACTCCTTGATATAGGCTTGGTAGGGTATCAACTTGGGGTCTCTAGTTTCCCATTCCCCTCTCAGCTGGTGGATCACCAGTGCTGAGTCCCCGTACACCTTGAGTAGCTTGACATTGGAGTCAATTGTCGCCTGGACGGCTAGGGCACACGCTTCATACTTAGCCATATTGTTGGTGCAGTCAAACCCCAGCCTGGCTGTGAAAGGTATACATTGATTGTCCGGAGAGACCAACACTGCTCCAACGCCATGGCGTAGAATGTTTGATGCTCCATCAAACCACACGATCCACTTGTCCCGGTCCTCGTCTAGCTTTTCCTCAAACAAGGCCATGATGTCCTCATTCGGGAATTCGGGATGCATGGGTTGATAGTCGTTGAGAGGCTGCTGAGCCAAATAATCTGCCAAGGCGCTTCCTTTTATCACTTTTTGTGTGACGTAGACTATATCGAACTCGGATAGCAAAACCTGCCACCGAGCGATCCGCCCTGTGAGAGCAGGCTTCTCAAAGATGTACTTAACCGAGTCCATCTTGGATATCAACCAGGTGGTATGGCTCATCATGTATTGTCTTAGACAGTGGGATGCCCAGACTAAAGCACAACACGTTCTTTCGAGTAGGGAGTAGTTCATTTCACAAGCCGTGAACTTCTTACTCAAGTAGTAGACAGCGCGCTCTCTCTTCCTGGACTCGTCATGTTGCCCCAGCATACATCCCATCGATTCACCCAAAATCGTCATATACAAGATGAGAGGCCTTCCGGGTACCGGCGGCATAAGCACGGGAGGGTTCATGAGACACTGTTTGATCTTTCCAAACGCCTCTTGACAATCCTCATTCCAGCGGACGGATTGGTTTTTGCGTAAGAGTTTAAACAACGGGTCACAGATAGCAGTGAGTTGTGATATGAATCTGGCAATGTAGTTCAAACGCCCCAGGAAACCTCGGACCTGCCTCTCGGTATGCGGTTCTGGCATCTCAAGGATGGCTTTCACCTTTTCGGGGTCCACCTCTATCCCTTTCTGGCTTACGATGAAACCTAGCAATTTCCCTGACTTGACCCCGAAGGTGCACTTAGCGGGGTTTAACCACAATTGATATTTCCTAAGCCTTTCGAACAACTTCCGCAAGTTGACAAGGTGTTCCTCCTCAGTTTTAGACTTGGCAATTATGTCATCCACATAGACCTTGATTTCTCGGTGCATCATATCATGGAACAAAGCTACCATAGCCCGTTGATAAGTTGTTCTGACGTTCTTGAGTCCAAAGAACATCACCTTATAACAAAACGTCCCCCACAGGGTGACGAAGATAGTCTTTTCCATATCCTTCGGCGCCATTTTTATCTGATTGTAACCAGAGAACCCATCCATGAAGGAAAACAACACGAAATTGGCAGTATTATCCACGAGGATATCGATGTGCGGCAGAGGAAAATTGTCCTTGGGACTGGCTCGATTCAGGTCCCGATAATCCACACACATTCGCACCTTCCCATCCTTCTTAGGGACTGGTACAATGTTGGCAACCCATTCTGGGTACCGAGCGACAGCCAAAAAACCAGTGTCAAATTGTTTATTTACCTCTTCTTTTATTTTCAAGGATGTCTCGGGCTTCATCCTCCTCAGTTTTTGTTTTACCGGGGAATACTCAGGATTTAGAGGTAATTTGTGTTGTACGATGTCAGAACTCAAACCGGGCATATCTTGGTATGACCAAGAAAAGATTTCTTGGTAGTCTTTTAGTAGGGCTATCAATTCTTCACGGATGGGTGCGGTCATACCCGTGCCTATCTTTACTTCCTTTTCCCCACTGCCGGTTCCTAAGTCCACTAGTTTCATTTCTTCTTGATGAGGCCCCATCTCTTGGTCCTCATGAGCGACTATCTTCTCCAACTCCGGGGGAAGTCCCACATCTTCGTCCTCTTCACCCTCCGTCTGATATGTTTCTTGCTTGAAATCGATGGTCGGGTCCTAGGTATTAGTACCTTCGAGGGACTCGTCGTTGGATCTGGCGTTTTAAGCGTGAAGAAATAAACATGCAAATGAATGAGAATGGGTAGAGACACAGGAACAGATGAAGAAAGATCTTTATATTATAAATTCAGGAAAAAAAGACAAAAAGCCTTAACAAAAGGAAACTCTAAAGCCTAGGCCCAACCGTAGAGTTAAAAAGCCATAAAGGGTTACATTATGCTTGTCGTGTAAATGTCTGGGCGCTCCTCCACTCGCCAATTTCCTAGTCGGAAACTAGGAGGACATGGTCATACCAAATCCGACCCACTCGGAGAGTCATCCTTGCACATCGCAATGACTTGGCCTTCAGGTCCTAGACCCGTGCTTATAAAGCTCCTACTGATGTGGCAGGGCGGGCCCCCTTCGACTTTTCGTCCCAATTGCGAGCCTTGGCTTCCGCTCTTCCTTCCCGCAACACTCTTTCTTATGTCCACCTGTGTGGGTTTATAGCCTAACCCAAACTTCCCACGGTTTCCTCTGGTGCTTATCAGGCTGGTTCTGCCGCCGTTGTTCTTGCCTAAACCCATTTCGGGCTTGTAACCATTCCCCAACATCACCCGAGCCACCATTACTGCCGTATCGGACAGGCAAGGTTGCCCAGAGAAGGAATCTACAGAGGCAATGCTTACCACCTCAATAGACTGGAAGGTTGTTTCTAATGACTCCTCTGCGGCTTCCACATATGGCATAGAGGACGGGCAACTTACCAAAATGTCTTCCTCGCCCGACACAATAACCAAATGCCCCTCTACTACGAATTTCAATCTTTGGTGGAGTGTAGAGGGAACGACTCCCAGCAGTGAATCCACGGGCGTCCCAAAAGACAACTGTAAGTCGGGTTAATATCCATTACTTGGAAGGTACCTGACAGGTATGGGGCCCTATCTGTACAGGGAGGTTGATCTCCCCCCTAACCTCTCGGCGGGTGCCGTTGAAGGCACGGACCACCATGGAACTTGGCTTTAGATGGGAAGCATTAAATGACAATTTCTCCAACGTGCTTTTGGGCATTACATTTAAACTGGAACCATTATTGATGAGTACCTTGGCCACGACGTGATCCATGCATTTCACGGACACATGCAAAGCCCTATTATGCCCTCTCCCCTCGGCAGGGATTTCTTCTTCGGCGAAGGCAAGATAGTTCTTGGCGGTGATGTTATTGACGAGTCCTCCAAAGCCTTCTACAGATATATCTTGGGCCACATGAGCTTCATTGAAGACCTTTACTAGCAAAGCCCGATGAAGCTCAGAGCTCATGAGTAGTTCCAAAAGAGAGACCCTGGCCGGGGTTTTCTTGAGATGCTCAATGACCTTGAACTCGCTTTGTTGAATAATGCGGAGGAACTCGCCTGCCTCCTCTAGCGATAATTCTTTCTTGCCACAGCCATCCCTTTTCTCCGGAAGACCTTTCACTGGAATATCCTCGTTCGGAGTGAGGGTCGCTTTGTCATTTTGTTCTTCCACTATCTTTGCCTTCCCTTTAACGTTTGCAGGTTGTGTCGGCAGGTCAGGGGGTGAAAACACGCGACCGCTGCGGGTCACACCGCTCAGCCCCATGATATTGGTTGCCTTGGCTGACAACGAGCTGATTTCGGTGGCCTCTTCCTTCCTTTCGCTTGGAGGTGCATACCTCCACGGAATTGTGTGGCTATTTCGGTATGGAAACAGAACAGGTTTAACTACCGAGGGGTATCGGGGCGTTTGGGGAGCTCCGTCTTTGGTGAAATATACCACCAAAGGCTTAGGCCTTCCAAAACTCCTCTCATCTGCGGACTACATACATATATGCTGCTCTTCACTCCCCTCATTGCCGACTTCCAGTCGGCCTCGATCTATCATCTGTTGCAATAGGTCCTCCACTGCTAAACATGTTTCCATGTTATGTAGCTCGCCGGGATGCATCAAACAGGAATCCTCTCCATGCCCATCGTGGGGAATTACGCCCCCCTTTTGTAGGGCCTCGTAGATAAACCTCCTGGGGTCGTCACGTCCCTTAAAGGCTTAGACCTGCGCGGCCTACCCGACTTGAAGACATTAACTGCTCCCCCTCCATGATTGGTGAACGTGTTTGTTTTCACGTTGGGCCGATCCTCTTGAAATGTCAGCCATCCGGCATCTATCAAATGTTGGACCTTGTATTTAAGGGCCAGGCATTTTTCGGTAGAGTGGCCCGAGTTTTCCCATGGTATGCGCAAGTTGCATCAAGGTTATACCACTTTGGGAAAGGAGGTTGGTAGATCTTCCCGGGAGATATCACAGCCATTTGATTGGCGATGAGGGACGACAAGAGGTCTTTGTACGTCATTGGGATCGGGGTGAATTATGGAGTTGGCCTTGGGGGAAAGTTCCTCATCACGTTGGAACTGGCGCCAAAGTGGGCGTTGCCGGCCGGGCAAGTCGTGGTTGGAGCCAGAGCTTGGGGGGCCTCCCTCTGGATGGGTGCGGGCGCTTTAGGCTGTACGGGTGCTGAATTGGAAGAGTCCCCGACGCGAGCTGAGAAGCTCGGGTGATGTGGCGCGTACTGATGGGTATCATGAGAGGTCTATGGTGGCTTGACCCTTGCGGGTGCTGAAGTGACGGCATGGGTATCTCCTTCCTTCCTTTTTGCCCCAGTTGCTCTGATCCTCCTAGCATTGGTACTTGTGGAGGAGACGTAATCGAACTTCCCTCTCTTCAAACCTACTTCAATTCTCTCCCCGGCAAATACCAAGTCCGTGAAGCTGGAGGGCATATAGCCTACCAACTTCTCATAGTAAAACACCGGTAAGGTGTCTACCATCATGGCAATCATCTCCCTCTCGACCATGGGAGGGGTCACTTGTGCTGCCAGGTCCCTCCACCGCTGGGCATACTCTTTAAAGGTCTCACCTTCCTTTTTAACCATGTTCTGCAACTGAGTGCAATCGGGAGCCATATTGGAATTGTACTGATATTGCCTAAGGAAGGCAGTGATCAGATCCTTCCAAGTACGGATGTGGGAAGCTTCCAGATTAGTGTAACAAATGACCGCGGCTCCAGCCAAGCTATCTTGGAAAAAGTGCATTAACAACTTTTCATCCCTAGAATGCACCCCCATCTTGTGACAATACATCTTGAGATGGTTCTTAGCACAAGTCGTCCCTTTATACTTGTCGAAATCAGGTACCTTGAATTTTGGGGGGATGACGATGTCCGGTACCAAGCAAAGATCTGCCATGTCCGCGAACGGATAGTTGCCAAAGCCTTCAACAGCTCTCAATCTCTCCTCGATGAGATCGAGTTTCCTTCTTTCTTCCGCCGCCGGGGGTGGTCCCTCTGTGGACAAGAATATTGGTTGTGCTGGGAGGTTGGGTTGAGGCAGTACGTTGGGTGCCGGACCCTCGACGAGGATCGGGGGGTAGAAATCGACGTCTACTTGGGCATACTCTCTATGATCCTCGTGAACCTCGTCAGACTGTCGAGGAGGCTCCCCTTCAAGGACGGGAGAAGGGACATGACTCGCGTCATCACGCATGACTGGTGGCGTGTTTGCTTCGTGCCCCTATTTTAGGAACATACATGGGAGGGAGCTAAAAGGGCTTTTAGTGATAATTCCCAAGGTGGTCATATCTATCTTGATGGTCTCTAGAGGTATCATCCTCTTCGAAGAACATATAGCAGCAGTAGGGACTACTAGCAACAATATGTTATCAAAGAGAAAAACTCTAGATGAGGGTTCACTGTAATCAAGCAAGTCGGAGACCTAGCATGATCACAGATTCACCTCCGCTCCTTATGTTCCCACGAACCCGGGTATAGGGCCCTTTTTCAACTCACCGTGTGTGCAAATAGTGTTGGTGTTTGTGTGCATCAAATGAATAAATATTTACCTCATGTATACATTTTAAAACACACTAAAAGCATCAAAAGAGTTTATATACACAAGAACATAAGAAAAAAGACAAAGAAAAAGAACAAAAGGGAAGTCATAGTAAAGAAAGCACACTGATTGATTGGCCTAACTCTCTAACAATAGTCCCCAATGGAGTCGCCAACTGTCGCAACCAACCCTTCGGTGGAAGGGCGACGCGAGACTCACGGATTCATCTTCCAAGAAAGGAAAATGCGCAGAGTCGCCACCAACGTTTATTTGAGGAAAATGTCGGAAAAACCGGAAAAAGACGTGGTCTACGAACTTTAAGTGAAAGGTTCAGGAGTTGTATTTACGCACGGGGAAGGTATTAGCACCCCACGCGTCCGTCACAAGGGACGGCAGCCTTTAATCAAGTGTGCTAATATGACTTCAATTTGTGTTATCTTCCATTTTTTACGCTTTTTATGTCTTTTTATGCCTTTTATATTTTTTTTATCTTTTTGTGGTCGACAAGGGTGTTTCCCTTGCTCCTACGTATTCCTCAATTATGGTAAGGAAATCAGACCTACATAGTTCTTTGAGAACTAAACGTTAGTTAAATTATTTTTATCCTTTTTTGCAAGATATATTTTGATTGAATGAAAGGTCATTTAAGGCGTTGGACCATTAAACAACCTTTCGATTCTTTTGAAAGGAGAGAAAACATTAAGGCATTGGACCATTAATGATCTCTTGTTTCTTTTTTTGAAAGAGGTAACAAAGTTACGTGTTGATTTTAGGCTTTAGAAATCCACGTTTAACAAATAAAAGCGGAAAAGACCATTTCAAGGCGTTGGACCTTAAAAATGACTTTTTAGGTGATGACAAAAGTTTGATTTATAAGTTGATTTTAGCCTTAGTTTCACTTTGGTTATTAGTCAATTCGATTAAGAAAGAAAAATCCCAAAGAAAAATGTCTGATTGATTTTTTTTATTATTTTATTAAAAGATATTTTTTTATTATTATATTATTATTTTGCCTCTTTTTGGTTTTAAACGTGGTTACGGCATGACAGAACAGTCGGATTTCATTTTAACAGAAATTAAAAGATGTTACAATTCAAATGAACGGTGGAAATTTATTTTATTTTGATTAGGCGAGAAAACGACTTAAATAAATGACTAAAGCACGTCAAAAGGGGGTACGGAAAGTAAATGAAATAAAAATAAAAGCATGCGAAGCAAATGGGGACCTTTAAGGGTACATAGAATGAATTGAAAAGTTCGATTTCGGGAACTTACTGGTTGAAGACCGAAGAACGACGAAGAAAGATGAAGAACGGTGGAAAACCTTCGCGAAATCGCCCACGGAAACGTCTTAGAAGCGTTACGGAAGCGCCTCAGCTTGGATTTTCTTCACAGAAACAATTTTTCTCACTAATTTTAAGTGATTCTCAGATACCGGGAGGGTTGAACATTTTTGTTTTACCCTCCTCCCCCTATTTATAGGGGAAAAGAGGGTGGTGGTTGCCGCCCAGCTCGCCCAAGCGAGCTGGGTTGCTTCCACCAGAAGGCACCGCCTTCTGTTGGAAGATCCTGGAAGGCCCAAGTGGTCCTGATTGCTATTTGTACCCCCATGTTTACTAAATACACACCCTGCCCTTTTTTTGCTGAATCTTTTTCCGTAAGGTTACGGAACTTTATGAATTACGTAAAGATACTTATTTTCTTTCCGTAATATCACGAAACCTTACGGATTATGCAATCATCCCTTCTTTGGCTTCTGGAATGTTACGGAACTTACGAATTGCGCCTTAACACGTCCTTTCAACTCTCGACATGTCGCGGAACTTCACGGATTGCCTAACGATGGGTGTCAAGTACCTCGAAGTGGTCAAGCAAGGGTCGCACCCCAACAAACAGATGGTCCCCAGACGAAATTAGGGTATGACACATACGACGCATGAACGTGGCCCGAAGCAAGTGCCAAAGACCCTAGAAGGTCAGTGCACTTCGCCCCCCGCGAACATACACAACATGCATATGCCAAAGCATTTCCAACATCAATCAACATTCCATTTTCACATCATTCATAGACATCATCTCGTCTCAATGACGTTATCAACACAACAACGACCTCATTTATATGCACATAATCATTAACAGTACCATCAATTCATGTTGACATGGTCTTGATTAACAACGTCATCTCAAATCAATATCATCATAAATATCAACATCACCACATATCAATTAAAGTCACCAATAGCAACATCAACAATGAGTCGCATTCCGCATGTAAATATATTTTCCATGCCAGAGGTTCACACTCCCCAGGTCTTCAAACAACACAAGTTTAATAAACAATAATGTTATTCATCCACAATAGATATATCGCATCCCATTCGTTAAAAACATAGTTTTTCTTGAAAGAAAATCAGCATGCAACAGGGACAGGCAGATATTCCCATAGCTAGGTTCCCTGACCCTAACTATGGTATCAAAACGGTAAATTTTATAATAACTCCCCTCACCTATCGTGAGATCTCCGTCAGTTCCTCTTTGCGTCACTTAGAGGTCTCTCTCTCTCGTTTGTGCTTGTCGGTCCAACGCAAGTCTCTCAAACAAACTATGAAATGGATGATTGAAGGATTTTCTCCATTGAATCTTCGAGGAGGATTCTGAGGATTCTGCTCCGATTAAAGTGTTCCTCTTGGTGTGGGGGTCCAACGGCAAGCAACGGCGGCTCACAACGGCCACCAATGGTCTTGGGTGGAGGAAAATAAGGTTTTAGGGTTTGGGAGACATTTTTGGGGGAAGAGGAGAGTGAAAATCGTGTTTTTCACGCTAAGGACGTATTTATAACCTGCAACTTTCGCTTAGCGGGCCTCTCGCGCTAAGTTGAAGTCCACTTCTTGCGCTTAGCGCAAGGATTTAGGCTTAGCGCAGCCCCCTCTACACTAGGGCTCACTTAGCGCACACTCTGGGCGCTCAGCGCACTTCCTCTAGGTTGAAAATGGTCTTATCGCAACTTTGGGCCATTCAGTGCAATTCCCCTCGGTTGGAATTGCGCTTAGCGCACCATTCTCGCTTATCGGGAGACCGAAAGTTATTATTTTCAAGATCCCAATAGTCAGACTGTAGAAGCATATCTTAGGGATATCCAGACAAAATTTGAAGACGAGCCAACAGTTAACAAATCTGGTATCGCAATTTCATTGAACTAGGTTTTGGAAAAAAAATCTAAAATCTCATACTTTCAACTTAGCTCAACAAAACTCCACATAATTCAACATCTATATCAATAAATTCACACATGACTAGTTCAAGGCATACTTCAACTCATTCAAGTTTATCATATAATCAAATAACACAATAAAATAATCAGGGTGTTACATTGAGTGAAGCTGCTTCCACTGTTGTGTTTGTGCTGAATAGAAGTCCTTCAAAAAGACTAGATGGTGTGACTCTAGAAGAAACTTGGTCAGGCATCAAACCCAATGTGAAGCATCTGAGAATTTTTGGTGTTGTATGCTACAAACACATTCCTGACCAATTGAGACAAAAACTAGATGACAAAGGTGAACTAATGGTATTTCTTGGATACCATGAGACAGGAGGGTATAGGCTTCTTGATCCGAGGACCAAGAAAATTGCAATTAGTAGGGATGTGGAATTTGATGAGTATAAAAACTGGAGGCTGGAACCTGAGTCTACAAGCAGGAATGCAAGATTCCTTATTGAAGCAGATTATAGTGGTAATAATGTTGTGGTAACAATTGCCACATCTGACCAAGCTAATCTAAGAAAGTCAACAAGAGTGACACAAGTTCCCCAGAATTTGAGAGATTATGAATTTTATAAAGATGATCAAATCACTGAAGGTGGTGACCTAGTGCATTTGGCTTTATATGCTGGTCTTGAGCTAGTAAATGTAGATGAAGCATTGCAAGAACCTCAATGGATTCAAGCAATGAAGGAGGAATTAAGCTTAATTAAGAAGAACCATACCTGGGACCTTGTGAATCTCCCAAAAGGGAAAAGACCTATTGCAGTTAAATGTGTTTTTAAAATGAAGAATCCTAAAGGAGAGGTGGTCAAGCACAAGGCAAGACTATTAGCAAAGGGTTTCCTGCAAAGATAAGGTGTGGACTATGGTGAAATTTTTGCTCCAATAGCAAGGATTGAGACAATAAGGCTTGTAGTTGCAATTGCAAGTCTAAGAAAGTGGTCAAGTCTACTTTTCTAAATGGTCCTCTTGAAGAAGATGTGTTTGTTGAACAGCCTCCAGGTTTTCAAGTTGATGGCCAGGAAGACAAAGTGTACAAATTAAAAAATGCCTTGTATGGCTTAAAACAAGCTCCAAGAGCTTGGAACAAGAAGATTGATGGTGTTATCAACCAGATTGGGTTTGAGAAATGTATTTCTGAACATGGTGTCTATATTAAAAGAGAGACTACTACAGATTTAGTCCTATTGTGCCTCTATGTGGATGATCTATTGATCACTGGGAGCAATATGTCAGAAATCAACAAAGTCAAGCAGTTGTTGATGAAGAAATTTGAAATGACTGACCTGGGCCAACTATCCTATTTCCTTGGCATTGAATTCAAGGAAATTGAAGCAGGTGTGGTGATGCATCAAAGTAAATACGCAGTTGACTTGCTTGTGAAGTTTTAGATGAGCAATTGCAATCCAGCTACAACTCCAGCTGAAACTGGACTATTGATGAGCTTGAATGGTGAAGGAGAACTAGCAGATGCTACTTTGTATAGACAAATAGTTGGCTCACTCAAGTACTTGTGCAATACAAGACCTGACATAGCTTATAGTGTTGGCATTATAAGCAAGTTTATGAAGGCACCTAAGATTGCTCACATGATGGCTGCAAAGAGGAACTTAAGGTATGTGAAGGGCACAACTGATTATGGAGTGTTGCTACCTTTTGGACTGAATGAATCAAATCAAAATCTGCTTGGCTATACTGACTCAGATTGGAGGAAGGACAAGGATGACAGGAAGAGCACTGCAGCCTATGTGTTCATGTATGGTGGAGCTCTAATCTCCTGGAGCTCGAAGAAAGAAGATCCAGTAGCATTATCTACTTATGAAGCTGAGTATATAGCAGCTTCCCTTGGAGCATGTCAAGGTCTATGGTTGAGAAAAATGCTGAAAGAAATGAAGATTCAGAAGAAGGAACCAGTTTACTTGCTGATTGATAATAAGTCAGCAATCAATCTTGCTAAGAACCCAGTAGATCATGGGAACAACAAGCACATTGATACTAGATATCATTTTATCAGGGACAAAGTTAACAAAGGAAAGATCAAGCTCATCTACTACAAATCAGAAGATAATCTTACCGATTTACTAACAAAACCACTGAAGAAAGCCAAGTTTGAAGAATTGAGAAGTAAACTTATGATTGAAGCTGATTGAGGATCAGAATTAGAGGATGATGTTGTAGTAATTCTGATCCATTTTGGATAAGTCAGAAGCTTTCAATCTTTAGAAAGTTAGTTAATTAGTTAGTAGTTTGTTGCTGAAAACAGAAAGTAAGGTGTTGAGTTATAATTTTCGGTTTTATCATTTTAGTCTTTAACAATGATATATAAATATAGTTGATCATTCAATAAGATAGTTGAATTGGTTCACACATTTTGAAAGGAACAATTGTGATCAAAACTCTCTTCCTCCAATTTCATACATTTTTCTCTTTTCCTGCAAGTGTGTGTCAAGGAACTCATATGTTCTTAACACTAACATTAGATACTAATAATTTTCATGATTACATGTAGTGATTTGAAATTATGCTCAATTAGAAGATAATATAAAGATTATTTTTTATTTTTAAATATCATAATTGTCTTAAATTATTTTGTATGCAAAGTATTGTGCATAAATTATTATGTATGCAAATAAGTATGAGGTTGACACAAGCAAAAAATAGTGGAGGATACCGAAGAAAGTTATTATTTAGAAATAAAAAAATATGTTTATTTGAAAGACTTAAATGTAATTTTGATCCTCCGATTTTGCTCAATTTGCAAGTTATGTTCGTCCATTTAAAATAGAGACATTTGGTCTTTTTGTTTTAAAAAAAATCATTAATTTAGTACTCTATTTCGAAAAAGAGACATTTGGTCCTCTTATTTTAAACATTTTATAATTTTAGTCAAATCCTCAATTTTTCCTACGACTTATTTCTTTTATTTTGATACAGTTAAGGGTGTAAGCGGTTCGAATCCAATCTGCGAACTTGCCCTATTCAACCCAACTCAATTAGATTCTTGTAAGTTGGATGGGATTGAATTGAGTTTGTTTTAGTTTAATGAACCCGATTAGAATTGGATTGACTAACTAAACACATCTCATCCTCAAGGTAATACAGTTTTATCTTAAGGTAATACATTATTTTGGAGTTTATCTTTTTGTGTTTATTTTAAATTTTTATCTTAAGGTAATATATATTTCTATGAATAGTACTAGGAGTATTTATGGTTTATTTTTTTATTTGTTTATCGTATGAATAGTATAATGTTTTATGATTATTGATTTTTAAAAATATCCTTACTATTCTGTAAAAAATATCTTTACTATTTTTGAATTTGATGATTTCTTTAATTTTTTTTCCAAGACTTAAAGAGGTGGCAATTTTTTAAAGGTACAACCCAATAACCAACGCAATCCAATCCAATTGGTAAAATAAAAAGGTAAATCCAATATAATCCGACTTAATTAAGTTTAATTGGATTGGATTGAAAATATACAAAACTCAATCTATCCCAGGCCACTTACCCAGTTAGATATAGTTGAACATTGGGCCTAACATATTCATTTAAGGTATCATAAAAAAAATTTAATTAACTATAATGTAAGAAATAAAATGTAGTTAAAACTGAAAATGAAAACAAAGTTATAGATTTTTTAAAATATGGGGACCGGAATTGTGAGTTTTCTAAAATAGAAGGAACAAATTTCTCTATTTTGAAATATGGGACTAAAATGATGGGTCTTTTAAAAAAAATAGAGGAATCAAATATCTTTATTTTAAGATGGAAAAATCAAAATTATGGATTAAGCAAAATAGGAGAATCAAAATTACATTTAAGCTTATTCAAAGTTATGTACAAAATAGTTTTTAACAATTTCATATTCATTACTAACAATTAGTTTTTTTTATTAGTTACATTTGTTAATAAATAATTAGTTTAATAATAATAATAATAATAATAATAATAAGTATACAGTAAAAAGGTATAATATGTAAATTATCATAATACATTGTTAATCATTTTCATTATTATAATTATAATTTTAAGAAAAAAATCTGATTGCAATCAACTATTATAATTACATTATAATTATTATATAATTTAAAAATAAATTTATTTCAAAAAAATAAAATGAATTTCCAGCAAATTTCTAGTTTTTATTTTTTAATTTAATATCAACCAGTGAAATTAAAACAAGCGGATTCGTAGTGTTTTGCGCAAACATAATTCCTACTATGAGGAATGCTAATTAACTAAACTCTCTCTTACACTTTCCCTCAAAAACTCTATTGGATTGAAAATAATTAATTTTTATAGGTTTCACTTCTCATTTAATATAAATTATAAGAAAATTATTAAATGAGAAACAAAACCTATTAAAATTCATGATTTTAAATAAATTCAAATAATTCATAAAGAAAGTCTTATAAAAGGAGTGTTGAAGAGAGTTTCACTAGCATCTATCTTCCTATTATATAACATTGTCATAGAAATCTTTATACTAATAAAAGTAAAGAAATCTTAGAGAAAATTATTATACATTTGAGTGAGAAATTTTTATACTAGATAATTTATTTTTCAATAAATTTTTACAATTGTAAATTAATTATTATCAAGTAATTTTGAAATTTAAATAATTAGATCAATTATTATGAATCTAATTTAAAATTCCAAAAAATTAAATTTATCATAACTAATAATTTTAAATTAATTATTTTCTAGTAATTGCGATAACTATTTTAAATTTTGAATAATTAGATTAATTATAATCAATATATTTTATCTTTATATTAATTTTTTCTTGGAGGAAAAATCTTAGGCAATTGAGCAGCAAATTTTTAGATAAATTTTGTGTCTATTTTTTAAATCATATAAATATTGTAATTAAGGTAATTAGAACAGGTATATATATATATATAATTTGACATAATTAAATTAATTAGAACAAATAATAAAGCAAATCTTCTTATCAATCAAAGTCACACTCAGTTATAACTGAAATAATTTTATAATAATTAGATGTATGATAAGAGAACCGTCATCATAGAAATAAAAATGAATTTTATTAAAAAATAGAAAATTTTAAATCAAGTATAACCAAAAACTAATTAAAATTGAAAGATTTTTTTTTTTGGATTATTTGAAAGAAATTAAAAGCAAGAGAATATCAGTTTTCATTATTATTGTCATCAATTTAAAATTATTTAAATTTAAATTAATAGATAAATAATGACTAAAAAAACAAGGGACTTAAAGGATAAAGAATAAAAATAAACGAGAGAATATTGCAGTAAGAAATTAAGAGAAAATATTGCTAAATAAAAATATATACCAATTAAACTTATAAATACAAATTGAAAATAATTCAAAGAAATTAAAACCCGTTTTAAATCGTAGAATCATCCACGAAGGCTCAACGAGTTAAAATGGGAGCAAAATTGAAATTGGAGTGGACTCGGCCGAGTTAGTGCAGACTCTAGCAAGGTAAACTTGCAAGTCTGTGTAGAGTCTGTGGGTTTATGAAAAACTCAAAATGGCGCCGTTTAATTTCGTTCGCGCTTCATTTTCTCTTCCTCATTCGAGGGTTAATGCTTTGTGCTACTTGCAACTACTTAATCGCATTTCTTCCTCCTCGCATTTAGTGCCAGAGTGCGACGGTAAAGTTCGACAGTGGGGTGCGACGGTGAAGGGATCCTCCACAAGACCACGACGATGAAGTTCGAGTGCGAGTGTGCGACAATGAAGTTCAAGTGCCACTATGCCGTCTATGCGAGTTCAAGAGTATGTTTTTTCCGATCCCTTCACGGCTTCACTGCCTGGCCATTGTCTATTTTTGTGTTTGTAATTGTGATTTTGTTTCTATGATTGTGATTTTCCCCCTTTTTATTTTTATCAAGTATTTTACCCTTTGTTGCTTGCAATGCTAGTTAAGAGGACGTAAATTGGTCGGGGAGTTGGCGTAACTCATTAAGCTCGTTTCACTTATCAAAGCGTAGAATCCCGCAAGTTCTTGTTGATCTCATTTCACTTGGTCGTGTTTCTATTGTAGATCACACAAGTTCCCACAAGTTCTGTGTTTCTTCCATTTGATGTCATTCACTATTTTTTGTCGTGGATGCCATGGTTTATTGGAAACAAATTTGACCAGTGATTATTTTGTGTTTGATTCTATGAATGTTTGTGGTAGAGATTTTTTCTGCTTATGAACTTGTGTTTAATATTCTAATTAGACTCCCATGTTCCCACCCAATTCGTAGATATATGCCTAACTAGAGAATGATAAATTATAATCACCAATTAGAGGCATAGTGTTAGTGGGTTTGTGAAGTTGATACTTGATAGAACATGAACATCTAATCCTTCCTTCGCAACGCCATTTTACCTTACTTATTAATGTCTATAACTTGTTATATTTTTGCTAATTCACACCACACTAGCTAGACCCTTATGTTGTTTCTTTGAAGAAAACAAAACTTAACAAACCAAAACCCAGACAACATAACACCTCAAATCTTAAGTTGTGGCCAATAACTTTAACAAATCTTAAGTGTAATGCTTTAAGTGGAATTGAGGTGATTGTTTTTGTTTAATCACTATGGTAATTCTTGTTGGTAATGTTTTGGTTTGAATTATGCAACTATGCAAGTGTCAACAATATCTATAAGGAGCAAATACAAAAAAAAAAAAAATAGTGCTATTTTTAGCTACATTATTTTACTAGCTTTGTGTAAGCATTGGGTTTTTTTAGGATTCTCTTTTACCCTAGCTACATTATGTATGTTTCATTGGGTGTGGACTATGTTAGTTAATTGAATTATTGTTAAAGTTTGTTATTTTCATGTATTTTAGGGTTGAAATATTTACTTATGATTTTATATATAGGAATATTAATATTTTTTTTAAAATTGAGTAAACTCTTACAAGTTTACGATTTGATTTTACGAGTCAAGTTTAAGAAGCCGCCACGAGTCTACCTAGAATCGTGAATTTGATAACCTTGTCTGTTGATACCCATTCTTATTATCATTCTCATAGATTTAAATTAGTTCTAAAATTAACGGATAAATAATAAATAATGGATAAAATGGTATCAGGGATAGGATAGATGATCATAAAATAAATGAGAAAAGATTAAAGTAACTCTTACAAAAATTAATCAATTAGAATAAATTAAAAGATTCAAGTAAATATTTAAAAAATTGCGGTTGGTAATTCATAGGAAAATTAGTAAGTAAAAAAATCAACCAACAAAAATAAATTAAAATTAAAAAGAAATGATTAAAAAATTAAAAGCAGGAGAAATTAATCATCATTCATAATTTTTTTTAATTTAAATTATTGGATCAATATTAATTAAAGGATCAAAGAATTTAAAGAGTAAATGATAATAAAATAAATGAGTCGAGAATGCGTTAAGTAAAAGAAATCAATCAAAATTAAAATCTATTAAGAAATAAAAAAATAATTCAAAACATTAAAATAAGTTATGGTAAGAAACTAAGAGGAGAAGTAGGTAAAAAAATAATGAATATAAACTCATTTAAATTAAAATTACATATTTGTTAAAGGAATTAAAATTAAATAATTGAAAGTAATTAAAAAGATTGTGATAATGATAAATTTAAATTTAAATTAAAGAATTACTAATTTTATATATATATATATATATATATATATATATATATATATATATATATATATATATATAATTTTATGAGAAATAGGTTATATATTGTCTACCTAAAATAATTTTATATTATCATTCAATCATAAAAATATAATATATGATGTATTAAAAATTTTGTAAATTTAGATTAATTCCGGTAAAAAAAAACTTAAACTAATTATTTATAATCATTACTTGAAATATTACGTACGTTGAATAACTTTTAAATAATATATGTATTAAATTTAATTTAAAATATGAACTTTATAATTTTAAAATATAATAATAAGTTCGTACATAATATGGGTCACCACATTAGTAAAACATTAATAAAACATTCGATAGCTTCAATACATGTATTTAAGATTTTTATTTTCATATAATATCAACGTAAAAAAATTTATGTTATCAACTAAGTATAATTATTTTAAATATAATTTTTAAAAAGATTATTGCAAAAATGATGATCTACTCACATGACAATCCATGTAGCTAGATAACAATGTGAATAACTTTTACTGTAACTAGTTAGTAACCCGTGCATGGGCACAGGTTACTTAATTAACCAAACTTCTGTTCATGTGAATTTAAAACCCGTGCATACATATGGATCACTTGATTAAAGGAACTTCAAAGGTTGATGTTTATGCGAATTTAAAAACTGTGTATATGCACGGATCACTTGATTAAGGAAACTTCAAAGGTTGATGTTCATGCAAAACAATTGTTTCAGATCACAAAATTAACAAACTATATTAAGATGAATCTCATGAGGCTCAAACATAATAAAGAAAATAAATGTTTAAAACTAAAAGGGTTAAAAAGTAAAAAGAAAGTGTAATTAAATTGAGAATTGAAATTTCAAATAAGTCAAATAGTTTTTTTTATAAACATATGGCAGCATGTCAATTATAATACAAATTACTTCATATTTACATTTGTCAGGTCACATAACAATAAGTTGATTGTTAATTTACACTTAAACACTTGAATTTCAAGCACCTTAACAGTGACTACACTATTTCCTCTAATTACCTACAATAAGAGGGAAAAATTATTAATTTCAAATCCATGTTCATGTTCTATTAACTGCAATATCTTAACAACTTAAATTCAAAAGACAATGCAAAAGAATAGGACTTGCCACCATCCCTATGGCATTTTAATTTTCTCATTGCCATTCACTTCACCACAAAAAAAAAAAAATTCATGCGAAAAATGAGAGGAACACTAACATCTTCAAATCCCATGGTTGTTCTAACCTACTCATGGTGGAGAGAAGGGATCACAGAAGTGAACGAAGAAATATGATAATAGCATGACTACAATTGTAAAGAAGAAAATGAAACACAAACTAATAAGAATGAAGAAAAAAGACATAAATTCATAGCAGAATAGCATGAAATTTGAAGTTGAAGTACCTCTCTCAAATAGCTTGAACCTTCCATCAAAATAATAATAATAATAATAAACATCCATAAAACAAAGCACAAAGAAAGAACCTTGCAAGCAGGAAAATCAGAAAGGGGAAAAAAACGAAAAAAAATCAGTAACGAGGAAAAAACATGAAACAAACAACAATAACTAAATAATAATAATAATAATAATAATAATAATAATATTGTCTTTTGCTAATATTGCACCTGCAGTTGCACATTCACTCAACAACAAAACAACAATTTATTTTTTTTCCTAATCTTTTTTTATTTTTTTTTATTAGAAAACAAACTAAGAAACCATAGAAGAACAAAACCTACATAATAACAATAGTAATAATAATAATAACAACAACAACAACAACAACAACAACAATAATAATAATAATATAAATGTTTTTTTAGCAGAGTTTGTTATCTTCTTCTCCAATCTCTTTTTCTTAGCTCTTTATCTCTCTAGGAATTGCCGCAACGTCTTGCAAAACCAAAGAATTGAACAAATAATAAAAATAATTTTAACATTTATAATATAAATGTTTACAACAAACTTTCAAGTTAGATGTTACAACTTCACACCACATTGCAATGAAGCTGAAATATGTGTAATCAAAATTTACATAACTATCAAACAGCCATTAGAGGGATAATCTAATAAAAAAAATTCCATGGACCTACAGAGAATATGCAAAATCATGAAAGCATATATAGATAACAAGGAATAGCATTATACAGGGCAAGTCCATGAACTTAAAATTCAAATCTAAAGCAATTTTGGACAGATAAAAAAACTATATAAAAATCATATCACAACCTCTCTTCTAGAATAAACCACATAATCAAAATGTTATCCATATAGCATAAATGTCATATCATATGCACAAATACTCAATTTCCAATCCTTCCATAACATATAGTCGCATTGATTTCAGTTTCATATCCACTATAGCAGACCACTGATTTAATGATAATAATATTTTTAGTCCTTTTAAAATAAATTACCTCCTGGTGGGATAAGATTGTTGTTGTTAGATTACCACAAACAACTCCAATTCACTAAGGTTGACTTATTTTGCACACATTCAAAGATGTGTTGTACCTTTATATACATTTGAAGCTGATAAGTTGTTGTTTCTTTTTCAATTTTCAGGGATGGATTTCTACAAATTATAGTTCCTAAAGTTTGACAATGACTGAGCAATATTGATTTGTGGCATATATATGTATACGTATACCTATACCCCGTGCATATAGATTATAGATGGAGAAGGGCATTGTTCTGCATGAGCCATGTCATGCCCTATATATATATTTTTAATGTAATGAACAGATGATGGGTTAATTTTGATTTCATATACAACTTAATTGTTGTGCAGAAAATGTCCTGATGCATCGTGAGATGTTTTTCATTCTACGTTCCACTTTTGAAATCTAATTTATTAAGTCAATTGAACAAAAAAAATAATAATACTTCATCTATCATTAAATATAGTATATAAGATGTTTGTAAAAAAAAAAACAGTATATAAGATGTTTTTCAAGAATTTTTTTGTTTCTTTTCAGAAGACCGTTTCCTAATTATCTCTTTATTATATTTTTTTAAAAGTGTCTTTAATTAACAAATTTTTTTAGTCAAAAAAAAATAAATGCTGAAAATTAATGAGATAAAGTGATCAAATCTTTCTTTCACTTATTTGCAAACTAAATATATAGAGCATGCCACAAATTATTAGTCCTGTCTACTCCTTGAAATGTGACGCGATTAAATGGCATTGGGAGGAGTTTCGGACTCTAAAATAAATAAATAAATAAGTTTATATATTATTAAAAAAACAGATATAGGAAGATTCAAAAGTATAGATAACATGAGTTTTCAAAATCCTCCAGTTACCCGCCAAAGCATTACGGATATACTATTCATTTGTAAACCATTGAATAACTTATGTCTCTTTTATAATTATTTTTAAAAGTTTAATTTGATTTTTTATTTTATATTTTAGTTATTTTAATTATTTATCTTATAAAGATTTACTTTTGTTATTTATTTTTCATTCAATTTAATCTTCTGATTCATTTTAATCATTTAAGAATTAATTTTTTTATAGTAATAAAGTCAAGAGGAAGGGAAAAAATTGAATAATTTTTTTTAATTGGTAGTCCCAATCAATGATACTGTAACATCCCAATTTTTATAATTTAGATTAAAAATGATTGTTATTTATAAATAAATGGAGTTTTAGAAAAATGATGAGATTTTATAAATAAATAAATAAATAATGAAACATAATCATTAATTAAAATAATGATTTGAGAGAAAATAAAAAAGGTATTTCATTTATTTGTTTGATAGAAAATAAAATAGAGTTTGTTTTTACAAAATAAATAAATATAAAGCAAATAATAGGCTGAGTACCCTAGGTATAAATAGTTATGTTAAGTCAGGTATCTCTTTTTGACCTCATTTTCGTTTTTCTCCTTCTCCTCTCAAAACCTTTTCTTTTTCTCGCAACCCACCAAACCTGTCTTAGAAAAATGACGATCTCAGACTCGTTCACCGTTGGATCGTCGTGAAATTTGAGTACCACATTCACAACCCAATTTCGAACATTCTCACCGTTGGGAATTTCAAAATCATATCTAAGCTTAGAGGAAAACCCTTCGCATTGTAGCATTTTTAATTTCCCGCAGAAACCTAAAACTGTCTCGGTAAAACTACAATCCCGGTTTCGTTAACCGTTGGATTTTCATGAAATTTGTATATGTTCGAAATTCAATTGCGCACACTTCCACCGTTGGGATTTTTGAGATAATATTCGTGGAGGGAGAAAAAGGAATTGCATGAAGACAGTACAAGTGGAGGTTTCAATCTCTTCTCCGTCTCTCTGACATTTGGGAATTATATCGGAGTAGTCGGAGGAATAATTGAAGGAATCTCAGGAAACCGCTAGAGATGTTACTATTGCTGGCTGAAGACACGTGAGTCCGCTCAGAGGTAAGGGATGAGTTTATCGCAATTGGGGTTAGAATGAACATGTGTAAGGATCCTTAGAGAACTAAATTTGGGTTTATTTTGGGATGTTTATTGAATTATAATTTTTCGTTTATGATTATAAATACAATATTATTGTGTTCTATGTATCAATTGATGTCCTGATGAGGATTGATTGATAAACTTGAGTGCTATTGATGTCTTTGTGTTTAACCCATGATTTTGATTAATTGATTTTGATACAATTGTTAGAAACTATTTCAGAGGTTTTACACCCCATGTTGTGGTAAAATCTTTTGTATAAATTGTTATGTTTAGGTTATGAAATGAAGATTCAAACTATGTGTATGTGACAAATTGAACATGTGATGGATGATGAAATACATGTGTATTGAGATGAGATGTATGTATTGAGTTGTGAACTATGAACTCTGCAATCACACAATTGTAAGACCCTTTAAGGGCGACGAGTATTGTGATGGGATCCACTGTGGAAACCCGACGAGTTAAAATGATTTTGAAAACAATTGAATAAATGTGTGTATTGCATAGTTCATAGGTAAAGTGTATATGATTCATGAGGTGTGATAACATGTTAAATTGAGATTGTACCATTGTGATTGGGATTAAGTGTATGTGATAAATTGAGTATGTATATGATTGAGATATATATGTGCATTGAGGTGTTGTGTGCATCGAGTTGTGAACTATGAATTGTACAATCACACGATCATAAGTCCCTTCAAGGGCGACGAGTTAATGCTAAGTCCCTTTTAGGGCGACGAGTTGATGCTAAGTCCCTTTTTGGGCGACGATCCCTTTAAGGGCGACGAGTTAATGATAAGACCCTTAAAGGGCGACAAGTTAAAATTATTTTGAGAACAATTGAGGAGTCGTGTGTTTTGTACAATTCATAGATAGAGTCTGTGTGCTAAAATATTTTCTGGGTTGGACCTGAATCAGGAGGGAGAGGCCTTGACGGGCTCTTCGGAGTGTAGGCCTTGGGGGTCACACGGTTTGAGTGCTCTTTTAAGCCTATGTTGATCCCATATGGCTGGAGCATTCTCGCAAAACACTGTGACCCTGACTGGTCTCCCTATGATATTACCTAGTGAGAGTGACTTGACTTGCAAGTGTGTGGTTTGTCTTGTCATGTACTCCTAGGCGCCCGACGAGGTTTTTCACTGACATGGTACCACATTGCATATAGGCTTGAGTCTTAGCATAACTGTTTCATGCGCTTGCTAATTGTTTATTATGAAATTGATGTGTTATTATGTCTTGATCAGAGCGTGTGATTCTTGTGTAATGTGATTGATGATTGAAAAATGTGATTGATGGATGAAAAGTGAACTTTGAATGACAAAGTGGTGGAATTACGTGAATTACGTGTAAGTAAGTTTTATTTGATTTATATGATATGTATATCTAGCTGTCTTGTTTCTCTATTAGTTAGGAATGTAATAACTCACTCCCTGTGTGTTGTTTGTGTTTGGATCCTGTGATGATCTTGAACTTTGTATTCGGGGGAGCAGATGACTAGGTGAATTGCTTTAAGGAATATTATGCTGAAGGACGTCGAGACACAACGCTCTGATAGAATGTGACAGTGGGACATAAGTTTTTATATTAGTTGCATGATGTTAATTTATTATATTTTATTTCACTGATTTAATAAAATATCTATGTAAATTTTGATGGCCTTATTTTGAGCCAAATATGTTTTAATAAGTTTTAATTGATAATAGTGAAGTGGATGTGAACCTTTTACCCGTGTGAATTTGGTTACCAATATTTTTATATATTTTGTTTATTTATATATATGTCGGGGCAAAGGGTGTCACATGTACCATCATAAAAGATTATAAAAGTAAATTTATTAAGGATGTTTACTGAATTACAATATTCTCTCTCACTGAATTACAATATTCTCTCTCACTGAATTACAATATTCTCTCTCCACCTGTGGGAACTGCTTTCCTCATTCACAAGAACTCTTCTATATATGAACCTTAAGAATAGGGGTGTGTGAGTGTCAAGGAAATGAGTGAATTCTTGCTCTCATGGAAATATCAGCCGGGTACCTAACCGAATGAATGGAACAGGAAGTGTTAAAAGGCAAGCAATAGAAGTATATGTCAGGACCAAATAAGGGATCAATATCTTGTAAGTTTAGGAACAGAAACGTTACTTATCTATGTTTCATCATTTAAATAACCACTATATTAAGATGAATCTCATGGGATGATTCACAATTGCACATATAAAATATAAAAATAACATGAGTATCCAAAGTCAAAGAACTTCACAATTGCACAACCCAAGACCCTCTCTGGACATGCAAATATCTTGATTGGACAAAAAAGGATTGCAATTAAATTTGTAAAAAAGGAGAATACTAACTAACCAATGGTCTGCAATGGCTGGAAATGCAGAAGCAAGATATATTAGAATAGCACGATTGTAATTGTAAAGAAGAAAATGAAGTCAAGAAATTTCAAAGGATAGGTGCTCCAAATTTTTTTATATAATTGCTCTCTATAGGATGGGCAAGTAGCTCTCCGAAGCTGTAGATGTTATCCCCAAGAAGAGCATAGAGGGACAAATCAAATGCCAGATCCTAACAAATCACAAAAAATAGAGCATTAAATAATATCACATTTGCAGATAAATAGAAACTAACCATAGATGAGATAGACAATTATAATTCTATGAACTCTGTTTCAACCTCTCATTCAAGAAAAATAGTGTTCAGCTGAATGAATTTATAAAACTCAGGTTCAGTTTCCATTTCACCAAAGAGAAAAGTATCAATCTATCTCCAAACTTCTCCATATTTTAATTTTACCAAGGATGACATAAAAACATTTGCAATGTCATCATGAAGCAGTCAAAATAAAATGGTTAGCCTTTTCTTAGATATATGAAGCGCAGTTAGAAACATTACTTAGCCTTAGTTACCACCACGACAACTTTACCGAACAAAGTACAATTTAGGTACATCGTCATCAGGGTTTAGGTACAAATTTGAATGGGGCAAATACGAATAACTACAACAACAAAGGAACTGCTCACTTGAAGATAGGATGGAATGATGATTCTCATGTTTGTTAAATGGTACTGTGATAATTTTACCATTTTTGTCTAATAGTTACTTCCCTATGTGAAATTATGCAGCTATCAGGGTTTAGCAAGCTCCAGTTAGGCAATATTACTTAATAAGGTAAAAAACTGGATATGTGATAGTAGTTATGGAAAAGTTCTTTTTCTAATAGAAATATCTGATTTCTAATCAGCATTTTTAAACTCCATTAATCTTCAATTTTGGGAATGAGTCCCTATCATACTTACACTACATTTCATTATTTGGATTTGTTGAAGTCTAAATATGAGGTAAAATCTCATATCATATCATGTAGAAATTAGAGCACAAATAAAATCCATAAACATGAGTATTAAAATTTTATAGACTCCAATGTTTAACCTCTCATGCACAATAGGACCCCTCCGTTTCATATCATGCTAATAGGAACTACCTTGATGATGTACTACCATAAAATGGTTTTATAGCTGCCTTTAAAAGCAATGAATCAAATGTAAATTTTTTTAAATACAGCTCATCAATGATGCAATCGAATTAGACTAACATTTTGGGACTACAATATTATTAACTTTGCCATTGCTTCCTACAGATTTTATAAAAATAATGATTATGACTTTATATGCATTAAAGGTTGATGAACGTTAAAAATTAATTACCCAAATAAAGCAGAGATAACAAAATCTTGTGATACAAAACTTTGCTTCAACCCAAAGGATGTGACCTTTGTTGTTGTGGACTGATGTTTTCACTTGAAACAGAGATTAAACATTGTACATGTTGAACAACTACAACAAAATATAGCCACTCCATTCCAAAGAGGGAAATAAAGAAACAATATTCAAACAATATTAGCTTAATAAAATCTGTAACAACAGAACCCTGTTTGCTTGATTTGTTCTTCAGCATAATCCTCCTTAATCTAGCTTTTAAAGTCTGCTGATCTCCCAAATAACATGTGGGGGATTTTGTGATAAAAATAAATAGAAAAAAGAAGTGGCAACCTTATTGTCTTCTACATTTAAAAAAAAAAGAAGCAAGTGAAACAATGGAACAATTTCGTGACATAAAGAAGTAATTTAATTGCTGGTAATTTTAATTAAAAAAAAATCTCACATTTGAAATCTTACATATGTTGGTAGCATCTATTATATCTTACTGTATATGTTCTCGTATAAGGCTCAGAGATACCCAAGACGCAAACAACAAAGATCTTTATGGATTCCATTAGTCATCTTCTAACGTGAAAGAAACCGTGCAGAACCAATATATCCAACTAAAACATGAAAGAATGTGCAGAACCTATATATCAAAATGAATAAGAAGAAGAAGAAAAATATAGCAGCAATATAAATAAATCAATGATATAAACAGTGCTTGAGTAGATGGCATAAACTATACAAGAATGAGAACCAAATGAGGACCAATCCATATACAGAATCTACACATACTGATCTAAAAGCTATAAGTTGTTTGAAGAGTGCAGTGAGGAAATTCCTTGCTCTTTAACTAAGCCAAAAATTTCACAGCATCATTCGACCTTGTTTTTAAACTGAAAGACTAATTTAAGCACTTACAAACACAAACCAAATTACACATCAATTTTTTTGTGTTTTCTCTAGTAAAATTCCAATGATTTAAAACAATTTATCAACTTTATCTCACCCACTAAAAAAAGAATTCTTGAAGAAAGAATATGTAAAAGAAAGAATTCAAAACCTATAATTACCAACTATAATTGCAGGGAAGAAACCTGCAATTATGCCATTATGCAGTTAGAAAATATCAATAAGTGTGTGAATAAATAACCCATTAGATATAATATTGTATGCATATTGAAACAACTTTGTCCACAACTTGAATAGAAAATAATATATGTGCTTCCTTTTCACTTTTACATTATATTCCATAATAAACCCCATATGGAATTAATTGACTTTAAAGTGATAAGGTACCAAGTTGCCTATTTTAAATTGAGTTCTAAAATTTTATAGTCATGAAAATTCAATTAGTAAAAGGAATACCAAAATGGAGTATTAGAAGTTATAATATTACCTTTGGTGGATCCCATTTTTCCATTTGAACTGCTTTCCTTCCGTGTCTATGTCTTCTGTTAATCATAATTAGTTATTCAAGTGTTGGTGGCCTCCTTATCACGTGTCTCTCTTAATCTTCATTATCAAAATCCTTAGCTCTTAGTTCTTGTGTACTTGAAGTTTCTTTTTTCAAGATATCATCCCTTTCAAGGAACCAATATTGATAAAATATGAATATATAGTCATGAGATCTAAAGAACTGATAATTAGTTGAAGGCAATAGAACCACATCGATAGCAGCTAGCTGGACTCTCATTTGAATCTTCAAAATATCAATTATCTATATGGACCAACAAAATGCACGGGTTATAATCTCTGCAATTACCATAAAAAGTTTGGGAAATCTTTTTTTTTTTTTTACGTCATGGCTGGAAATGGGTACTTCGTCATCAGGGTTTAGGTACATCATCATCCTATCGTCAATTTAGGTAGAAATTTACCATGCATGCATAACAGCAAAAGGGAACAAAATTTTCCTGCTCGATGCTTCTTCATCGATAGCCAGGGAAAATAAAAAAAGGAACCAAAAACAGAGTTGAAAAATCAATAAGAAAAAATAACTATTATTAAGAAGAAAACATGCATAACAACAAACAAAATTAGAACCTTGCAAATAAAAAAAATAGTAATGAAACAAAAATGCATAACAGCAAAAGAGGAAAAAACGTGCCTTTGGATGCTTCTTCGTCGATAGTCCGAGAAAATAAAAAGGAACCAAAAACAGAATTGAAAAATCAGTAAGAAAAAATAACTATTATTAAGAAAAAAAACATGCATAACAACAAACAAAATTAAAACCTTCCAAATAAAAGCAAATATCAATGAAACAAACATGCATAACTGTAAAAGGGGAAAAAACTTGCTTGCTGGATGCTTCTTCATTGATAGCCCAGGAAAATTAAAAGGAACAAAAAGAGGAAAACGGTGACAGATTATTGAAAAAGATAGAAGGAAGGGAAAAAAAAGTGGAAAAGAAAAAACCTTTGCAAGAAATAGGAACTTTCCGGTAAGAGGAACTTGTGTGAATGATCCTAAAACTGGTTTTCATGTTGGGTCGAGACCAATTGTAAGCGATTGAACGCGAAATACCACTGAGCCACAGACACCCTGATCCAAATAAAAATCACAAAAAACACAAAAAAGATACTATGAGGTGTAGAGCTTGCATGCAAATCCAGATAATTAAGAACTGAGGAAAATGCATAAAAACTCGAAATCAGACAAAAAACGGTGATAGATTAACGATTGGAGATTAGCGATAAGCAAAAGGGGCTTACACAATCAGTATGTATATCCTTTGTAACCTTTGATGGCTTCATGAATCTCTTTATTGCGGAGGAAAGCGATGACAAATTATTGAAAAAGATAGAAGGAAGGGAAAAAAGAGTGGAAAAGAGACATGCACAACAGTCCCACCTTGAACTGTAGAAGCAACGAAAGAGGAAGAAGAGAGCCAAGCTAATAAAACCTGGAATGACCAACCCAAAAGCACAACCTCACACCAAGAACAAAATCAGCAGAGCACGTGGCAGCAGAAAATAAATCAAGCATGGACATGTCAACAAAACTACAAACAGGAAAATTGGAACTGCAATATCAGAACCAACACAACAAAAAGCAGCAATCCACGTGCTAGAAAATCAAGCCCGAAGCTGGAGGGATATAAAATGACCAAAAAGCCAGGAAAATTGCCACATGTCAAGCTCTCAGCCATGGGCACACCAGTAATTTTGCCATACCTCAGTTTTATTAGATAGATATTGATTGTCTGATACATGTTTTGAAAATGGTGTCGGTTATTATATATATATATATATATATATATATATATATATATATATATATATATATATATATATATATATATATATCTGTGTGTGTGTGTGTGTGTGTGTGTAATTAAATAATACTGTATTTGTTCCTAAAAAATAATTATTAAAATTAAATTTTCTATAATTATAATATATTTTTAATTTTATTGAAAACTTATTCATTTTTTCGATCTTCATAGGAGAGAAAAAAAGATAATTCAAAATATTTTTATCAAAAATTAATTAATACAAAAAAGAGATGAAATAAAATCTTATAATAAAAGATAAATTTTTTTTACTATGTCTTATAAACATGAACAAAGGAATAATATATTTTATGTTAAACTACTCATTTGGTCTTTATAATTTTATCATTTTTATCTTTTTAGTCCCTGTAGTTTGAAAATATTTTTTTAGTCCTTATAGTTTACATTTTAATTCTCTTTTAGTACTTGTACTTTAAAAGTATTCTTTTTAGTTCTTATAGTTTGCATTTTAATTCTCTTTTAGTCCCTAAAGTTTGAAGTAATATTTTTAGTCCCTATAATTTGTATTTTAATTATCTTTTAGTCCTTACTAAAAAAATATAAATAATTAACTACAAATTAGTTATAAATTATCAATTATTTTTTTATTATAAATTATCTTACGATAAATTAGTTATGAATTACTTGATAATATTTCTATAATTAATTGTAATTGATAGTATTACTCATATTTTGATGGTAAAGACTAAAATGAAATTAAAATATAAAGTATAGAAACTAAAAAGACCACCTTCAAACTACAGGAAATTAAAAGAGAATTAAAATACAAATTATTAGGACTAAAAAAATCACCTTCAAAACTATAGGGACTAAAAAGAATTAAAATATAAATTATAAGAACTAAAAAATCAGTTTAAAAATATAGAGATCAAATGAATAATTTAACTTATATTTTATAATATCAATGATTAGTTTAAATTTTTATAACATTTTTTATAAATTTTTTTATTCAAATTAAATATGATATTACCAGATAAATTATAATAATTTTCTTCTTTTAGTAATAATTGTAATTAAAAAAGTAAAAATGTAATGATCGTAGTATAAAAAATTATATACTATTATTTAATTATAAATTATTATTAATAAAACTTTTAAATTAATAATCATAAAATTAACAAATTTATCTTATATAATAAACTATGGTTAAATGAGAATATTAAGCTGTGCAACCTCTTTTCTCAAGAAAAGTAGTAGTAATAGTGAAGTGAAATGGCTAAGGGTGTGTTTGATTTGCATTTTCATTTTCTATTTTCATTTCCTGTTTTCATTTTCTGAAAATTTTTTTCATTTTTAAAATATTAGAATTCTGAAAACATGTTTGGTTTGACTTATTGTTTTCCATTTTCATGAAATAAAAATACTGAAAATTTATGATATATTGACTTCTTGTCTTTATGTATTTTTTTATTTGCTTAAAATTACATTCATTGATACCGCAATTTCATTTTACCCGAAATGAGGTTTATGTTCTCAACTGAAAACGAGAATTTATTGTTTTCATTTTCTGGTTATTTCCTGTTTTCATTTTCACTGAAAATGTTTTCAAAAATTCAACCAAACATATTTTCATCACTGTTTTCTGTTTTTAGTGAAAATGAAAACAGAAAACAACCAAACCAAACACCCCCTAAGGTAACATAGGTTTGGTTTGAGTGCTACAATGTAAAGGGTATAGGGTACAGCAAAACAACAACAGGTGGAGACGCGTGTTAGTCATGCAGAGAATCATAGAAGCAATGGCAAAATGATCATAAACCCAGGAAAAGGGACATGTGGCAATTTTCTAAGTAGGGCACAATAGTATTTTTGCTCTACTTCGGTTTTATTATATAGATATTGATGATTGTATTTTAGTTACATTATTTATAATACATATCAATTACTAGAAAAACGTATATATCATTTAAAAATAATAATTAACTATAAAATTAAAAGATTTAAGTTTTATATATATATATATATATATATATATATATATATATATATATATGAAAAGAGATCAAATTATATTGGTATAAGTTTGATAATTATTACATAATTTTATAACTTTCAACTAAATAATATTTTCTTAGAACTCATCGTTGGATTGAAAGTTTCTTTAACATAGATTAGATAAGCAAAATTTCATATTAATCAAAAATCATTTGTTATCTCATTTGTATATATTGAAATCGAAGTAATATAAACATTTCAAAATATAATAAAATATGAATCATTCAATTACCTTGTATAATGTTGACAAAATTTAACACAAACGATCTTGGTAATATGTAACTATAGTTCAACAGTTAGATCAATAAAAATTGCATTTTATATTAAGTTATAAAAATGGTGTAATAACTATCAAATTTACACTAGTAAAATTTGATATTTCCTCTACATATAGATATAGAAGAGCATATTATATATATATTGCATCTCGCCAATAATGTTTTTATCTCAAAGTAATACATTTATGAGTAGCAAGCAACTTAAAATAATTGTTATTTTTTAAGTACCTTAAACACATTAGAATGGGGGTTGAATAGTTTTATAAATAAAACTTAGTCTTTTGAAACCTTTTCTCAAAAAAAAAATATCAATGGACGATGGGTTTCATCAAAGGAGTTCGAAATCACATTGTGCTTAAAAACCAATTCACAAAACTTGGATACAGTAGTGTAGAAATAAATTGTAGGAAAAACCTAATTATATAGAAGTAGTAAAGAAAACATAAATGTTTTATACTAGTTCACCCCAACTCTTGGCTATGTCCAGCTCTCCTTCAAATCTTGAAGGATTTCTCTAATCAATTCTTTGATTAGAACCAAGTATTCTCTATGCCCCTTCTGGCTACAACAAGTACTCTCAAGACCACTCTTGATACTACCCTTAGTCTCCCCGTGAGATTAAGACCTAAATATTCTTTGTCACTAAGACACTCCTGACTTTCACAAATAATATATGTTTGATAGAAAATGTATTATAATCACTCAAAGAGTGTTTGTAGAAGCAAGCTTCATAATGATGAACCAAGCAATTTTGATGATGCCAAAAGCCCAAGTGATTGATTCAAGACTTCAAGATCAAGCATCAAGAATCCAATCCAAGATTCAAGATTCAAGAGAAGAAATCAAGAAGCAACAAGTCAAGACTTCATATAGGATAAGTATTAAAAGATTTTTTCAAAAACCAAATAGCACAGTTTTGCTTTACAAAAGAATTTTCTCAAATTTTCTAAGTTACCAGAGTGATTACTCTCTGGTAATCGATTACCAGTTAGCAGTAATCGTTTACCAGTGACCAGATTGGTTTTCAAAATATTTTCAAATGATTTGTAACGTTCCAAAATGATTTTCAAATAGTGTAATCGATTACACTATATTAGTAATTGGTTACAAGTGAATCTGAACGTTGGAATTCAAATTCAATTGTGAAGAGTCACAACTTTTCATAAAATACATTGTGTAATAGATTACACCATTGTGGTAATCGATTACTGTTCGGCTTCTAGCAAGTGCATCGGATCGCACAAGTAGTATAAAACGGTAAGAACCGAGTATCGAACACTCGGGGAACTTGTGTTATTTGGTAAGCTATTTCAGCAAATAGGCATCTAGTGTGTAAAAGTAAGTGTGAATATGAACAAGTGTATAAACTATCTGTGCAAAAGGAAAGAAAATCACGCGAGAGAGACAAGTAGAGAACACGTTGGTCTTCCTAATAGGTGTCTGATGCTAAAAAGATATTCTCTATCTAACAATGCTCATGTGGTCTTCCTGAGATACTAAACCCTGATTCCTCATGATAGTTTAGCCTAATCCTGATCAAGCATCGTCTGCAGATTCCTCTTGTAAGACTAAACTCAACCAGGACCCTATTAAGACACACATACTCAACTAACTTATCGCACCCCGATTCCACGTGAAAGCACGACAACTCAACCCTGCATTATCAAGGACTTTAGAGTCAGACCAGTTTCCACTGTTGAATGACCCTAACAAAGCATGCATCTATGTGATCAAGGTAAAGGCATACTGGAATGAAAAGCAGATAACACAGAAAACACACAAAACATCATTAAATAGATAGAAATATATTTACATCAGGTACCTATAGGGAAGATCCAATAGAGGATTTAGCTTTCCATACCAGGAAGCCTTCTTAACAACAAAGAGAAGAACAAGATGAAATATTGCAAAAATACAAGTGGTGAGGATGTCTCCTTCACCTCTAGGATCTCACAATCACTCACAAACTCATCTTAAGCTCTCAAACCGACTCCTGCTTCAAGCTCTGGTCTCTACAGATCTTCACATAGCAAAATCTCTCAAAACTCTCTGGAACTTGGACCTTTCTCTCTCTAGAAACCCTAGACATGCAAAGCTTTGAATCCCAGTCCAAAATCCCTTCACAAAATCTGATTTCAGGCTTAAATAGGTGACCTTGTTCGTGCTCGTGCACTTAGCGCATGTATGGACCGCTTAGCGCACGTTAGTGATTTTTGGCTTAGCACGCCTTTCTTGCTTAGCGGATGAACTGAAGTAGTGTGCTTAGAGAGATGAAGCGGTGCGCTTAGTGAACCTGTAATACTGAGCGAGAAGGTGAAAACAACATTTTCCAAAACTTGCCTAGTTAACCTGAAATTGAGAGAAAATGATTATTAAACACACAAAATGAAAATACTAAGTATTTATTACCTATACTTAACAAAAAATACTTATAACATCACAAAATAACCGTAAATTATGAGAGTTTGATACAATTTATACAAGTTTTATACACAAAAGTTAGTCGTTTTCACCGACTAACAATTACCAATGAATAGTTTTGAAGAAAAAGTTAAGAGTTATAACTCTTAACATAATTTTCTCAAAAGTCATAACTCTTCCCATGGTTTTTTGACCAAACATGAAGAGTCTATAAAAGCAAGACCTTGACACACATTTTACAATAATAAAAAACACATATCTCTTTCAAATCTTTTCTGACCATTGCCTATTGTCTTTCTTTGCAAAAACTCTTGCCAAAAAGCTTTCTAAACTTCGGTTTCAAAACTTTGTTTTTCTGCAAGTGGAAATTCTGCAGAAAATAAAAGTGTGCTATCTTTTCTTCCTTCTCTCTCTTGCCAAAAGAATTCAAAGTTCTAACCGCCTGAAAATTCTTTTGATTCTTCCTTCTTCCTCTTGCCAAAAGATTCAAAGGACTAACCGCCTGAGAATTCTTTTGATTCTTCCTCTTCCCTTTGAACAAAAGATTTCAAAGGACTAACCACCTGATATATCTTTTGTTTCCCCTTACAAAGATTCAAGGGACTAATCGCCTAAGAATTCTTTGTCTTAACACATTAGAGCATACATCCTTTGTGGTACAAGTAGAGCGTACATCTACTTGGATTGTAATACTGAGAACAAGAGAGGATACATCTCTTGTGGATCAGTTCAAGTGGAGCATACATCCACTTGGTTGTTCAAAGAGAACAAGGGAGGGTACATCCCTTGTGGATCTATGCTTGTAAAGGATTTTACAAGGTTATTGGAAATCTCAAGAACCGATGGTTGCTTGGGGACTAGACGTAGGCACGGGTTGTGACCGAACCAGTATAAGTCTTGTGTTTGCTTTCTTCTTCCCTACACTCTTTACTTTTCCGTTGTGTACTTTTTATTTCCGCTTGTCTAAGTTATTGTTTCTGTTCTTTACTTTCTCATAACTTAGTAGTAAAGCCTAATTGAATCTAGTAACATTAAGAAGGATAAATTTTTAATTAGTCAAGACACGTTAATAATTAATTCAACCCCCCTTCTTAATTATTATGAGGCCACTTGATCCAACAGTGTTTACCTCAAATACAATGAATCTTGCTAGCGTAGCAAAGTTAAGATTCACTATATTCGCTCAAGTTTCCTTCGTCTAGTAAACTGATAGCGTTACACCATTTTTTTCATTTTCGTCTCAGATAATTCTCTTGTGATTCGACGACATTAACACGAACATCTTTAGGCTTTATATAAGCTTCAGAGCTTCAATCCATTGAGAGATCTCAACTAACTGTTGTCTAATAACTTTGACATTTGACATGAGGCCACATATCTTTAGAGAAGTACAATCTGTCAGTGTCACCTAGTGCTCAAAGTTGACTTTCAACATACAAATCCAAAAAAGTGTTAACAACATAAGACGAAAGGAATTAAGAATGTCAAGAAAATTTAAATCTTCCCTTTCGTGCGTTACGGCTTGAGATGCTTACTGAACCTATGGACGATTCTTTCTGATGACTGTTTCAATACTTGGGGATTGAGTAACTATTTCATTGCTTTTGTACTGCAAGCCAAGTGCTAAAGCACTTGTCTTCTTAGGACTAGACACTGAGACAATATCGTCCAATGACTAATACTTTGACCATCATCCAAAGCCTTTCTATTTATGTTTTTCTGTATTTGATATAGATAGATGAACCTATAGCTTAAGCATAAAAACTTAACACATAAAATTTATACTTTGTTCATCAAAACCTTAAGGATTTAATTGTTTAGTACAACCCAATGTGACTTGGATGCAACCAAACTTAACAATTGTTTTTATTAATTCAACAATTTAAAGTAATGTTGCTTCAGCTAGCACTGTGTCGAGAAAGCAACTTGTTTGTACGTGACTACAAAGGCTGGTACTTTTGGTAGCAATATTGCTTCTAATACTTGTTGCTTCCCAAGCATGTGATGGAGATGCTCTAACATACTTCCACTTTGCTTTTAGTTAATGTATGCTAACAACCTACACCAAAAGTTGAAGATAGAAAAACCACATTATCTTTTACTCTAATTAATTTATTTTTGGGATAATACAGTAATTTAATTGATTTCATTATAAGAAAACTGATTTCATACTTCTCTCTCATCTTTCATCTCCTAGTGCTAACAACTTCTTCTAAACACCTCAATATCATGCGAACCGGCTCATTAAGAGAGAAGGAGAGAGAAGAAAGAATAAAAATTCAAAATTTAATCTAGATAAATGGTGAGAGAAAAGATTAGAGAGAGAGAGTTTAAACATTTAATGCTGATGAATATGAAGAGGAGAGAAAAATGGTTATTTTAAAATTGAATCATAAATTATTATAATATATATACTTAAATTAAACTTACTAAAATAAAGAAATTTGTTGGTCTTTTTCACCAAACTTTCATTTTGTTAGGTGCTAATGCACTCATACTAAAAAAAATTAAGGATGTGTGTGCATATTAGCAATCCCCTATATATAATTAAAAATAATATACAAGTTTCAAGTATTTTACATTATTATTTAATATATTATAAAATTATTAACTTTTATAATAATTATATTATAGTTGTATTTAAAATGATTTTTAATTAGTTGACAATGTAAATTTTTCTTGACAATGTATTCAAATCAAACTCACATATAAGAGATGTATCAAGCGAAAATTTATTGTGTCAAATGAGAACATAAATTTATATCATAATATATATATATATATATATATATATATATATATATATATATATATATATATATATATATATAATTCTTATTTCTCGTAACAAAAAAAGTTCTCATGATTCATTGTGTATTTGTGTGAACAGTGTGTTAATGACACTGTCATGTATCAAAATTTATATTTTGCTCACAATTAAATCAATAATTTGGGCCATATTTCTATACATCCTAAAACTTAAATTCAAAATTTAAACACCGAACTATAAACTCTGAAGATGATTTTTATTTTGTTCTGCACAAAATTTTTGTATTTTACAAAAAGAAGAAAGAATGAGTAGAAAAAGCAAAAAATATGTATATCACAAAATGGGTATACTGGGTAATGCGTGATGATGAGAAAAGACAGAGAAAAAGTAATATCTTTAAAAATATGATAAAAAAATATCATATATCTATCTAATTAAAATAATACTTCTAACATTTTCAATTGCAAAATTTACCGTTTAAGGTTAGCTAAATATTAAAATAATTTTCAACACTCGTTATAATAATAATAAAAACAACATTTTGATAATGTCCGGATAAAAGTGGGCCCGTTTTCACAAACAAGTAAACCAATGAAGGGATAAAGGACACATAAGGCAGACACGTTAATTGATTATATACCTATAATCATCGACGCAATTTATCCACTAAACAGTTTAATATTCCCACATACTATAACAAAGTTCAAAATTACAGTTTATTAATTAAAACGAGATATTGGTTAAAAAAATAATTTTTTATCTATTAAGATACATAAAATTACATTGTTCAATATTTTTATTTTATTTTATTTTATTTTAATTTCTTAATCAATATGTTAACATACTAGCTAAGGAGATCCTTATGACTAAAAAGAAAATATAAAAATGAGCACCGAAAGCTAGGTTTGCAAGTCCGAGGCTTTGATTCCATTTCACACTTGTGAAAGAGCTCTCTTATTGGGGGTCAGTCAAAAAGCACAATCATAATCATCAGTACCAAAGAACAAACACAAAAACTGAAACTACCACACACACTTCCAAACACTCACACACTTTCTATAGCTACCCTCAATCTATAGCTAGCTAGCAATATTCTCTCAATATGATGCATCGTCAGATTGAGATGGAGAATTCTGAGCTCTTCCAATTCCTCACAAACACCAACGATGCTTTCTTCAACACTGCATCATATGGCCTCCCTGCGGCACCTGCAGCATCAACCATGCAGCACAGCTTCTCTGGCTCCTTTTCTTATTACCCTTTGGAAGCATCTCATGATCATCATGCCCCTTCTCATGAAGACAAAGCCCTTGCTGCTTTGAGGAACCACAAAGAGGCTGAGAAGAGAAGAAGGGAAAGAATCAACTCCCACCTCGATAAGCTTCGCACCCTTCTTCCTTGCAATTCCAAGGTATATATATGATATTTCATTTTGTAGTTCAATCTATGCATACTCTATCAATCTTCTCATTCGTATGTATTTGCATCATCTTCGTTTTAAATTAAACTTATTTTAAAGAAAAAAAGTTATTTACTGTTTAGAGAATTAAAAGAACAGTTGCTAAGAAACAGTGGGTGTGAAAGGGTAGTAACTTGTAAAATCTTTCTCGCTTTTTGTTCGCAAAGGTTGCATACTTTTTGACCCACCAAAGCTAAATGGGTGCACCAGTTGACTACAGTGTAAAAGCTAACTAGTGTGTAACAGTTAACAACTGGCAATTTATTAAACTTGATAGTTTAGGAGACCGAGAGTTGCATGAATCCAACTTATAGACACGTAATAAGAATTCATCTCATATAAAAATTGATAATAAAATATTTATAAATAATATATCAATTAAATATTTTAATATTATAATAAAGTAAAATAATAAATTATAAATTTCATAATACTTAAATAATAAATTTAATAATATATTACTGTTAGATAATAATTTATAAATATTATAGTAGTGAAAGAACATTTCAATCAAGAGTTTGATGCTATACAATGATTTAATGTTATTAAAGGTGATAATATTTTGATTCAAGAATAATACACTAAATAAATATATGTTAATCACTTTATTTTCATCTTATTCATTTTCTCTCAATTTTACAGCCTGTTCTACGACTTATATGGTTACACCACCTTCTAACAACTCTCAGCAATCTTATTTAATTACATTTTAAAAATTAAAAACAGTTTTTTTTTTAAGACATCTTTGGTATAGAATTTTGTTGTTCTTCCTCCCTAGGATTCTTTCATGCTTTATCAAACGTTCAAGAAAAGACAACAACATTGCAAGACACAAATAATTGAGTTTGGAAGAAAAGTCAATTAACTTTTTGATCCACTTTGTTTTTCAGACGGACAAGGCTTCCCTTCTTGCCAAGGTGGTCCAACGGGTGAGGGAGTTGAAGCAGCAAATATCCTCACTATCCGATTCCGAAGCGTTTCCGTCGGAGACAGATGAGGTCTCCGTCTTGTCCACCAGCGGTGACAACGACGACCACGGTGGTTGTGACGACAATGACGGACGCCTCATATTCAAGGCCTCTCTGTGCTGCGAGGACCGCTCCGATCTCATCCCCGAGCTCATCGAAATCCTGAGGTCTCTGCGCCTGAAAACGCTCAAGGCCGAAATGGCCACGCTCGGAGGAAGAACCCGCAACGTTCTCGTGGTGGCCACGGATAAAGACCATAGCGGTGAATCGATCCAGTTTCTGCAGAACTCGCTGAAGTCTCTGGTGGAACGCTCCAGTAATTCCAACGACAGATCCAAACGGCGCCGTGTCCTAGACCGAAAGTTCATTGCTTAATTATTATCTAGCAGATGCGGTCAAAGTTTTAAATTTGCAGTTGCGGGAATGTTATGAAGATGCATTACATCTTTTAGAGGATAAAAGTTAAGAACAAGACATAGATATAGTTTTTGTAGATGCTTTGGTGTTGATCTCTAATTAAAATTAGAGTTTCGTTTAGATAATTTACGTTGACCTTTAATTCAAATCTTTGTTATGGGCACAGCTAAAACTCTCATTTTAATTGAAAAATAACATAATGATTCATAAACATCAATTTATTTTAAATATCTTACCAATAATTTTTAATTTTCTCTTTTTATTTTTTTTTCACATCATAAATTTTATTGATACTTATATTTTTTTTCCTCTAAGTGTTTTATAGCATATAATGGGTGTCCATGAAACATTTCTCTTGAAAAATAATACTAAAAATATCTGCATCTAATAGTTTTTTAATGTTTTCAGTATTGTTGTTTAATTAAAATTAAATTTTTTTTATCTCAGTGCTCCGTATAATAAAGGTTAATATAAGTAGTCAAAGAAGATTATCGGAGTGAAATTCTAATTTTGGTTAGAGAATAATATTAAATATATTTAAATAACTACATCTAAGTTGTCTTTTTTTTCTTTCTAAATTGTGGCAAAATATAGACAAGTCAAATTAAATCTATGATATTATAGTTGTAGTTGTCGTTATGGAGCAATTTGAAATCTAGGATGCAATCATAGAGAGCTCATTTTTATGTAATCAATTTTTAATTTTATTATTGTATTTAATTGTTACTGGGACGTGTTTGTGAGTTTTAATTTCAAGTGACTCTACAGTAAAATATGAGGGAAAATGTTAGAGCATTAATGTTGTGTGACGTATCTAGGTTGATGTAAATTGTAAATTGGCTAGATAGAGAGAGGTTAGGATTTTATCTATGTGGTGTGTTTTGGAATCTTTTGCATGTGAAGTTAGTGTCTTGTATGTGAGTAGAGAAGACAGGGGCTAGGGATGTGACTGACGGGTAATGAAGAAAAAAATGTAGTGTACTTAGGTGATGGGCAAGTTGTGACTTGTGGACCGTCATGGAATTGGGGTCTGTTATTTTCAGTAAAAGTAAAATTAAAGCTTCTGTGAGTTTCCAAGCTATAGAAAATGGCGTGTTCCGTTTCTCTTTTCCATGCCCTTTTCTTTCAATGATGAGTTGTTGTTTTTTTGTGATTTCTTTTGTTATTTTGTGTTATCTTTTAGTACTTGGCATAATATATATATATATATATATACACTGATTCTAAAGAGAGCACAGAGTGAATACTTATTGGGAAGTGGGTGTTTTCTGCTGCTATGTGTGACAGTGAAATAACAAAGGGTTCAATCGGGCGCTGGGTTTCTGCCCCCAGAACCAGAAGAATGTGTTCCCAAATCTAGCTTTTAGAGAAGGAAAAGGGTGAAAGGCGTAGCGAGAAGAGAGAAGCTCATCACTAGAACCAAAAGGGATCTCTGCAAATTTCAAAACTTTTTAAATTAATCAAGCAGTTTTTTCTGCTCATTAAAGGTGGAATATTGTATATGCTGATCAGAAGAAAACAACAAATTGACAAAGGAACCAGCTATTGCCCATACCTTCGATTGACAGTGTCCCTTGTCAAAAATTACGCAAGGTTATATAATATCTGTATTGAACTTCTAATTTGCTTTTCGTCAACAAGAACTGAGTAAATACATTTCTTGGTACATACAATTTAACATTTTTTTCCTTTTGGTTTCTATCTTTTTTTTTTCTTTTCGTTTCTATAACTTTTTTTACATGTGTGTTTTATTTTTTAATGCTTAAAGGATCTTGGATAACGTTTTGAATAATAAAAAAATGTTTTAAATGATAAAATAATATTATCTAAAGGTTGTTAAGAACGAGAAAAAAATTACAAAGAGTAAAATATATATTTTTTTTTACAAAAACAAAAAATAAAAAATTTTAAATTAAAACAATGTATTTAAATCAGTAATTAATAGTAAGTATATGGATATATGCTTATTAATTATGAGATGTCATGCAAGAGAGACCATAAACTTTAAGATTAGTTAAAGAACAGAATTAATTTAATAAAGCTGTTCTAATATATTATCTTATTAATTCCCTTTTGGTAAAATTTAAGCTAGTCACTACAATCTAGCCAAAGGCATATAGGTGTGCAAGTTAGAACAAGTCTTTTGATAAATGGTTGGGCCCGTTTAGATTGCATCCAAAAGATCTTTTAGCATCTTGATGTAAGCTTTATTGGAGCTTGTAGGCTTAGGATCTTCTTCATCAATGAATTCATTTGCTTATTGGAAGATGAATTGCAACGGAATGGAGAAGGAAGAGAGAGAGGAGGCGCCACATCAAGGAGAAGATGAGTCTAGAAGAAGCTCACCACCATAGGAGACCATAGATAAGAGCTTGGAGGAAGAAGGAGATGAATGAAGGGAGAGGAAGAGAAAAGCATGAAATTTTGTGCTCTAAAAGAGCTTTGAAATCTGGAGTTTAATTTTCAAATAATCAAAGTTGAAAAAATTCACGCACATGACCTCTATTTATAGCCTAAGTGTCACACGAAATTGGAGGAAAATTTGAATTTCTATTGAAATTTCACTTGAATTTGAAATTGAATTTGTGGAGCCAAATTTTGGAGCAAAAATTTCACTAATTATGATTAGTGAATTTTAGCTATGGTTCAGCTCACTAATCCAAGATCAAGTCCAAGATTCTGCACAAAGTGTGTTTAGGTGTCATGAGGCACGTAAAACATGAAGGACATGCACAAAGTGTGACTATATGATGTGACAATGGGGTGTAACAAACAAATGCTCACCTTCCCCTCTAAAATTTAATTGGATTGGGCTTCTCCCAATTTAATTAAATTTATTTCTCAACACCCACATAAGATATTCACTTAATGCATGTGAAATTACAAAACTGCCCCTAATACAAAAACTAGACTAGGTGCCCTAAAATACAAGGGTTGAAAAATCCTACATTTATAGGGTACCCTACCTACATTATGGAGCCCTAAATACAAGGCCCAAAAATAATAAAATCCTAATCTAATATGTACAAAGATAAGTGGGCTCATACTTAGCCCATGGGCCCAAAATATACCTTAAGGCTCATGAGAACCTTAGGGCCTTCTCTTGCATCTCTGACCCAATCTTATTGGAGTCTTCTATCCAATTCCCTTGGGGGGTAGGATTGCATCATTCCCTCCCCCTTGAAAAGGATTTCACCTCAAATCCATAGTTTCTTGAAACTCAGGGATTCTTTCCTCAACAATTGTAAATAGAATAAAAACATATGTATTAGTGATGTTGGGTATGTTAGAGTAAGGTAAGGACTAAAAATCGCTTTCCAGACCATCTTCCCATGAGAGAACATAGTTCCTCACCAACTCAATGAGTGGTGCTACAAGTATAGAAAAATATGGGACAAACCTTTTGTAAAAGTTTGTTAAGTCATTGAAGCCCCAAATTTCCCTTATACATGGTGGAGTAGGCCACTCAGGAATGACCTTTATTCTCTTAGGGTCCATGGGAAGCCCTTGACCACTATTTAAAAAGGCAAGGAAAGTAATGGAATAAAACATACCTTTTTCTTTATTTTCATGTTGATTATTCCTACAAAAAATTATGACAAACCTAAGGTGTCCCATATGAGCACCTAAGTTTGTATTGAAACAAAAAATAAGAACAAACCTACCTAATGAGTCCCTATGTACACAAATCATGAAGATGTTGGGTGCATGAGTGATTTTACAAAAGAGGGTTGCACCATTCAACACATTCATCATACCACCTATCATAGGGATTTGGTGCCTTATAATACTTATTTTGGGCACCTACAAAGCACAAGGATTTAAGCTCTTACGAACCAAACCCTCATCCAACAACTCATTTACTTGAGGAATAACCTCAAGCTAAAGAGGTATGTCGGTGCTAAGGGATGTTTCCCTTGATAGGAGAAGGTAGAAAGATTGTTTAAGAAGGAATGCTCTTTTGATATCACATTTTGTTGCAAAATGATTTTCCTTCTTAACAATCTTCTTGGAGGAATCCTTTTCCTCTTTTTCCTTCATCTTGGCCTTTGAAGACAAGGCCTTACTATCCTTCTTTTTCTTTTGATTTTCTAGTTTTTCTTCCTCATCCCTCTTATCTTTCATAGTTAGTTGATCCTTGGCCACCTGTGAAGGTGTTTGAGGATGCAACACAAATTTAGTGCCAAGATGGGTGAGGGTAATCTCATTATTTAGGCCATTGTAAATGATCTTCCTATCAAATTGCCATGGCCTTCCTAAAAGAATATGTCCTGCCTCCATGGGAACTATATCATAATTAACTTCATCCTTATATGTCCTAATGGAGAAAGGTACCTTCACTTGTTGGTTAACTATCATTTCCCCTTGCTCATTGAGCCATTGAAGTTTATAAGGTTTTGGGTGGGGAATGATAGTGAGGTTCAACTTGGAAACTAATCTTGTGCTACAACAATTGCAACAAGATCCACTATCCACAATGAGAGAACAAGTTTTATCTAAAATTTTGCATCTTGTATGAAAGATGTTCTCTCTTTGGGATTGAGATAGATCACAAGATTGACCTCCAAGGAGCTTCTAACCATTAAGAGGTCACCTTCTTCATGGGGGTAGACTTCCTCACCAGACTCTTCACCCCTTACATCATCTTCACTTCCATTAGAGGAAGGGGAAGAAGTAGTCTCCTCTTGACTACTATAAATGTCTTGACCCCTCATAATCATAGTTTTCTTTGTGAGGCATTGAGAGGCAATGTGACGTCTCCCAAGACATTTGAAGCATTTAATGTTGCTAGTCCTTTCTTGGGAACTAGTCTTAGGGGTGGATTTCTCTATGGTCTTACCCTTATCTTCCTTGGGTTTTGAAGGTGCAGCCCCTAAAATTCCTTGGGCTTGGTCCTTCCTTGGATAAGAGTGAAAGCCATAGATTTAGAAGAAGGTTTTCTTTTAAGTTGTTGCTCCACTCTTATACAAAGTTGGACTAGCTCATCTAGGTCCCTATATGGAAGGAGTTCAACCTTATCCCTCACTTCCATATTAAGCCCACTAAGGAACCTAGCTATGCTTGTTCTTTCCTCCTCCCTAAGTCCAGCTCTTAAAAGGAGTAGTTCCATTTGTTGTGTATATTCTTCAACACTCATACTCCCTTGTCTAAGCCTTTGGAGCTTATCCATAAGCTCCCTTTCATAGTAGGAGGGAATGTGCCTCTTCCTAAGGGCACTCTTAAGATCATTCCAATACTCTACTGGAGGATCCCCATGAATCCTTCGTTCCCTAACAAGGGAAGTCTACCAATAGAGGGCATACCCTTGAAAGCTAAGGGTAGCTGATGGAACTTTTCTCTCTTCGCTAATACGGTGGCAAGCAAAGAGTTGTTTAGCCTTCATTTCCCAATCTAAGTAGGCCTCAACATTATCTTTTCCATGGAAATATGGGAGGCTAATGTTAACCTCTTGAGGCCTTCTATCCTTTTCTCTTCTTTGGGAGTGATGTTTAGTATGTGAACTATGGCGCCCTCTATAATAGTCGCTAAGTTCTTCACTTAAACTCTTGCAAGAGTCATGACTACTATAGGAGACATGTTTTTCTCTTTTCATTTCTTTCATTATTTTTCTTCTTTCTTCCTCTCTTATTTTCTCTCTTGCATCTTGACTTATTTCTTCCACTCTTTTTTTTACCTTTTTCTTTTCTCTTTTTTTTTTCTTTCCACAACTTAAGGGACCTCAACTCATCTAATATCTTATACAAGGGTTCCTTAGGAGTAGAACCGCCACCATTAACACTAGATGAAGAATGAAGACTCATGTTGGCTCCTAAGTTATGGTTCTTTCTTGTTGGTGGTTTGAAAACAAAAGGTAAAAGAAACTATGGTTAAAACTAGCCAAAATAAACACTAAAAGAGGTGTGAAAGATAAGGTAAAAACTAATTGGTAAAAGGCAAGCTATCTAGGCGGTTTGACAATGGAGGGTAAAGGAAATAAGCTATGAAAGTAAGCAAGAAATTAAAGTGCAAGAAATGCAAACTAAGCGGATTCTAAGAGTGTTTGGATGACCTATTTAAGGTTCCCAACAAAATACTCACTATCCTAAGGGAAAATTGCCTAAAATTATTACACACAAATGGAAGTAGGGTGATCTATTGGAGGCTCCCAACTTACTTCCAATGAAAGGCCTTTTTGTTACAAAATTTGAAAGCAAAACAAATTGCCAATTACAAAATTACAAAAAAAAAGTCCTCAATTGTGGTGGCTATTCCATCTTTGGTGTTTCACTCAATTTGGAGTGCTTCTTAGTCCAATAGCTCTTAAGGTGGTTGGCCCCTTGCTTCTTAGTACTGGTTCCTCTCAAACTTCAATTTCAACCTTGTTAGTGCAAGGAGCTACTTCATTTTCATCCCTTTCATCAACATTAAATTCTGCGATGGATTCTGCCGAAAGATTAATTGAGGACCTTGAGTCATATATTCATAATCACCTAAGAAATGGTGTCAGTACAAATTCAACTCGTGATGGGAATGTTACTGCAACTGATTCCACACCTGCAGCTTTTACATCTCATTTTAGTAGGAATGTTGACACCACTGCTGATATTGGCTTAGAAATTCAGACAACAGATAGTAACATATAATTGAGACTAGTCCATTGGACCCTTCTTCTTCTTCATATCACAGAGGAAGCATTCGTGTTTCAACTTCAAAGAAAGTTTCAAATGATCGCAGAAGAAGGAGATCAAGATGAAGGTCTTTTATGTAAGGAGATGTAAATTATATTACCAGAAGGTTCCCAATTTATAGAAAGCGACAATTGTTTTTTATAGAAAAGTTTCTGTCTATTTAAGCAATTTGTTTGTATAAAGGACTAAATAACCATTTTAAACATTTTGTGTGGTGTTAGCCAATTTTTATTCAATGGATGAGAGGATATTACATTAAATCATCAGGATATCTCTCTTTTCCATTAAGGAGCTTCTTTTAGTGTTTTGATTGATATGTTTGCAACAATATGCTTACATCACAGTATGACTGCACAAACAATTTCTTCTTTGAATTAAAAGCTTTAATTTATAAAATTTTATGTAAATAAAAAAAGAAGCAATAACGCTACTGGATCATGGGCTCAACCATTATTGACAAGTTTTTCAATTTGAAAATTATAAGATGGATCAATTTTTCAATTTTATATTGAAAGACATTATTGATCGTATTATTACCAGGTTAATGATATTTTATATTTTGTTATAAATTATAATAACATAGATAATAATTAAATTATAAACTAGAATGTATGTGATAACATTACTAGAACAATAAATTAATTAGATTTTAAATATGAAAATTAATTATGTAGAAAGATGTATAATTATATTTTTATGAGATATATTTATTTTATTTTTATAAAAATAATTATTTTTTAATCAAAATTTCTAGAAAATATATAACAATATTTTAAATATAATGATAAAGTTAAAATATTTTTATAAATGAAATTGAAGAAAAATGTAATTTTTATTATTTTTAATAATATTTAATTATTTAAGGCATTTAATAATTATATAATAATTTTTAAGTATTTAATTATTAGTTTTAATAATGTGAAAGCATATAATATCCTTTTTGGTAATTTTAATTATGCAAAAGACTTTCTACAATTTCATCCAAACACCATATTAATTTAAATAAGCACTTAAGAGTTTATCATCCAAACATCAAATGAATTTATGTAAAAGTAACTTTTCATATAAGAGCTTCTTGGACAAATTCTTTATCTATAAGATCTTTTATAGTAGTGCATCCAAACATGACCATTATACATTGGCGTTTCTCTTTCATTATTGTTACATCATTTCTATCTTATACATTATTTAATCTCTTTGTTTCTTTTTCATTATGTAATTTATTAGTTATTATTTTTCTTTCATCTTTTTAACTTTTTTTTTTAATCAATCATTCTCTTCCTAGCTATCATCCAAATCTGTAGTTTATGATGAAATAGTAAGTCATCCACTGGTGTAACTCTAATATTGTTGTTAAAAAGTCAATTTACCCTTAAAAAATAATAATTCCCACCTCCACCTCGTGTGGGATGTCAGCCTCTACCTAGCCCTTTGCAAAATAATTAAACCAATCCAATTTATGGTATATTTGAATCCAATTGATCCAGAAAAAATCCAAATTAGATTTTTAAAATTCAAACTTAACTCTTTTTAGAATTGGTTCACTTAAGATAACCGATTTTATGGGATAATTATCATTATTCGAATAGTGAAGACACTTAGTCACTTACTAATTTATAGCTATTTGGATAGTTATACTCCTTCTCATTTTGAAAGATGTTAGGCCACTCACACTCGCTCATCACTCAAGCCTTAAGGGTCAAGGACTCTCTCTCTTTGGTGTTGCCCTTCCTATAGCCACCATTGGCATCACTTAAGGCTATCTCTCCTGTGTGTCACCTCTTTTGTAGCCACCATCGGTGTCACTCAAGGCTCTTTCTCCATTGTTGTCGCGACTCTCTCTGGTGTTGTCACTTTTGTGGCCACCGTCAGTGTCATCGCTTCTGTAGCCATCACCTGCGCCACTCAAGGCTTTCTCTCTATGGTGTTGCAGCTTCTGTAGCCACCGTTGACATCGCATATTGGTAAACCTCCATTTTTTATGGGTTTTTCTTTCATACTAGAGATTAGGAGTTTCTACCATTGTACCAAGCAGAAAGTTTGACCTTTACCATTTAGAAGAAAAAGGGTTGTATTATAACTACAAAAGGGATCTAAACAACTACAACATGTGACCATATATCATTGTAGCTTTAACATACCAGTCATTAAGATCAACCACACTTGTTCATTATTTCTACTCACATGAATCAATATTGTTTTGGTATTTTCATGATCGTGATGCCACAATGTTATTTTTTTTTTGTAGTACTACTCTACCTATAAAGATTACCTTGCTTAAATTAGAAAATATGATGGGCTTCTCATGCCTTCAACACTAGGTGATAAACGTCAAATTTATTGTATTTTCATATGCAATTTGAGACGTTTATTTGATACTTTAGTATACTTTAGGCCTTGTTTTAAATCAAATTAATTATGTTTTCATTTTTTAATATATTTTAGATAAGAATTACGATTTTAGAAGTTTTTAATATGATTTTTTGAGTTTTTATAGAGAAATATGGTAGTTTTACAAGGTAGTCTCGCTCAAGCGAGGTATAGGACGCTCAAGTCAGCTCAAACAAAGGAGAAGATGAAATTTTGCAAAAGATATCTTGCTTAAGCGAGGAGCGTGCTAGACAGTGTGTCCAAAAACTGAATTAATTCAAAACACTGGCAAAAGATAATTGCAACAATTAAAACAAATTATATCAGCTGAAGAGATAATTTCCTTGTATAGATTATATTATTTTTTTAAATCAAGGAGATTATTTGCCTTTATTAAACACATATATGATTCTATAAACAAAGAGGCATAGGTAGAAACAAAAAAACACACCTCTACACATCACCCTTCATTGAAAAACCCTCTTATGATGTAATCCTACCCTTCAAGGGCATTGGATAGAAGACTCCAAGAAGATTGAGCTAAAGATACAAGAGAATGCCCAAGGGTTCTCATGAGCCTTAGGGTAGATTTTAGGCCCATGGGCTAAGTATGAACTCACTTATATTTGTACATATTAGATTAAGGTTTCATTATTTTTGGGCCTTGTATTTAGGCTCCATAATGTAGGTAGGGTACCCTAGAAATGTAGGAATTTTCAGCCCTTGTATTTTAGGGCACCTGGACTAGTTTTTGTGTTAAGGGGTAGTTTTGTAATTTCACATGCATTAAGTGGATATTTGATGTGTGTGTTGGGAAATAAATTTAATTGAATTGGGAGAAGCCCAATCCAATTAAATTTTAGAGGGGGAGGTGAACATTTTCTTGCTACACCCCATTGCCACATCATATAGTCACACTTTGTGCATGTCCTTCATGCTTTACATGCCTCATGACATCTAAGCACACTTAGTGGAGAATCTTGGACTTGATATTGGATTAGTGGGCTGGACCACAGCTAAAATTCACTAATCATAATTAGTGAAATTTTGGCTCCACAAATTCAATTTCAAATTCAAGGGAAATTTGAATAGAAATTCAAATTTCCCTCCAATTTTGTGTGACGCTTAGGCTATAAATAGAGGCCATGTGTGTGCATTTTTTTAACTTTGATCATTTGAGAATTACACTTCAAAGTTTAGACCTCTTTTAAGGCACAAAATTTCGTGCTCCCTCTATCCTTCTCCTTCCATTCATCTTCTCCTATCTTCAAGCTCTTATCCATGGCTTCCTATGGTGGTGAGCTTCTTCTTGACTCATCTTCTCCTTGAAGTGGCATCTCCAATCATCTTTATCCTTCTCCATTCTGCAGCCATTAAACTTCAAGAAGCAAAGGATGTAGAAGCAAAGCTTCATGGTGAATGTGATTCAAAGGTGTTTTGATGATAACAATGATGACAATAAAAGATGATGACAAAGGTGATGAACAAAAAAGCTCAAAGATCAAAGAACAACTCAAGTGAATCAAGAACAAGTCAAGAGTTCAAGAATCAAGAAGGATTCAAGATCTCAAGAATCAAGATCAAGATTAAAGACTCAAGATTCAAGAATGAAGAAAAGACTCAATCAAGATAAGTATTAAAAAGTTTTTTCAAAACTTTGAATAACACATGAGTTTTTGACAAAATCTTTACCAAAGAGTTTTTACTCTCTGGTAATCGATTACCATAATGGTGTAATCGATTACCAGTAGCAAAATGAGTTTGAAAAAGTTTTCAAACTGAATTTACAATGTTCCAATTATTTTCAAAAGGTTGTAATCGATTACAATGTTTTGGTAATCGATTACCAGTGTCCTTGAACGTTGGAATTCAAATTTAAATGTGAAGAGTCACATTCTTTCACTCAAAAGCTTTGTGTAATTGATTACACTAATTTGGTAATCGATTACCAGTGACTGTTTCTGAAAAAAAAATATCAAAAGATGTAACTCTTTAAAAAGGTTTTAACTTTTTCAAATAGGTTTTAAGTTTTTCTAAAAGTTATAATTCTTCTGAATGGTCCTCTTGATTAGACATGAAGAGTCTATAAAAGCAAGACTTTGTTTTGCATTTCAAAAATCTTGAACACTTATTTCATACAATCCTTTACAAGCCTTGAATCTCTTTGAACTTCTTCTTCTTCTTTGTACCAAAAGCTTTATGAAGTTTTCTGGTTTTTCCAAACCTTGAAAACTTGTGCTATTCATCTTTTCATTCACTTCTCCCTTTGCCAAAAAGAATTCGCCAAGGACTAACCGCCTGAATTCTTTTTGTGTCTCTTTTCTCCCTTTTCCAAAAGAACAAAGGACTAACCGCCTGAATTCTTTTGTGTCTCCCATTCTCCCTTGTCAAAGAATTCAAAACGACACAGTCAGAGAATTCTTTTGATTCTTCCCATTCCCTAATACAAAAGTGTTCAAAGGACTAACCGCCTGAGAATTCTTTTGTATCCCCATTCACAAAGTATCAAAGGTTTAACAGCCTGAGATCTTTGTCTTAACACATTGGAGGGTAAATCCTTTGTGGTACAAGTAGAGGGTACATCTACTTGGGTTTGACTGAGAACAAGAGAGGGTACATCTCTTGTGGATCAGTTCTAGTGGAGGGTACATCCACTAGGTTCAAAGAGAACAAGGAAGGGTACATCCCTTGTGGATCTTTGGTTGTAAAAGGATTTTTACAAGGTTAAAAGAAATCTTAAGGACCGCAGGTCGCTTGGGGACTGGATGTAGGCACGGGTTGTTGCCGAACCAGTATAAAAACTCTTGTGTGTTTGTTTCCTTCTTCCCTACTCTTTTACTTTCCGCTATGCATTTAATTTCCACTTTTACTTTCTGTTAAGATTCTCTTTTACTCCTCATTCTCTTAAAAATTTAGTAAAAGCCTTAAAAGAATAATTTTTTAATTGGTAAAGGCTTAGGAATAATTAATTCAACCCCCCTTCTTAATTATTTTGAGGTGATGTTCTTTTGCTTCCTCTATCTTTTTATTCAGTGAATTCACTTTAATTCCTTGTTCTTCATCTTATTCTCCATGTATATCCTCCATTTTCTTGTGATTTGGTGCTGTTTAGAGTAGATTCAAAAAAATAAACCGGTTAAATCTTAGATCTACACTTGTTCTTGCATTTCTATGGTTTAAATTTTATAGATCTACTCTTGAATCATGTTTTTGTTTTGATTTTAGGTTCTATCATTTTTCAATCATAATATTCTTGTATTGAACCTTTAGATCTAAATTTTCTTACAAAATATTGATTAGAAAAAGAAATCTAAGTGTAAATCACTTAATCCATGTTGTCTTAGAGTCATGTTTAGTCATAATAATTGTCACATTATGTTCTAAGTTTGTGTTGAATTTTGATTTTGTTGATTGAATTCTAGATACATTTGTTCATGTATTCTTGTCATTCTTAGCATATCCTTTGAATTTTGAGTCTAATTGATGCATGTTATTTAGTTCATGACATGTTCTAAATCAATTCCTAGAAGTAGTCTTGTTTTTGAATTTTTTTTGGTTTTCTAAGTTTCCTACATGATACCTATGAAGAAATTGAGTTGTGGTGCTGAGTTGTGGCTGGATTTGTGAATCAAAATAAGTATTAAGCTCTCTTGAATTGTGTTATTCAAGAAATTTGAGCATAAGCAAACACAAATTGTAATTATCCAAGCCTTAAGCAACATAAACACTACTCTTGATTTCTAGGTTGAAATCGCTGGTACTGGCAGCTTGAACATACGAACTTGTATAAATTACTGGGAATTGGCCACTACGAATTTTGAGCTGATATTTTATTGAATTTTCTAGACATCTGGAACAAAATTATAAAAAAAGAACCAAGTGGTTTGGATAAATGGAAAAAATACAAAAAATCACATAAGTTGGCAGGAAAATCAGTGTCCAAGAAAAAGAAAAATGAAAAAGAAGTGTACTTGTTGTTTTGGCTCGCAATTTGTTCTATAATTGGTGCCTATTTTATATCAATCTTAGTTCTGAAATTTGAATTGAAAATTAGTGTGAAAACAAGTGCCAAAACTAGAGGTTTCTTGAGTCTTATTTTTTTAGTTTTTTTACTCTATTCTAGAGTCATTCTAGGTTTCTCTTTGAGTCCTAGTTTGCTTTTATGTGCTTTTCATTGCTTTAATTGTTAAATAATACTTGAAAAATTGTCTTGTTAAAACTATATTGGTTTAGCTTTCATTTCATTTTTTGGTCTTTGGTTATTGCTTGTCTCTTTGTTTCCTTGTTTGTGAGTTTCCATATAGGGAATTGGAAAGGAGGATTGGTGCCATCTCTTGAAGAATTTGAGTCAAGAAACAAGGGGCCAACCACCTTAAGAGCTATTGGACTAAGAAACACTCTAAATTGAGTGAATCACCAAAGAGAGCACAACCACCAAAATTGAGGATTGTTTTGTAATTTTGTAATTGGCAATTTACTTACCTTCATTGCTTCAAATTTTGTAACAAAAAGGTCTTTCATTGGAAGTATGTTGAGAGCCTCCAATAGGTTACCAAACTTCCATTTGTGTGTAATAACTTTAGGCAATTTTCCCTTAGGATAGTGAGTGTTTTGTTGGGAACCTTAAATATGGTCATCCAAACACTCCTAGGGTCCGCCTAGTTTACATTTCTTGCACTTTAATTTCTTGCTTACTTTCATAGCTTATTTTTTTTACTAGTCACGCATAGTTTATCTTGTAATTACATAATACTTTCTTCTTTCTTATCATGCTTATCTTGAGTTCTTTTGAACCCTAGCTTTTACCTTTTACAAACCGCCAACAAGGAAGAACCACAACTTAGAAACGAACATGAGTCATCATTCATCTAGTGTTAATGGTGAGGGTACTAGTCATAACGATCCTCTATCTAGAATCTTAGATGAGTTGAGTTCCTTCAAGTTATGGAAAGAAAAACTAGAAAGAAAAGAAAAAGGAAAAGAGAGGGTAGAAATAAATCAAGATGAGAGAGAACAAATAAGAGAGGACGAAAGAAGAAAAATAATGAAAGAAATGAAAAGAGAAAAACATGTCTCCTATAGTAGTCATGACTCTTGCAAGAGTTTAAGTGAAGAACTTAGCAACTATTATAGAGGGCGCCATAGATCACATACAAAACATCATTCCCAAAGAAGAGAAAAGGATAGAAGGCCTTAAGAGGTTAACATTAGCCTCCCATATTTCCATGGAAAAGATAATGTTGAGGCCTACTTAGATTGGGAAATGAAGGTTGAACAACTCTTTGCTTGCCATCATATTAGTGAAGAGTGAAAAGTTCCATTGGCTACACTTAGCTTTCAAGGGTATGCTCTCTATTGGTGGACTTCCCTTGTTAGGGAACGAAGGATTCACTAGGATCCTCCAGTAGAGTATTGGAATGATCTTAAGAGAGCCCTTAGGAAAAGGCACATTCCTTCCTACTATGAAAGGGAGCTTATGGACAAGCTCCAAAGGCTTAGACAAGGGAGTATGAATGTTGAAGAATATAGACAACAAATGGAACTACTCCTTTTAAGAGCTGGACTTAGGGAGGAGGAAAGAAGAAGCATAGCTAGGTTCCTTAGTGGGCTTAATATGGAAGTGAGGGATAAGGTTGAACTCCTTCCATATAGGGACCTAGATGAGGTAGTCCTACTTTGTATAAGAGTGGAGCAACAACTTAAAAGAAAGCCTCTTCAAAATCTTATGGCTTTCACTCTTATCCAAGGAAGGACCAAGCCCAAGGAATTTTGGGGGCTGTACCTTCAAAACCAAAGGAAGATAAGGGTAAAACCATAGAGAAATCCACCCCTAAGACTAGTTCCCAAGAAAGGACTAACAACATTAAATGCTTCAAATGTCTTGGAAAAGGTCACATTGCCTCTCAATGCCCCACAAAGAAAACCATGATTATGAGGGGTCAAGAGATTTATAGTAGTCAAGAGAAGAATACTTTTTCCCCTTCGTCTAGTGGAAGTGAAGATGAAGTAAGGGGTGAAGAGTCTAGTGAGGAAGTCTACCCCGATGAAGAAGGTGACCTCCTAATTGTTAGAAGGCTCCTTGGAGGTCAATCTTGTGATCTATCTCAATCCCAAAGAGAGAACATCTTTCATAAAAGATGCAAAATTTTAGATAAAACTTGTTCTTGTGGAAGCAAATATTTCCAAGTTTATTTTGATGATGCCAAAGACTCAAGTCAAGAATCAAGAGTCAAACAAGTTTCAAGAATCAAAGAGTCGTTCAATTAAGAAGCAAGATTCAAGTGAAGATTCAAGAGAAGACTCAAGATATGCAAGAACTTCAAGAAAATCATCAAGATAAGTATAAAAATATTTTTTCAAAAGAAAATATTGAATAGCACAATTTGTCCAAAATTTTTTTTCAAAGAAAAATCTTTTACCAGAGTTTTTACTCTCTGGTAATCGATTACCAGAAGGCAGTAATCGATTACCAGAAGCCCAAACAATTTTATAATTGTTTTACAAAGTAGTAATCGATTACCATGGACATATAATCGATTACCAATGTTTTTAAACGTTGGATTTCAAATTTCAAGAGTCACAACTTGTGATAAAACATTTTCAAACTTATGTAATCGATTACACAACATTTGTAATCGATTATTGTAACACCCTGATATGTATATATATTTTATTAGTTATTGTAATTGATGTTTGATTTTATTTGTTGTGTTACTTTATCCATGTTTTATTTTCAAGGAGGTTAGTTTAGTTATTAGAGGGATGTGGGTAGTTAAAACTCTAGCTTTTCAAAGAAGTCTCATGAGGAAGCTTCTCAAGGAAGCCTCACGAGAAAGCTTCTCAAGGAAGCTGACTGAGCTGTCTTGGTAAAATCGCCCTCCTGCCTTCGTTAACGGTTAGATCTTCTCAAAATTTGGTATGGAGGTTCATATGCTAGATGTCCATGATCGGACCATTGCGATCTTTGATTCAACGTCTGGCTTGTGAGAAACGCTTCCTTCTCCGAGAGCAGAAACACTTGAGTGTTTCAGCCTTTGCTTTTCGTGTAGCCTTGGAAAAAAGTCATTTCCTTCTCCTTCTTTCTTCCAAAACCATTTCCAACTTCCCAAGCTCTTTCTCCATCACCCACAGCCACCAGTAGCCACCATAAACCACCATTGTTCTCCGTTGAAACCCCACACCGAGAAGAACCCTTCAACCGAAGCGGAATCTTCCAAGCTTGCCTCGCGGTTTCAGTTGAGAACGAAGCCCTGATCTGACCTTCGTGGTTTTCTTCGAGATAAACGTGATTCTAAGCTTGTTCCTTGGTAGTTTAAACTTATCCTTGCATCATTTTCTGACTTTGGAACCACCATTGTATGTTTTACGCTTCCTTTGGAAAACCCTAGAGAAAGAGACTTTGTCAAAGCTATCCTTTTCTGAAATGGGTGTTATTTTCGTGACCTTCATTGAACTCCGTTCGCATTGACGTGATTGGAATTTCAAAATGATGCTCCTTTTGTAGAACCCGTAATACCCCTTAGCCTTTTCATGTAGTGACATGAGTATTTGACTCAGGGTATCGTTGTCAACATTATTTCTGAAATCCGTATGAAGTTTCCTTCATTTTGACGTATAGAGACTAGCGTTGGACCGACAAGCGTGAACGAGGAAGAGACCTCTAAGTGACGCAAAGAGGAACCCGGCGGGGAGCTCACAATAGGTGAGGGGAGTTTATTATAAAATTTACCGTTTTGACACCATAGTTAGGGTCAGGGAACCTAGCTATGAGAATATCTGTCTGTCCCTGTTGCATGCTGATTTTCTTTTAAGAAAACTACGTTTTTAACTAATGGGATGAGATACATTTGATATTGATGTTGCATGCTGATTTTCCCTTATAGAAAACAACATTTTTAACTAATGGGATGTGATATAATTGTGATTGATGTGCATGCTGGTTTTTCAAGAAAAACTATGTTTTTGACAAATGGGATGCAATATATTTACTGTTGATGAATGAAATTATTGTCTGTATTTGACTTGTGTTGTTTGAAGACCTGGGGAGTGTGAATCTCAGGCAAGAAAAAATATATGTATAGGCGGAATGCGACTTACTGTTAATGTTGTTATTTATGACTTTAATTGATATGTTGTGATATGATATTTGTGATGATATTGATATGAGGTGACACTGTTAATGGTGGACATGTCAACATGAATTGATGATATTATTGATAATTATGTTAATTATGAAACGAGGTTGTTGTGGTTGTTGATAATGTCATAGAGATGAGACGATGTTTATGTTGAGAATGATATTGAAATGGAATGTTGATGATGTTGGAAATGCATTGACATGTGCATGTTGTGTATGATCATGGGGGGGGGGGTGCATTGACCTTGTCGGATGTCCCTTGTGTGGGAAAATAGAGTGGTTAAAGAATTTAAGCATTTTTGAGGGGATGCTTAGGCGCTTTAATTCATTCATGGTCATGTACTTGAGACGCCCATGTTTCGTACGTTGGATGTTGTGTATGTTCGTGGGGGGGGGTGCATTGACCTTGTCGGATGTCCCTGGTGGAGGAAAATAGAGTGGTTAAAGAACTTAAGCATTTCTGAGGGGATGCTTAGGCGCTTTAATTCATCCATTGTCATGTACTTAAGACTCCTACGTCCATACATCGTATGTTGTGTATGATCATTGGGGGGGTGCATTGACCTTGTCGGATGTTCCTGGTGGGGGAAATAGAGCGGTTAAAGAATTTAAGCATTTCGAAGGTGATGCTTAAGTGCTTTAATTCATCCATGGTCATGTACTTGAGACTCCCATGTTTCATGCCTCATATGACATGGGAAATAGTATAAACTTTGCTAGTAAGTACTTGTAGTTCCTTATGCGGAGGAATACTTGTACTAAGGGGTGTGTTACTCGGTTTGGAACTCCCTTGAGACTCAGGTTGATCATCATGGGGGGGGGGGGAAGGCAGTTGCCTTGCGCGATAGGGTGGCCTCGACACTTACTGCATAGTTTTCCTAAGTGAGAGTGTCATGCGGACAGGCTTAGGCTATTTCCTGGTATTGGTTGATGGTACGTACCACATTGCATCTGAGAGTTGAGGTCAGGTGCATGCATCATTTTGTGCAATATTGATTGAATCCATGGATGGATGATGAGTAATTGTTGAAAGTGGATGTTGAATAACGAATGTTGTGTAAGTTCATAATGTTTGCCTATGTTCCTTGCTAATTGTGGTTATTTGGATTGGATATTGGTTCTTTTTATAATGAACTCACCCTTGCAATTTTGTATCGTGTGATTGATACCTGTGATGATTGCGAACCTTGTTCGTGGGAGCAGAATGACAATAGCAGGGTGCAGGGAGTAAGATTCTAGTGAGGAGCTGCCGAGCCGACGTGATGACGTTGGCATTATTTTGGGAGAGAGAGTTGTGTTTTGTAATCAACTCCTCCATACTTGGTTTTCAAGTTTTATTTTTGTTGAGTTAAAGATGTAAACTTCAGATTACACACACACACACACACACACACACACACACACACACACACACACACACACACACACACACACACACACACACACACACACACACACACACACACACACACATATATATATATATATATGTATGAACATATTTAATTTACATTATGTATATGACGTGTACTGAGTTACTATTCATACATACATATATATATATATATATATATATATATATATATATATGTATGTATGTACGTATATTCTCTTAAGTAAATGTGTATGGTTTGGTGAACGTATGACAAGACAAAAATTATCTTTATTTTCACAGGAAAAAATTAAAGGTGTTTTATTTAAAAAATTGAATTTATTGCTGTTTAGGATGATGATATCGTAGCGACGAGGTGGGTCATTACAATTACCAGTGTTTCTAAACGTTTGGATTTCAAATTTAAACATGAAGAGTCACATCTGTTGATGTGTAATCGTTTACACTATAATGGTAATCGATTACCAGTGACTGATTTTAAAAAATAAATTGCCAAAAATCACAATTTTTAAAGTGACTAGTTTCTGAAGATTTTTTCAAGAGTCACAACTTTTAAAGTGACTAGTTTTCAAAAGAGTCACAATTTTTAAAGTGACTAGTTTCGAAGAAATTGCCAAGAGTCACAACTTTTAACTTGGTTTTTCAAGAGCCATCAAATGACTATAAATATGTGACCATGGCACGAATTTTAAGAGAAGATTTCATTCAATTATTCTCAACATCTTTCTAAGAGTTTTTGTTCAATACTTGCTTTGTCAAGAAAAGTTCATTGGGCAAAACCTTGTGCTTATTCTATTTTCTTCTTCTTCTTTCCTTCTCCTTCTTGCCAAAAGAATTCAAAGAACTAACCATCTGAGAATTCTTTTGATTCATTCCTTCTCCCTCTTGCCAAAAGAATTCAAAGAACTAACCGTCTAAGAATTCTTTTGATTCCGCAAACAAAGAATTCAAAGAACTAATCGTCTGAGAATTCTTTGTCCAAACACTGAATTCAAAGAACTAACCGTCTGAGAATTTTGTGTAAGAAGCGGGTAGCTTTTTGGTTGTAATAGTGAACACAAGGGAGGGTACATCCTTTGTGGTTCTTTGCTTGTAAAGGATTTTACAAGGTTATTGGAAATCTCAAGAACCGCGGGTTGCTTGGGGACTGGACGTAGGCACGGGTTGTGGCCAAACCAGTATAAATCTTGTGTTTGCTTTCTTCTTCCCTACACTCTTTACTTTTCCGCTGTGCACTTTTTATTTTCGCTTTACTTTTGTCTAAGTTATTGTTTCTGTTCTTTACTTTCTCATAACTTAGTAGTAAAGCCTAATTGAATCTAGTAATATTAAGAAGGATAAATTTTAATTAGTCAAGACACATTAATAATTAATTCAACCCCCCCTTCTTAATTATTCCGAGGCCACTTGATCCAATAGTTCTCTCATTGTGGATAATGGATCTTTGCAATTGTTGTAGCATAAGATTAGTTTTCAAGTTGAGCCTCACTATCATTCCCCACCCAAAACCTTATAAACTCCAATGGCTCAATGAGCAAGGGGAAATGATAGTTAACCAACAAGTGAAGGTACCTTTTTCCATTGGGACATATATGAATGAAGTTAATTGTGATATAGTTCCCATGGAGGCTGGGTATATTCTTTTAGGAAGGCCATGACAATTTGATAGGAAGATCATTTACAATGGCCTAACCAATGAGATTACCCTCACCCATCTCGGCACTAAATTTGTGTTGCATCCTCAAACACCTTCACAGGTGGCCAAAGATCAACTAACTATGAAAGATAAGAGGGATGAAGAATAAAAACTAGAAAAACAAAAGAAAAAGAATGATAGTAAGGCCTTGTCTTCAAAGGGCAAGGGGAAAGAAAACTAGGAAAAGGATTCCTCAAAAAAGATTGTTAAGAAGGAAAATCATTCCGCAATAAAAGGTGATATCAAAAGAGCACTCCTTCTTAAACAATCTTTCTACCTTCTCCTATCAAGGGAAACATCCCTTAGCACTGTCATACCTCTTGAGCTTGAGGTTATTCCTCAAGTAAAGGAGTTATAGGATAAGGGTTTGGTTCGTAAGAGCTTAACTCCTTGTGCTTTGTTGGTCCCTAAAATAGCTATTATGAGGCACCGAATCCCTATGATAGGTGGTATGATGAATGTGTTGAGTGGTGCAACCCTCTTTTGTAAAATCACCCATGCATCAAACATCTTCATGATTCACATACATAGGGACTCATTAGGTAGGTTTGTTCTTATTTTTAGTTTCAATACAAACTTAGGTTCTTATATGGGACACCTTAGGTTTTTCGTACTTTTAGGTAGGAATAATCAACATGAAAATACAGAAAAAGGTATGTTTTATTGCATTACATTTCTTAATTTTTTAAATAGTTATCAAGGGGTTCCCACAAACCCTAAGAGAATAAAGATCATTCTTGAGTGGCCCACTCCACCAAGTATAAGGAAAATTTGTGGCTTCCATGACTTAACAAACTTTTACAAAAGGTTTGTCCCATATTTTTCTATACTTGTAGCACCACTCATTGAGTTGGTGAGGAACCATATTCCCTCATGGGAAGATGCCCAGGAAATAGGTTTTCAGACCTTACCTTACTCCAACATACCAAACACCACATGATGTAGCTCCTTGTGGAGCTTGTAGGCCTTGGATCTTCTCCATCAATGGAGTCCTTTGCTTCTTGAAGTTTAATGGCAGTAGAATGGAGAAGGGGAAAGATGATTGGAGATGCCACTTAAAGGAGAAGATGAGTCAAGAAGAAGTTCACCACCATAGGAAGCCATGAATAAGAGCTTGAAGGTAGGAGAAGATGAATGAAGGGAGAAGGAGAGAGGGAGCACAAAATTTTGTGCCTCAAAAGAGGTCTTAACTTTGAAGTGTAATTCTAAAATGATCAAAGTTGAAAAAAATGCACACACATGACCTCTATTTATAGCCTAAGTGTCACACAAAATTGGAGGGAAATTTAAATTTCTATTCAAATTTCCCTTGAATTTGAAATTGAATTTGTGGAGCCAAATTTGGGAGCCAAAATTTCACTAATTATGATTAGTGAATTTTAGTTATGGTTCAGCCAACTAATCCAAGATCAAGTCCAAGATTCTCCACTAAGTGTGCTTAGGTGTCACGAGGCATGTAAAGCATGAAAGACATCCACAAAGTGTGACTATATGATGTGGAAATGAGGTGTAGCAAGCAAATGCTCACCTCCCCCTCTAAAATTTAATTGGATTGGGATTCTCCCAATTCAATTAAATTTGGTTCCCAACACACACATCAAATATTCACTTAATGCATGTGAAATTACAAAACTACCCCTAATACAAAAACTAGTCTAGGTGCCTTAAAATACAAGGGCTGAAAAATCCTACATTTCTAGGGTACCCTACCTACATTATGGAGCCCTAAATACAGGGCCCAAAAATAATGAAACCTTAATCTAATATGTACAAAGATAAGTGGGCTCATACTTAGCCTATGGGCTCGAAATCTACCCTAAGGCCCATGAGAACCCTAGGGCCTTCTCTTGTATCTCTAGCTCAATCTTCTTGGAGTATTCTATCTAATGCCCTTGGAGGGTAAGATTGCATCATCTTATCTTCTGTCTTCTTTTATTTCATGAGTGGCTAGTTTCTTTCTTAGCTAGGAAAGGAAAGGATTGAATCCTATTTGATGTAATTTTCTCACATTAATATATTGTTTGAGTTCATTATTTGTCTTCTATACTTAATGCTTTGTGAGCCTGTGCACCTCATAGATGATTCCAAGAATTGACATGGACTTTGGTGAGTCTCGTTGAAACCCGAACCGAATTGGATACTTAATTAGGGTTATCTCTAGGGATAGAATAATATTGGTTAAGCCCGACTAATTCCTAAGAGATAATGGTTATTGCTTGTGTTGGTTTGCCAAGGGATTGGGAATCAAGGCAAGTGATTTAGGGTATATCACCTAAGGGATTAAGGATAGAATACATTAGTGAATTGGGGATGAACGATATAATGATGTAGAAGAGTGAGGAATTGCAGCAAATAGGTGGATTCTGAGGATAATCTTAGCATCTCAACGTTATTGTTTCCGTCTACAATTATTATTGTGTGAACAAGTAACTTCTTACCTTTTCTTTTAATTTCCGTTATAAAATTTTCAGCACATTAATCTCTCTAGAAAAATATATCTTTATCCAAAATATTTTAATTTGAATATTCATCCTAGCACTATTCCCTTGGGAGATGACTTGAGCTTCAGTTCAGTACTACAATTGGGATTCAATTACACTTGGCTGACATAAATCCTAACATAATTAAAACATTAGCACTAGGTCAAACCAATAAGACATTGTACTTCGAAATGGTTATTAAAATTAAAAATAATACTGAGGGAATATTAGTGCATTTATGAGAAAAAGAGGTAAAATTGGATGGGAGCTGAGAGGTAGGCCATAATGTTAAAGCATATTGGAGACATTTATGCTCACTATAAAATTATTTAGAAGCTTTCTAAGAAAGGGTTTTCAAGTGGGAGTAATTTGCCAACTAAAACAATAAGGTAGGTGTCCCTAGTTTGACAAACTCTAGATTCTCTGAGATAGTGCATATTGTTTTGATTGAAAATCTCTCCCTGTCCATATGAAAAAATGATAAGATGAAAATATCTTATAATTAAAGCTTCAGTGGGAGACAAGGCAGAATCTAAAACATAACATTATTCATTGTGTAGGTAATTAAACAATTCTAAAAAGGCCATGTTAATCATTCACTTCAATGTATACTTAGCCTAAAAAAACATAATGGTGATTTTGTTTAGAATGTTAGGTTTGGACGACCATTCATCTCATCCACCTTAGATTTTGATGTATAACAATAAGTATAAATTATTGAAATTCAAATGAGTTTTTGACAAGTGGACAAGATTATTATGCTAAAGGAATTTAAAACATTAAATATTGTCCACATCCATAGAGAGTATGCTCTATTTTAATCTAGTGTCCAACACGCTATATTCAATGAGCATCCACTCATGCGCATACTAGTATAACACATTGTCATAAGGTAAACTCGTGCGTCCAATCTCAAAGACTGAGTATCACAAAAAAAGAAAGTGCACATGTACTGTTTTATTCAAATTCTATTTGCCTCTCTTACATTTGAACAACTAACATTTGAAATTAAGAAAAGGACAATATAGAAGAGAAAAGAAGGCTTCTGTGGAATATTCCCTTGAAGGTCTCTTTCAAAGCGGACAAAAAATGAATGATGTTGTCTGTACTTCGTATAAAATCCTCGCCATTCAGAACTTGACACGTCGCCTCATTGTTCTATGTGAGACAATAGTCCTTTCAAGATAATGACGCATATCCCATTACGAATACCTCACTAAAGTCTATAAAAGGATGTATCCCTCAGCAAAGCAGCAAACATAAAAAGAGAAAGAGAAAGAACAAGAGCGTAAGAAAAATACTTGAAGCAAAACTCTACTAAAAACACTAGATGACATACATTGTTTTATTATTTTCAAAGCAAAGTAGTTCTGTATTTGTGCTTAACTGTATATTTAGTCTTTGAGTGTTAAGAATACTTGTATTCAATCAAACATTTGTTTCTGAAAGCCAGAAGTGGCTTAGTGTTAAAAAATACTTGGGTTCTTAGATTCAAGGGGAGTCTAAGAAGATAGCAGAGGTGGTGTTAAGAATACTTTGTAAAGCCAAGAGTAGCGGGTTAGAATATTTGTTTTGTAATTAGTTTTGATTAGTGGAACCCTTTACTAGCGAGTCAAGGAAAACTAGATGTAGCTCAGGTTGAGCAAACATGTATAAACCAAATTTTTATACTTCTCTCCATAAAGTTTTATTGAGTATTCTTATTATATTTTCTAACATCACTTTAAACGAAGTGCTTATTTGAAAACTTATTTTAAGAACCTTATATCTGTCATTGGACGACCATTTTGTTCTTCACTACATATTCTTTTTATCCTCAGTGAGGAACCAATGTTTAACACAGTATTATCCATATTACTCTCGTTATCGTGAAAAGTCCTTATCTTTGATATACATTATTCAACACCCCCTTTAGTGTGTTTCTTGCAGTTTCAATTGGTATCAAAGTTTGGCCTTAAGGGTTGAGTATCTGACAATACTAAGGAAAAGATCATATATATCAAAGATATGGAACAAGGATTTTCCATCAATAACCACATCTATTTAGATGGATAAAGTACGACTACTGGAAAGAGCATATGATAACCCATTTTGAATCTATTCATATAGATATATAGGATGTGGTGGAAAATAGAGATCACATACCATATGATGACCAACTGAATGAGATCCCCAAAAGCCAGTGGACGGAGCAACAAAAGCTCAATTTTTTTCTAAACTCAAAGGCTAGGAACATGATGCTTTGCTCTCTTTCAGAAGAGAAGTACACCAAAGTACATAGCTTTAGGAGTGACAAATAAATGTGGGACATTCTGGCTGTAACATACGAGGGCACCTCCTAGGTAAAGAGGAACAAAGTTAATCTCCTCACCTATAAGTATGAACTCTTCTCCATGGAAGAAAACGAAGACATACAATGTATGTTCTAACATTTTCAAACCATTCTTAACGAACTAAGATCCTTAGGTAGAACTTATGATAATTATGACCACATTGACAAAATTTTGAGAAGTCTATCTAGGAAGTGGGGACCACAGGTAACAACGTTGAGAGCGTTAAAGAATCTAGAGTCTATGTCTCTTGAGGAACTTGTTGGTACCCTCAAGGTTCACGAACAAGAGCTCTAGCAAGATGAAGGTATTAGAAGAGGGAAGTCTCTGCCTCTCAGTAGTAAGAAAAATAAGTAAGAATAATCGTCTAGAGAATAAGTCCAAAGAAGCTCCTCCAAATTGCTTAAAGTCAATGATTCATCTGATGATGAATCACAAGAGAACTTAGAAGAAGATGAGCTAGCCTTCATCTCTCATAAAATCCACAAGATGTGGAGAAACAAAAGTGGGTCCAAGTGGAGAGGCTCTTTATGAAGAATGTCCCAGGACAAGAAGGACAAAGACAAAAGCTCCATAGTTTGCTATAAGTGCAAAAAGCCTGGACACTACAAGTTAGAATGTTTAGATCTAGAGAAAAGTCAAGATAAGAAGTAATTTTTTAAGACTAAAGAAAAGAAAGGGTTTATGAGCACGGGAGAACACGTAGACGACACCTTGTCTAATGAAGATGATTAAGAAGCAAACATATGTCTGATGGCAGACAAAACTTCTAAAGGATCCAAACTAGGATGATGAGGTAAATTTCGATGACCCTAAGTCTCTTAGAAATGCTTATCATAAACTTTTATCTAACTCTTCGATTCTCTCAAAAGCTTAGAAAAACCTATGAAGAGATTTCATAAATCTATCCAAAGATCATTTAAAACTTGAGAAAACCCTTCAGGATTAACTAGATGGTTCATTGGACAAGTCCACTCAAGCATGTAACGCTTGCATAACTCTTAAAGAAAAAGATTCCAAGTTATGCATTGAGATTGAGACAAATGCCAATGAAAAAGCTACCCTTCTTAAGAACTTTCAGGAGTTAGAAAACAAACTGAAATATCTTTAAAAGGATCTGAAGGAGCTTAATGAACTTCACAATCATCAAAAGGAAGAAAGATATGATCTTTGGAAAAAGTGTGCACAAGCAAACAAAGATTATGATGAACTCAAAATGAGTAAACATAATCTTTGGGTGGAGTGTAAAGAACACAAGAAATCTATGAGTTTTCTTAACAATGAGCTTTTGAAGTATAAAAAACTTAAAAAGGTTAAGCTCAAGATGTTGTAAAACTCCATGAAGAAATAAAAACCTAAAAGACTACATTATCCAAGTTTGTCAATGGAACAAACAATCTTAACAAGTTGTTAGGATATTGTAGAAGTTCTACTCACAAATTTGGAAATGGATATGAGAGAAAGGTATATGTTCATGATGAAAATACAATTGTATGTTATTTCTATGGAAAAACTGAACACATGACGTCCAAATGTAGGGATTGTCCTACAAATGGTTCACCCAATCCCTTGATGACTAACACAAAAGGACCCAAAAAGATTTGGGTACCTAATAAAAGAATTTTTCTTGTTACAAATATCCTTGATAGCAAGAAACAAACACTTGTCATGGTACTTTGACAGTGGCTGCTCGTGACACATGAAGGGACAAAAGTATATGTTCCAATGCCTGAGTCCCTGTCGTGGTGGTACAATCATTTTCGAAGGGAATAAAAAAGGTAGAATAACCAGTGTGGGTAAGATAAGTATTCATCCATATCCCTATATTGATAACATTTTATTTGTTGAAGGTCTTAAACACAATCGACTTTGTTGAAGGTCTTAAACACAATCGACTGAGCGTAATTCAATTATGTGATAGTGGATATGGCTGCTCGCGACACATGAAGGAACAAAAGTATATCTTCCAATGCCTGACTCCCTATCGTGGTAGAGTAGTCACTTTCAGAGGGAATAAAAAAGGCAGAATAACCAGTATGGGTAAGATAGGTATTCACCCATATCCCTATGTTGATAACATTTTATTTGTTGAAGGTCTTAAACACAATCGACTGAGCATAAGTCAATTATGTGATAGTGGATATGGTGTATCCTTCAACAAGGATGAGTGTGTTGTCCTGTGTGAGGATGGATCTCCCTTATTCTTTGCAAAGAGCAAATGCAACCTCTACAAGATTAGACTAGGGGAACTCTCAAATCAAAAGGTGTCATGCTTATTGTCTATCAAAGAAAATCACTAGTTATGGCATAGAAAACTTGGCCATGCAAGTTCGAGGTTAATCTCCAAATTGAAAAAAAAACAACCTCATAAGAGGTTTACCAAGTATGTCATATAAAAATGATTTACTTTGTGAGGCATGTCAAAAGGGGAAACAGATTAAAAATTCCTTTACCAATAAAAACGTATCCACCTCTAGACCTCTCCAACTATTACATCTTGATTTGTTTGGTCCAACTAGGACTGTGTCCGCTGATGGTAAGAGGTATGGACTTGTCATAGTGGATGACTACTCTAGATGGACATGAGTTATTGATAACTGCGAAATTTGAGTTAATTTGATAATCAATTTTGGTCATGAATGATTGAAATTTCTTCACTTCACTATTGTTTTCAATGAAATAATTAAGAAATTAACATCTTCGCAGTTTTTGATTGGCAGAATTCAAAAGAAGAAGATTTCAAGTGCTTTAAAGGGATATTGATGCAAAAACTGGAAGAAAAAGGCCTTGAAGAAAAGTTGGAAGAAGTGGACAGCTCGCTTAGTGCACACTCCAGGCTTAGTGCGAAGAAAGCCCATAGCGAAGCCCAAAGGCATGCTTAGCATGAAAGTCCACACTAAGCGCGAAGTCAGCATGAAAAGTAAGCTACCTAGAGCCTTTATAAGAAGGAGGAAGCAGAAGGGTAAGACACATCGAGTCTTAGAGCTATCCAAGGCTTGTAGGGGAAACCCTCCTTCTTTAGCCATTCCTCCCTCTCTTTCTATTAGTCATCCAACCCCTTCTTCCATCCACATTAGCCCTTGAAGTGTAAAGTCTCTCATGGCTATGAGAGGTAAAACCACCATTGTTGGGAGCCTGGCAGGCCAACACCCTTGTAATGTAACTGTTCTTATTATCCATTAAATGCAATTTTTATTTCTATTACTTCTTTTCTGCTCTTCATCATTATTGTATGGTCTGATCATCCATACATTAGTTTTAAGGATTATACATTGGTAAATAGTAATTTCTAAAGAACTAGGAAAAGGAATCTAAACAATTCATTGCTAGGGATAGAGTGACTTTGTTTTGCCTCTGCATACATCTCTATGCTCAATGCGATTTACTATTTAATCTTTGCAAAGGGATTTGGGAGAGAGAATAGATAAATTAGGCTCTTCATCATGAGGGTCAGGGTTGAGTGTCTTAGTAGATGTGGGTGGAAATTAGGAAAGCATTTAATAGAGAAAAACATTAATATTGCATCAAGGGTAGTAAGGCATGCTAGGCCCCAACATATTTAAATTTTGAAGTTATCTTTTGCATTAATCTTGTTTATTTTACTCTTGTCTATTTAAATTCAAAGTCTTTCTTTCTTCTTATCTCTGTTACAATTCTTTATCGCTTGCTTGCAAATTGGGTATAAATCAATTCAAGTACAAACAAAGTCCCTGTGGACTCGACACTTGGACTTGCATTTTAAACTTTACTACTTGTGACAAATTGGTACACTTGCCAATGAGTTAACATTTATGTTCCTAAACCACAAGTATGAGTCTTTTGATGTCTCTTTAAATTCTATAAATGTGTTCAAAATGAAAAAGGAGTATGCATTATTTCAACTAGAAGTGATCATAGGGGTGAGTTTGAAGATGAAAGGTTACAACTATTCCATGAAGAAAATGGAATTCTTCATAATTTATCTTCACCAAGAACTCCTCAACAAAATGGAGTAGTTGAAAGGAAGAACATATGTCTCCAAGAGATGACTAGAACCATGCTACATGATGACTCAACCCCTAAGCACTTTTGGGCTGAAGCAGTTATCCTTAGAGTAGAATTTATATAAGACCCATCTTGAAAAAGACTCCTTATGAATTGTGGAAGGGACCAAAACCCAACATATCATACTTTCATCCATTTGGGTGCAAGTGTTTCATTCTCAACACAACGGATAATTTGGGAAAATTTGACTCGAAGTGTGATTGTGGAATATTTCTTGGATACTCTGAAACTTCAAAGGCATTCAAAGTGTACAACTCAAGAACCTTAGTTGTTGAAAAAGCTATCCATATTATATCTGACGAAAATAAGCCCGATAAAGAATTATTAGAGCTAGAAGAGCCTTTTGCAGATTTACGACTGGATGATAGCTCCATAGTCATTGGCTCATCCATATAGGAACTTGAGATAATAGCATCCACACAACAAGAAGCCCAAGCTTAGGTTAGAGAACCCATTGGGCACATTATGAGAAGGAACCATCTAGAAAGTCAAATCATAGGTGATCCAATAGATCATGTTCAAACTAGATTGTCCTTGAAAACACAAGGACACACTGCACTGATCTTCGAGATGGAGCCCAAACACATTAACGAGGCCATGCAAGATGATAACTAGGTGAAAGCGATGCAAGATGTAACGACCCACCTCGTTGCTACGATATCACCACTCTAAACTGCGAGAATTTCAATTTTTAAATGAAAACTCCGTTAATTTGCTTATGAAAAATGAAAGTAATTTTTTTTTTACGATATACATTCCCAAACAACACACCATTACTTAAATGAATACATATACATACATACATACATACATATACATATATATATATATATATATATATATATATATATATATATATATATATATATATATATATATATATATATATATATATATATATATATATATAAGCATAGTAACTCAGTACACATCATTCACATAATGGAAAGTAATTTTTTTCATACATATACCTAAATCTGTGATTTACATCCTCAATTAAAAAAAAAGAATTATGTAACCAGCTATAGAGGAGTTGATTAACAAAACATAACTCTCTCCCAAAATAATCCCAACGTCATCACATTGGTTCAGCAGCTCCACAAAAGAATCTCAATTATCGTACTCTACTGCTGTCATTCTACTCCCACGAACAAAGGTTCGTGATCATCACAGGTACCAACCACATGGTACAAAAATTGCAAGGGGTGAGTTTATTGTTGGATCAAGTGGCCTCAGAATAATTAAGAAGGGGTGGGGTTGAATTAATTATTAATGTGTCTTGACTAATTAAAATTTTTCCTTCTTAATTACTAGATTCAATTAGGCTTTACTACTAAATTATGAGAAAGTAAAGAACAAAACCAAATAACTTAGACAAAAGTAAAGCGAAAATAAAAAGTGCACAACGGAAATTAAAGAGTGTAGGGAAGAAGGAAACAAACACAAGTTTTTATATTGGTTCAGCAACAACCCGTGCCTACATCCAGTCCCCAGGCAACCACCGGTTCTTGAGATTTCCAATAACCTTTAAAATCCTTTACAAGCAAAGATCCACAAGGGATGTACCCTCCCTTGTTCTCTTTGAACAACCAAGTGGATGTACGCTCCACTTGAACTGATCCACAAGAGATGTACCCTCTCTTGTTCTCAGTATTACAACCCAAGTAGATGTACGCTCTACTTGTACCACAAAGGATGTACGCTCCAATGTGTTAAGACAAAGAATTTTTAGGCGGTTAGTCCCTTAAATCTTTGTAAGGGGAAACAAAAGATATCTCAGGCGGTTAGTCCTTTGATATCTTCTGGCAAGAGGGAGAAGGAAGAATCAAAATAATTCTCAGGCGGTTAGTCCTTTGAATTCTTCTGGCAAGAGGGAGAAGGAATGAAGAAGAAGAATATCACAAGTTTTTTGTCAATGAACTTTTCTTGAATAAAAAAAGTATTGAACAAAAAATCGTAGAAAGATTATGAGAAATGAATCAGAAAATCTGAGTTTGAATGAAAGGAATCAATCTTTTTACAATTCGTGCCATGGTCACATATTCATAGTCATTTGATGACTCAAGTTAATAGTTTATGACTTTTGGAAATTTCTTCAAAACTAGTCACTTTTAAAAGTTGTGACTCTTTTGTAAACTAGTCACTTTAAAGGTTGTGACTTTTGATAATCATCAGAAACTAGTCACTTTAAGAATTTTGACATTTGGTAATTTAATTTTAAAAATAAGTCACTGGTAATCGATTACCATTGTAGTGTAATCAATTGCACATCAATAGATGTGACTCTTCATGTTTAAATTTGAAAACCAACGTTTAGAAATACTGGTAATCGATTACATATATTGTGTAATCGATTACACAAGTTTGAAACTGTTTTATCACAAGTTGTGACTCTTGAAATTTGAAATCTAACATTTTAAAACATTGGTAATCGATTATATGCTCATGGTAATCGATTACTGCTTTGTAAATCAATTTGAAAAGAATGTTGGCTACTGGTAATCGATTACTGCCTTCTGACAATCGATTACCAGAGAGTAAAACTCTTGGTAAAAGATTTTTCTTTGAAAAATTCTCTTGAACAAAATTGTGCTATTCAATCTTTTCTTTTGAAAAAAATCTTTTTTATACTTATCTTGATGCTTTTCTTGAAGTTCTTGTACATGTTGAGTCTTCTCTTGAATCTTCACTTTAATCTTGATTCTTGATTGAATGACTCTTTGATTCTTGAAACTTGCTTGACTCTTGATTCTTGACTTGAGTCTTTGGCATCATCAAAATTAACTTGGAAAGCTTTGCTTCCACATTTATTATAAAAGAAGTTAATACAAAAATCAAATAGTCATAATTATGAAGAAAACATTATCAAATACCATAAACGTATATAAACATCCATTAGTCCAACATACACTCAACAAGTAATCTTCATCCGTCCGTAGTTCCAATCAATCAAGCTCAGTATGATGCATGCACCTAACCTCAACTCTCAAATGCAATGTGGTACCATCCCCAAGGAAATAGCTCAAGTGTGTCCACACGACACTCTCACTTAGGAAAACTAGGCAGTAAGTGTTGAGGTCACCCTGTCGTGCACAAGCAACTCCCCCCATGGTGATCAGCTTGAGTCTCAAGGGAGTTGCAAACCAAGTGACATGCCCCCAAATACAAGTATTTCTCCTCATTAGAAACTACAAGTACTTACTGACAAAGTTTATACTATTTCCATGTCATATGAAGTATGAAACATTGGCACCATCAATGCATTGATTATGGATAATTAAAGATTATAAGCCATCCCCTTCCAGAGGTGCTTAAAACTCTTTAACCACTTTGTTTCCCCCACCAGGGATATCCAACAAGGTCACTGCACCCCCCATGTACATACACAACATACATCATCACAATGACATTTTCAACATCATCAACATCTCACCTCAATATCATTATCTACATCAACATTGCCTCATCTTATTTCAATGACATTATCAACAACAACAACATCATATCATATTAACATAATCATCAATAACAACACCAACTCATATCAATATAATCATCAATGACATCATCTCACATCAATTAATATCCTCAATAATAGTATCATTAGTAAGTCGCATTCCGCATATACATACATGTATAGTTCATGCCTGAGGTTCACACTCCCCACGTCTTCAGACCATACAAGTCTAATAGAAACAATAATGTTATTCATCAATAATAGATATATCGCATCCCATTAGTCAAAAACATTGTTTTCTTGAAAACCAACATGCAATAGGGACAAACATATGTCCCCATAGTTAGGTTCCCGAATCCCAACTATGGTATTAAAAATTGTAAATGATAATAAACTCCCCTCACCTATCGTGAGCTCTATGTTAGTTCCTTTTTGTGTCGCTTAGAGACCTCTCTCATTCACGTTCGTCAGTCCAAATGCAAGGTTCTATATACCAAATTGAAGGAAATTTAGAATAGATTTCAGAAACAAGGTTAATGACAACATTCAGAGTCAAATATCCCTGTCAAAACATAAAGGGCTAAGGGGTGTTTCAGATTCTACTAAAAGGAGACGTCATTTTAAAATTCCGCTCATGCCAATGTGGTCAGGGTTCAGTGAAGGTCACAAAAATAACATCAATGTTATAAAAATATAACTTTTACAATGTCTCATTCTCAAGGATTTTTCAGAGGAAGTGTAAAAACACCATATTACAGTATCCAAAATACAAGAGACACTAAGAGAAACTCAAACAATCTAGGAGAAAGGCTTAGAAGTCAAGATTACCTCAGAGAAGCTGTGAAATGAAGGATTAGGGGAATTTTCTCCACCGAATCCTTGAGGAGGATTCTGAGGATTCCGCTCCGATTACAACGTTCTTCATGGTGTGGAGGTTCGGCGGCAAGCAACGACGACTCGTGGTGGCCACCAGTGGTCGTGGGTGGTGGAGAAGAAGATGTTAGGATTTGGGTGGGCATTTGGAGAGGAGGAGAGGGGGAAAAATCGTGTTTTTCACGATGAAGAACGTATTTATAATCTACAAATCTTGCTTAGCGAGCTCGTCTTGCTAAGCGAGAGTCCACTTTTCGCGCTTAGTGCGACAATTCATGCTGAGCGCAACTCCCTCTGCACTAATTCTCGCTTAGCGTGCTAATTCTTGCTCAGTGCAATTCCCTCTCGGGTTGGAATTGTGCTTAGGGCGCTAAGTCTCGCTCAGTGCAATTCCCTCTCAAATTGGAATAGCACTTAGCGCGCTCCTTGTGCTTAACGAGATATAAAAAGTTGTTATGTTCAAAATCCCAACGGTCAGACTGTTGAGATTTGTCTTAGGAACATGCAGACAAAATTTGAAGACAATCTAACAGTTAATGAATCCGAGATCACGATTTTATTGAAATAGGTTTAGGTAAAATTTGAAATCCCATAATTTCAATTTAGCTCAACAAAAATCCACATAACTCAACATCCACATCAAGAAATTCACACATGACTAATTCAAGTCATACCCAACTCATTCAAGTCAACCATACAGTCAAATAACACGATAAATACAATTAAACATCGATTTATAATTAGTAATATTTTAGGGTGTTACACAAGAAGAGCTCGACCAATTTCAAAAGAATGATGTCTGGAAGCTAGTGGAACTACTAAAAGGAAAGAAGGAAGTTGGGGTGAAATGGGTATTTCCCTACAAACTGGATAAAGATGGTAAGGTTGTGAGAAACAAGGTAAGGTTAGTTGCTAAGGGTTACTCACAACAAGAAGGTATAGACTACACACAAACCTTTCCACTTGTTGCACATTTAGAAGCAATAGGCATCTTACTTTCATTTGTAGCTTATAGCAATATGAAGCTGTATCAAATGGATGTGAAGAGCACATTTCTAAATAGAATCATCCAAGAGGAAGTTTATGTTGAACAACCTCTTGGATTTGAAAGTGAAACCCTTCCTCAACATGTTTTTAAACTTAACAAAGCCTTATATAGACTCAAACAAGCTCCTGAAGCTTGGTATGAAAAACTAAGTTCATTTATTTTGGAAAATGGCTTTGAATGAGGAAAGGTTGACATGACCCTTTTTCGTAGGAATTATTGTAATGCCCTGAAATTTCAATAACTTAAGGTTACTAAGGGAGAGCCGAATTTCTATGTTACCAAGCCTAGTCGTAGTGTTTTCTAAGGAGCTGTGAACTTTGGCTTGGTGCTCTTGATGGAGGTGAAGAATAACATCCATCTTCTGAATCATAAGAGACTTAAAAGGGTTCCATTGGTGTGTAGGCTCTTTTGAGCTTCTTCTTCCATATTATTGATGTTTTCTGCTGTTGGTGGCTCTCTGGCCATAATCCATTCATGATCAACATATGTCATCCCAAGCTTCTTGAGATGCCTTTCGGTTATCTCATTAGAGGCTTTGGTGAAATCTACTATCTCATTAGAAACATCGATATTGAAGTAACCAATGAATATAGAGGCTAAGACAATATATGGAAATTCATAATCCACTAGTCGATGGCATAATATCTTTAATTAGAAGTACCTAATTCATTTGAATACCTAATTTTAGCCCATATACGATCTGTAAGTCATCACCAGTAACTTGAGCATGATTGCTTGACCTTGCTGGGTCAAGAAGCATACCTCTGTATGTCTACATCTTGCTATAGCCATCTGCAGATTCCTCAAACTTGTGGACTCCACCTATATCCAGTCCTGCAACTGCATTCCAAATTGCTGCATCAATGATCATCTCTACATCATTGACAGTAGACTACAGATTGCCTTCCATGTAAACACGGGTACACGCATAGAAAAATTTTACCAACTCCGGGTAGAATTTCCTTTCATCTGCACTAATGTTGATAGATCTTGTGCTTTGAGCAAGTTAGGAAAGTTAAGTCCCACTAAGAGAACCATTCCAAGTCTAGAAATTTGGGTATTCTCACATTCTTCACGACATAGATCATCTTGAAATCATTCTTCTTGTTTTCATCTGTGAACCATGTATCCAACCTATTGAGAGCTGATTGAGAGAACTCTCTTTGCTTCCTTTTTGAGGATTTTCTTTCTTTTGAGCTCTGGCGGGGTTGTTGGCCATTTTTAGAAGATAAATGGAGGTTCAAAGGTAGAAAAAAGGGTTAGGGTTTGGGAATGGTAACTTTGTGATATTTGAAAGTATGACTGAAGTGGAGGTTAGGGTTTCCTTTTTGATCGAGGCCGTACCCGAATCAAATAAATATGAAAATGCAGTAACTAGGAAGTGATCCTAGGTCGTTTCCCAACGAGCAATGACAAACCAAATGTTCATAATATACTTGCAGTAACAGTAACGATTGGGGGGGGGGGGTTGGTTGTTTGGTAATTAAAATGCAGAACAAGTAAACTGGAATACGAAACTACTAATATTAAAAACGGGTTGCTTCCTTTGATTCAAAAGCCATTCTCTTATCCTGGGTTATGGAGAATTCGTCCCTAACAGTCAACCACTTAATCCAACCCTATTTCAATTTACTAAGCGAAAATCAACCTAGGGTTTTCAATACGTGATTAGGCACCACATACACCAGTTAGCCCTTCGTCCATTAAGCATGAACGCAAGTTAGGCTCAGAGGCAATTAATCGAACTCGAAGCGTGCACTGATTAATGTTCACGAAATTGGGATAACTGGTGAAGGGAAAACTGCCAGGAAACCACATTACAAGCGAAACCTCAAAGAGAGTTGGGCTTCGTCCTCAAAAGGAAACAACACCAGAAAATCTAGCCTTCCATGGATTCAAACAGAAAACGCAAATGAAACATGAAACAGAAACGTAAATGAACAGAAATGTAAATGAACAGAAACGTAAATGAAAATAGAAGAAGAAGCAAGAACGAAACTGTAATTAGAAGCAGAAAACGTAAAATTGCATTACGTGAACAGTAGCATCAAGCAGAAAAACGAAAACCCTAAAACAAAAGCTCTGAATAATGAATAGCATAACAGAATGCCTTGCACGAATCCCAAGGCTGCTATTTAAAAAGAGTCACTCAAAGTCACTGGGCCCTATTACAATACTCTGGCCCAAAACAAAATAAACACTGAACAACATAAAATAAAATTGCGAAATTTCCTAATTAGAAATTAACTAAGGTAAGCGCTGCTTTATTTGTCCTCTTCAAGTCCATAACCAAAATCCGGATTAAGCCCAATGTTTCATTAATTCCTGAAATTAGATTAAAAACATCAAATTAGCTAAATGAGCCCAAATAATAAAACTGCCTGATTAATTGACAATTAAGACCAATCAGTAATTAAAATGGTGCAAAAAGGGTTTAGAAAATAGAAGAAAATGATGACACATCACTTTTATAGAGGGAAAATGATGTTCTAGTTGGCTATGGTAGGTGAATGAGTAAATGCTAGAGTAATGGAGGTTTTGACAAAGTGAAGACGAAGAAATGTAACGAATTACATGCAACCTACACACAAGTAATCGATTAAAATTACATAGTAATCGATTAAATAGACCCTTGTTTTCACTTAAAACCAAAAGATGCTATAAGTAATCGATTAAAGTGTGATGTAATCCTACCCCCCCAAGGGCATTGGATAGAAGACTCCAAGAAGATTGAGCCAGAGATGCAAGAGAAGGCCCTAGGGTTCTCATGAGCCTTAGGGTAGATTTTGAGCCCATGGGCTAAGTATGAGCCCACTTATCTTTGTACATATTAGATTAAGGTTTCATTATTTTTGGGTCTTGTATTTAGGGCCCCATAATGTAGGTAGGGTGTTCTCTTCCGGCAAGTGCACCGGATCGCGCAAGTAGTATAAAATGGTAAGAACCGAGTATCGAACTCTCAGGGAACTTGTGTTACTTGGTAAATCTATTTTAGTGAATAGGTGTCTAGTATAAAAAGATATGTGTTTACTATGAACAAATGTGTAAACTAACTATTAAAAGTAAAACCATGTGAGTAATGATGTGTAAAGACAGATAGACGACACATTGGTCTTCCTTATAGGTGCCTGATGTTAAAAGGATATTCTCTACTTAACAATTCTTATGTGTTCTATGGTGTCTCCTGAAATGCTAAACCCCGATTCCTCATGATAGTCTAGCCTAATCCTGATCAAGCATCGTCTGCAGATTCCTCTTGTTGGACTAAACTCGGCCAGGACTGCATTAAGACAAACATACATCAACTAGGTTACCATATGATGTAATCCTCCCTAGGAAGGGACTAGTCACTAGAGCCATGAGCAAGAGGCTCCAAGAGGATAGGGCTAGAGCTGCTGAAGAAGGCCCTAGGGTTCTCATGAACCTCAGGGTAGACTTCTGAGCCCATGGGCCAAGGTTGGGTCCAATCATCTTTGTACATATTAGACTAGGATGTCATTATATTTGGTCCTTGTATTTAGGGCTCCATAATGTAGGTAAGGTACCCTAGAAATATAGGATTTTTCAGCCCTTGTATTTTAGGGAACCTAGACTAGTTTTTGTATTAGGGATAGTTTTGTAATTTCACATGCACTAAGTGAATATTTGATGTGTGTGGTTGGAAATATTTAATTGAATTTGTAGAAGCCCAATCCAATTAAATTTTAGAGGGGGAGGTGAACATTTGCTTACTACACCCCATTGCCACATCATATAGTCACACTTTGTGCATGTCCTTCATGCTTTACATGCCTCATGACACCTAAGCACACTTAGTGGAGAATCTTGGAATTGATCTTGGATTAGTGGGCTGAACCATAACTAAAATTCACTATTCATAATTAGTGAAATTTTGGCTCCAAAGTTTGGCTCCACAAATTCAATTTCAAATTCAAGTGAAATTTGAATTGAAATTCAAATTTCCCTCCAATTTTGTGTGACACTTAGGCTATAAATAGAGGTCATGTGTGTGTATTTTTCTCAACTTTGATCATTTGAAAATTAAACTTCAGATTTCAGAGCTCTTTTAGAGAACAAAATTTCGTGCTCTTCTCTTCCTCTCCCTTCATTCATCTCCTTCCTCCAAGCTCTTATCCATGGCCTCCTATGGTGGTGAGCTTCTTCTAGACTCATCTTCTCCTTAAAGTGGCATCTTCTCTCTCTCTTCCTTCTCCATTCCGCTGCCATTCATCTTCCAAGAAGCAAAGGAATCCATTGATGAAGAAGATCCTAGGCCTACAAGCTCCAATGGAGTTTACATCTTGTGGTATCAAGAGCATCTTCATCTAGGTGATTTTCTTTTGCTTCCTCTATCTTTTTGTTCGGTGAATTGTCTTTAATTCCTTGTTCTTCATCTTATTCTCCATGTATATCCTCCATTGTCTTGTGGTTTGGTTCTGTTTAGGGTAGATTCAAAAAAATAAACCGATTAAATCTTAGATCTACACTTGTTCTTGTATTTCTATGGTTCAAATTTTGTAGATCTACTCTTGAATCATGTTTTTGTGTTGATTTTAGGTTCTATCATTTTTCATTCATAATATTCTGGTGCTGAACCTTAGATCTAAATTTTCTTCCAAAATATTGATTAGAAAAAAAAACAAAAAAACCTAAGTGTAAATCACTTAATCCATGTTGTCTTAGAGTCATGTTTAGTCATAGTAATTGTCACATTATGTTCTAAGTTTGTGTTGAATTTTTATTTTGTTGATTGAATTCTAGATACATTTGTTCATGTATTCTTGTCATTCGTAGCCTATCTTTTGAATTTTGAGTCTAATTCATGCATGTTATTTAGTTCATAACATGTTCTAAATCAATTCCTAGAAGTAGTCTTGTTTTTGAACTCTTTTTTTTGCTAAGTTTCCTACATGATGCCTATGATGAAGTTGAGTTGTGGTGCTGAGTTGTCGCTGGATTTGTGAATCAAATAAGTATTAATCTCTCTTGAATTGTGTTATTCAAGATAATTGAGCATAAGCAAACACAAATTATAACTATCCAAGCCTTAAGCAACATAAACACTACTCTTGATTTCTAGGTTGAAATCGCTGGTGCTGTCAGCTTGAACATACGATCTGGGAATTGTTCACTACATGTTTTGAGCTGAAATATTTACTGAATGTTCTAGACATCTAGACCAAAATTATACAAAAAGAACCAAGCGATTTGGATTAAATTTAAAAATAAGAAAAATCACACAAGTTGGCAGAAAAATCAGTGTCCAGGAAAAAAAAAGGTGAAAGGGAAGTGTGCTTGCTGTTTTGGCTCAAAATTTGTTCTATAATTGGTGCCTATTTTATACCAATCCTAGTTCTGAAACTTCAATTGAAAATTATTGTGAAAACAAGTGCCAAAACTAAAGGTTTCTTGAGTCTTTTTTCTTTTTAGTTTTTCTACTCTACTCTAGAGCCATTCTAGGTTTCTCTTTGAGTCCTAGCTTGCTTTTGTGTGCTTTTCATTGCTTTAATTGTTGAAATATCCTTGAAAGTTTGTCTTGTTAAAACTCTATTGGTTTAGCTTTCATTTCATTTTTTTTGGTCTTTGGTTATTGCTTGTCTCTTTGTTTCCTTGCTTGTGAGTTGCCATATAGGGAATTGGAAAGGAGGATTGGTGTCATACCTTGAAGAATTTAAGTCAAGAATCAAGGGGCCAACCACCTTAAGAGCTATTGGAATAAGAAGCACTCCAAATTGAGTGAAACACAAAAGAGAGAATAGCCAGAAAAATTGAGGACTTCTTTTTTTTCTTTTTTTTTTGTAATTTGTAATTGGCAATTTTCTTTGCTTTCAAACTTTGTAACAAAAAGGCCTTTCATTGGAAGTAAGTTGGGAGCCTCCAATAGGTCACCCTACTTCCATTTGTGTGTAATAATTTTAGGCAATTTTCCCTTAGTATAGTGAGTGTTTTGTTGGGAACCTTAAATGAGGTCATCCAAATACTCTTAGGATCCACCTAGTTTGCATTTCTTGCACTTTAATTTCTTGCTTACTTTCATAGCTTATTTCCTTTACCCTCCATTGTCAAACCGCCTAGATAGCTTGCCTTTTGCCAATTAGTTTTTACCTTATCTTTCACACCTCTTTTAGTGTTTATTTTGGTTAGTTTCAACCATAGTTTCTTTTACCTTTTTTTCAAACCCCCAACAAGAAAGAACCATAACTTAGGAACCAACATGAGTCTTCATTCTTCATCTAGTGTTAATGGTGAGGGTTCTACTCCTAAAGACACCTTGTATAAGATATTAGATGAGTTAAGAGAGAAAATAAAAAGGTAAAAAAAGAGTGGAAGAAATAAGTCAAGATGAAAGGGAGAAAATAAGAGAGGAAGAAAGAAGAAAAATAGTGAAAGAAATGAAAAGAGAAAAACATGCCTCCTATAGTAGTCATGACTCTTGCAAGAGTTTAAGTGAAGAACTTAGTGACTATTATAGAGGGCGCCATAGTTCACATACTAAACATCACTCCCAAAGAAAAGAAAAGGATAGAAGGCCTCAAGGGGTTAACATTAGCCTCCCATATTTCAGAGGAAAAGATAATGTTGAGGCCTACTTAGATTGGGAAATGAAGGTTGAACAACTCTTTGCTTGCCATCATATTAGTGAAGAGAAAAAAGTTCCATTGGCTACCCTTAGCTTTCAAGGGTATGCCCTCTATTGGTGGACTTCCCTTGTTAGGGAACGGAGTATTCATGGGGATCCTCCAGTAGAGTATTGGAATGATCTTAAGAGTGCCCTTAGGAAGAGGCACATTCCCTCCTACTATAAAAGGGAGCTTATGGACAAGCTCCAAAGGCTTAGACAAGGGAGTATGAGTGTTGAAGAATATAGACAACAAATGAAACTACTCTTTTTAAGAGCTGAACTTAGGGAGGAGGAAAGGACAAGCATAGCTAGGTTCCCTATTGGGCTTAATATGGAAGTGAGGGACAAGGTTGAACTCCTTCCATAAAGGGACCTAGATGAGCTAGTCAACCTTTGTATAAGAGTGGAGCAACAACTTAAAAGAAAGCCTTCTTAAAAATATTATGGCTCTCACTCTTATCCAAGGAAGGACCAAGCCCATGGAATTTTGGGGGCTGCACCTTCAGAACCCAAGGAAGATAAGGGTAAGACCATAGAGAAATACACCCCTAAGAGTAGTTCCCAAGAAAGGACTAGCAACATTAAATGCTTCAAATGTCTTGGGAGAGGTCAAATTGCTTCTCCATTCCCCACAAAGAAAACCATGATCATGAGGGGTCAAGACATTTATAGTAGTCAAGAGGAGACTACTTCTTGCCCTTCCTCTAGTGGAAGTGAAGATGAACTAAGGGGTGAAGAGTCTAGTGAAGAAGTCTACCCCCATGAAGAAGGTGACCTCTTAATGGTTAGAAGGCTCCTTGGAGGTCAATCTTGTGATCTATCTCAATCCCAAAGAGAGAACATTTTTCATACAAGATGCAAAATTTTAGATAAAACTTGTTCTCTCATTGTGGATAGTGGATCTTGTTGCAATTGTTATAGCACAAGATTAGTTTCCAAGTTGAACCTCACTATCATTCCCCACCCAAAACCTTATAAACTTCAATGGCTCAATGAGCAAGGGGAAATGATAGTTAACCAACAAGTGAAGGTACCTTTCTCCATTGGGACATATAAGGATGAAGTTAATTGTGATATAGTTCCCATGGAGGCAGGACATATTCTTTTAGGAAGGCCGTGGAAATTTGATAGGAAGATCATTTATAATGGCCTAACTAATGAGATTACCCTCACCCATCTTGGCACTAAATTTGTGTTGCATCCTCAAACACCTTCACATGTGGCCAAAGATCAACTAACTATGAAAGATAAGAGGGATGAGGAAGAAAAATTAGAAAAACAAAAGAAAAAGAAAGGATAGTAAGGCCTTGTCTTCAAAGGTCAGGGGGAAGGAAAAAGAGGGAAAAGATTCCTCCAAGAAGATTGTTAAGAAGGAAAATCATTTTGCAACAAAAGGCGATATTAAAAGAGCACTCCTTCTTACACAATCTTTCTACCTTATTCTATCAAGTGAAACATCCCTTAGCACTGCCATAATTCCTACATTTGATACCTTACCCCCAAAGGTCGAAGAACTCTTACATGAATTTGGTGATATATTTCCCAAAGAGATACCCCTGGGGCTAACTCCTTTAAGGGTAATAGAACACCAAATAGATTTAGTCCCAGGAGCAAGCCTTCCTAATAGGCCAGCCTATAGGACTAACCCTCAGGAGACTAAGGAGATAGAGTCTTAGGTTAAAGAATTGTTGGAGAAGGGTTGAGTCCAAGAGAGCCTAAGCCCATGTGCTGTGTCAATGTTATTGGTGCCCTAAAAGGATGGTACGTGGAGAATGTGTACAGATTGCAAGGCCATCAACAACATCACAGTAAAGTATAGGCACCCGATTCCTAGACTTGATGATTTGCTTGATGAGTTGCATGGTGCCAATATCTTTTCAAAAATTGATCTTAAAAGTGGTTATCACCAAATCAAGATGAAAAAGGGTGATGAGTGGAAAAACGCTTTCAAGACCAAGTTTGGTTTATATGAATGGCTAGTGATGCCTTTTGGGATCACTAATGCACCAAGCACCTTTATGAGGCTTATGCATCATGTCTTAAGGGATTTCATAGGTAGATTTGTAGTTGTTTATTTTGATGATATTTTAGTGTACAGTAGGAGCCTAGATGATCACTTAGGATATCTCAGACAAGTTCTTTCAGTCCTTAGGAAAAACACCCTCTATGCAATTATAGAGAAGTGTACCTTTTGTGTAGGTAATATAGTTTTCTTAGGTTTTGTAGTTGGTAGAAATGGGGTCCAAGTGGACCCTGAGAAAATCAAGGTCATCCAAGAATGGCCCACCCCAAAAAGTGTGGGAGATATTAGGAGCTTCCATGGGTTAGCAAGCTTTTATAGAAGGTTCGTTCATAATTTCTCTACAATTACATCACCTCTTAATGAGCTGGTGAAGAAGAATGTGACATTTACCTGGGGTGAAAAACAAGAGCAAGCCTTTGCTTTGCTCAAAGAAAAGCTTACTAAGGCACCTGCTCTAGCTCTTCCTGACTTTTCTAAAACTTTTGAGCTAGAATGTGATGCCTCTGGAGTGGGAGTTGGAGCTGTATTGTTACAAGGTGGGAACCCTATTACTTATTTTAGTGAAAAACTTCATAGTGCCACCCTCAACTACACCACCTATGATAAAGAGCTTTATGCCTTAATAAGAGCCCTCCAAACATAGGAACATTACCTTGTTGTCATACCCTAATTTCGTCCGGGGATTATTATTTGATGATATACAACCTTTTATTGGCCGCTTCGAGATACTTGGCACCCTTTGTTGTACAATATGTGAAGTCCTGAGACGTGCCGAAAATCAAAAGGAAGCAGGCTTACGCGATCCATGAAAATTCCGTAATGTGACGGAAGTCGAAAGGAGGTGTTTTTCGCAATCCGTAAGTTTTCGTAACTTCTTCGAGAGCTGAAAAAGAGCAAATACATAATCCGTAAGGATTCGTAACCTTGCGGAAGGAAAATAAGTATCGTTACGAAATTCGTAAAGTTTCGTAACGTTATGGAAAAAGAATTACCAAAAAAAGTAAAGGGAGGTGCATTTAGTAAAAATGGGGGTACAAATAGCAATCAGGCCCACTTGGGCCTTCTAGATTCTTCCTCCAGAAGGTTGTTGCTTCTGGAGGAAGCAACCTTGCTCGCCTGGGCGAGCTGGGTGGCAAGCTCCTCCCCTATTTTGCTATAAATAGGGGGAGGAGTGAAGGGAGAAGGGGTTCAGCCTTCTTGGCACTTCTTATTCTCTCGAAATTGCTGAGGAAAATTATTTCCGTGAAGAAAATCCAAGCCGAGGCGCTTTCGTAACGTTTCCGTGAGTAATTACGCAAAGATTCTCGACCGTTCTTCAACATTCATCGTTCGTTCTTCGCTTTCTTCAGTCTTCAACGGGTAAGTACCTCAAACCGAGCTTTCCAATTCATTCTATGTACCCGTGGTGGTCCACATTTTGTTTCATGTATTTTTATTCTCGTTTTCATTCGCTTTCTATACCCCCTTTTGACGTGCTTCAGTCATTTATTTAAGTCATTTCGCGCCTAATCTAAAAATAAAATAAATTTCCACCGATCATTTGAATTGTAGTATTCGTTAATTTCTGTTAAAATGAATTCCGACCGTTCGATCGTGCCGTAACCACGTTGGAAATAAAAAAAGAGGTAAAATACTAATATAATAATAAAAAAATATCTTTTAGTAAAATGAAGCACAAAAATCAATCGGACGTTTTCTCTTTGGGATTTCTCATTCTTAATTGAATTGACTAATAACTAAAGCGAAACTAAGGCTAAAATCAATTCGCCAAGTCAAGCTCGTCCACCAAAAAAATCACTAAAAATGGATTTGAATGTTTTATCTCAGCTTTTTTTCTTACCAAGTTAAATGGATCATTTTAAAGGCCCAACACCCTTAAGTGATCACCTTTCAAATAAAAGAATCGCTTGATTCACCTTTAAAGGAAGAACTACGTAGGTCTGATTTCCTCTTTGATGGAGGGTACGTAGGAGCAAGAGCCCCGCTTTTGTCGACCTCAAAAAATAAAAAGAAATAAAGTTAAGGTAACACAATTTCCACAATTCTAAAAAATAGGTTGTTGTCCTTTGAGACAAACGTGAGAGGTGCTAATACCTTCCTCAAGCGTAAATACAACTCCCGAACTTAGAATTTTCATTTTGACCGGTTTCCTTCGGTTTTTCCGACGTTTTCCACAAATAAACGTTGGTGGCGACTCCGCGCATCTTTCCTCCCTCGAAAAGCGCACCCGTGAGCCTCGCCTTTGCTCGCCCGCAAAAGGGCACGTTGCGACACTTGTTTCCAAGGAATTTGTCATTCATAGTGATCGTCAATCACTTAAGTACATTAGAGGGAAAAACAAGTTAAACAAGAGGCATGCAAAATGGGTAGAGTACCTAGAGCAATTTCCATATGTTATCAAATACAAAAATGGAAAAACAAATGTGGTAGTTGATGCCCTCTCTAGGAGACACACATTGTTTTGCTCCCTAGGAGCTCAAATTTTAGGATTTGATAATATTAGGGACTTGTATGCTTTAGATGAACATTTCTCTCCCATTTACGAGAGTTATGGGAAAAAGGCCCAAGATGGATTCTATTTGGCTGAGGGGTATTTGTTCAAAGAGGGAAAGCTTTGCATACCCCAATGATCCATTAGGAAATTACTTGTGAAAGAGAGCCATGAGGGTGGGCTCATGGGCCACTTTGGGATAGACAAGACCCTTGTCTTACTCAAAGAAAAGTTTTATTGGCCCCATATGAAGAAAGATGTCCATAAGCATTGCACTAGGTGTGTGGCTTGTTTACAAGCCAAGTCTAGGGTGATGCCTCATGGGCTATACACACCCTTACCCATCCCCTCTGCACCTTGGGTAGACATTAGTATGGACTTTGTCCTTGGGCTTCCTAGAACCCAAAGAGGTGTAGACTCTATCTTTGTGGTGGTGGATTGGTTTAGCAAGATGGCACACTTTATACCATGCCACAAGGTGGATGATGCTTCCCACATCTCAAAACTCTTTTTCAGGGAAGTTGTGAGACTCCATGGTTTGCCTAGGACCGTTGTGTCAGATAGAGATGCTAAGTTCCTTAGCCACTTCTGGAAAACCTTATGGGCTAAGCTAGGAACTAAACTTCTTTTCTCTACCACTTGTCATCCATAAACTGATGGGCAAATAGAGGTAGTGAATAGGTCTTTATCCACCCTTTTAAGGGCTCTTCTGAAAGGCAACCATAAGTCTCAGGATGAGTATCTTCCTTATGTAGAATTTGCCTACAACAGGGGGGTTCATAGAACCACCAAGCAGTCCCCTGTTGAGGTTGTCTATGGGTTCAATCCCCTAACACAGTTAGACCTCATTCCCCTCCCACTGGAAACTTCTTTTATACATAAAGAAGGGGAATCTAGGTCAGAGTTTGTAAAGAAGTTGCATGAGAGGGTTAATAACCAAATAGAAAACCAAACAAAAGGTGTATTCAACTAAAGGCAATAGATGAGGAAAAGAGCTAGTTCTTAATGAGGGTGATTGGGTTTGGCTCCATCTTAGGAAGGATAGATTCCCTACTAAAAGAAAATCCAAGCTTAGCCCTAGAGGGGATGGACCTTTTCAGGTTCTGGAGAGGATCAATAACAATGCCTATAGGTTGGACCTCTCGGAAGAGTATGGAGTCAACACCACTTTTTAACATTTCTGATTTAATTCCTTTTGCAGGTGGAGCAAATATTAAGGAGGAGGAACTAACAGATTTGAGGTCAAATCCTCTTCAAGGGGAAGGGGATGATTTAATCCTCCCTAGGAAGGGACCAGTCACTAGAGCCATGATCAAGAGGCTTCAAGAGGATTGGGCTAGAGCTGCTAAAGAAGGTCTTAGGGTTCTCATGAACCTCAGGGTAGACTTCTGAGCCCATGGGCCAAGGTTGGGTCCAATTATCTTTGTACATTTTGATCGTTGGGATCTGCTAGAAATGTCCAGAACCCAATATGTACTACCCTTTCCACAACCAGCAATACACAACATTTTCCGCACAAGCACAATTTTCTGCTGCACAAAATTTGACAGCTTTTTGCTACACAAATTGGGCAGATTTCGAAATCACTCTTGCCCTCATCCAATTTTGCCCAAATTGGATCCTACAAGTCCTAAATCATGTATAAACCACATCTAAACCAAAGGCAAGCTTCAGACCAAAGCAATTCAAAATCTAGGTATCTAAAACCCCTCAATTTAGTGGATTTTCAAGGTTTGAGAAGTGAAAATGAGAATGGGGTAATTTTGGAGAAAACTCTCATCTCACACAAGTCTATAACATTAATCTAAACTTGCTCAAACTGGTTTTACTACTAAAATTCCACCGAATCAAAATTTGACCCCTCAACACCCAATTTACCCTAGAAATGGCTCTTGTTTTCACTTTGGTCACTCATTTTCCTCATTTGCTCAGCCCAAGCTTTCCCACAAGTCCTAAATGACATTTTACACTAGGAGTAACTCACTTTAACCTCCAATTACCACTAAATCCAGATTTAGCTTTTCAAACCCTCAAAGCCTCACACTTTTTCACTCATATCTCTACCATTCTCACTTTTTAACCCTAGGTTAACTCTACCCTCCATCTCTATCAATTTTCTACCAATGATTTCAGCACACAAGCATCAGAAAGCATCATTATAAACCCTAAAATAGAATGGGTATATTTAGCTCACATCAAACATGACAAGTTTAGCATGCTTTTAACAAATTCCTTCACAAATAACTATCACAAGGCATAAACCTAGTAGAACTACCCATTATATCTCCCAAAACCCAATACCCACGAAAATCATGTGAGAAAGAAGTTTACCCAAACTTGAAATTTGAAGTCCCACAACGTAGAGGTGCGCTTCATGACTCCAAAAATGGCTTCCTTTTGCGATTTGGAGCATAAATGGTGAGCAAGGTTTGGAGCTTTGATGGAAGCTTCAATGGTGAGGAAGAAGAAGGGAATAGAAACGTGAGAGAGAGAGGGAGAAAAGCTTCTGAACTTTTTGGCTGAGTGAGGAGAGAGAACGTGGCTTTTTAGTTTAAAAGGCTTCCTTTTTTTTTAAAAGGTTTGCCACATGTCTCTTTTTGAGTGGAGCAAAAAGGGGCCCACTTTTTCTCTTGATGTGACTCATACTCAGTCACAAGAAGAGAAAAATCTAACCTTTTGAAATGCTAAAATCCTGCCTCGGTTTGCGTGTCGTTTCTCTGGTTCTAATCCCTTACGTTTCTCTGCACCCGTCGGGGCTAGTTTTCAAAAGTAAGCAATACATATATCAAAATGCTCAGAATGAAACTCCGAGCGTGGTTCAGAGGTTGGTTTTGTTAAATTTTAAGTTGAATGCAAAACGATAATTTTTTAGACTAATTAATTGAGAATTAATCTATAACTATCCAGTTATGGATTTCTCTTCGTTAATTAGCCTAACCCGCGTATCTTTCCCCCAATATACCTACTTCTACCAGGAGTATATATATATATATACACTGAATAATACTTATATATATAATCATTCAAAATGCATCGTTTACAAAATTCCGGGTAGAAATTTCCAGGATGTCGCAATACTCCCACCCTTTAAGGAATTTCGTCCCCGAAATTAACTACTCTATGAACAAACTTGGGTACAATTCTCTCACCCTATCCTCTAATTCCCAGGTTGAATCACCCTCGTCGGGTCCCCACTGTACTTTCACCAACGTGATCTCCTTTCCTTTCAGCGACTTCATTCTTCGATCAGTAATCTTCTGAGGTTGTGCTGTATAGGTGAGGTTATCCTTCACATGTACCTTGTCCATTGCAAGTATATGTGATGGATCCGGGTTGTACCGTCTCAGTTGAGAGACATGAAACACAGGATGCAAATTCGATAAGCTCGGAGGTAAAGCGATTTGATAAGCTACAGGCCCAACCTTCTTCAAAATCTGATACAGACCTAGATACTTGGGCGTCAACTTCCTAGATTTGAGAGCTCTTCCGACTCCGGTCACAGGAGAAACCTTCAAAAACACATGTTCTCCTTCCTGAAAATCTAATGGCTTCCTCCTTCTATCATAATAGCTCTTCTGCCTATCCTGAGATGCTTTTATTTTCACCCGAATCAGTTTCACTAGTTCGGTAATCTGTTTTAGCATTTCGGGCCCAAGGAGTACTGCTTCTCCATCATCGTACCAACAAATAGGAGTTTTACACTTTCGTCCATATAGAGCTTCAAAAGGAGCCATACCAATACTGGCTTGGTAGCTGTTGTTGTAAGTAAATTCAATCAATGGCAAACATTCCATCCAGCTACCTTGTTGCTCCATAATACACGGCCGAAGTAGATCCTCTAGAGTCTGAATGGTTCGTTCGGTCTGACCATCTGTTTGAGGATGATAAGCTGAACTGAGCTTCAGCTTTGTCCCCAATGCTTCGTGTAGACTTGTCCAAAATCGCGAGGTGAACCTCGGATCCCTGTCTGATACAATACTGGAAGGAATTCCATGCAACCTTACTACTTCTTTGATATACAACCCTACTAGCTTCTCCATTTTATACTTCATATTCACCGGAATAAAATGAGCAGATTTGGTGATCGATCTACTATGACCCACACAACATCATGTCCACGACTAGTCTTGGGTAAACTAGATACAAAATCCATAGATATGCTCTCCCATTTCCATTCCGGAATTTCTAGTGGCTTCAATTCTCTTGATGGTCGCTGGTGCTCAGCCTTAGCCTTTTGACATGTCAAACATCTTGCTACATATTCAGCTACATCTTTCTTCATGCCATGCCACCAAAAACTTCTCTTCAAATCTTGGTACATCTTAGTCATTCCTGGATGGAAACTAAGACGGCTTTTATGTGCTTCTTCCAAGATCTTAACTTTCAAATCATCTAAAGATGGTACACATATCCTCCCCTTGAATCTAATTAACCCGGTTGTGTCCTTCTTAAACTCCACATCCTTATCTCCCATCGCATCTAACACTTTGCCTTGCAGAAACGGGTCATCCTCTTAAGCCTCACGTATGTGATCTACGAATTCATTGGTGATCTGCAACGCTCCCACAAATAAGCTCTTGGGTCGCATCTCGATTGCTAGATTCAGATCTCGAAATTCCTCTATCAATCTCTGCTCCAAACTCATCATAGCCGCAACATGTAAGGACTTCTGGCTTAGTGCGTCGGCTACTACATTAGCCTTTCCTGGATGGTAGGAAAGACCAAAATCATAATCCTTGAGAAACTCCATCCATCTTCGTTGCCTCATATTGAGTTCCTTCTGATCGAACAAGTATTTGAGACTCTTGTGATCACTGAAAACTTCAAAATGAGTACCGTATAAATAGTGCCTCCAAATCTTTAAGGCAAAGACCACAGCTGCTAGTTCCAAATCATGGGTCGGATAGTTAACTTCATGAGGACGCAATTGGCGTGAAGCATAAGACACTACTCTTCCCTCTTGCATTAACACACACCCCAAGCCTTGCTCGCTCGCATCGCAATACACTTCAAATGGTCTCTTAGGGTTGGGCAAAATTAACACTGGAGTTGTTGTCAACCGCATCTTCAACTCTTGGAAGCTTTGATCGCATTTCTCATTCTAGACAAACTTCTCATTCTTGCGAGTCAATTTAGTTACGGGTAGCTCTAACTTAGAAAATTCCTCAATGAATTTTCTATAATAGCCAGCCAAGCCCAAGAAACTTCGAACTTCTGTTGGAGTTGTCGGTTGTTGCCACTCCATAACCGACTCCACTTTAATCGGATCCACCGCAACCTCATCCTTCCAAATCACATGTCCCAAGAACTGCACTTTCTCTAACCAAAATTCACATTTCGACAATTTAGCGAACAATTTCCTATCCCTGAGGATATGCAAGACAATTCTCAAGTGCTTCTCATGCTCCTCCTTATTCCTTGAATAAACTAGGATATCATCAATGAACACAACCACAAACGGATCTAAGTAATCATGGAATATACGGTTCATATAGTCCATGAAGATAGCCGGAGCATTAGTCACTCCAAATGGCATGACTAAATACTCGTAATGCCCATACCGAGTCCGAAACGCAGTCTTTGGGATATCTTCCTTTTTAACTCGGATTTGATGATACCCCGATCGCAAATCTATCTTCGAAAATACTGTCGCTCCCCTCAATTGATCAATCAAATCATCTATCCTTGGTAGAGGATATTTGTTCTTGATAGTGACCTTGTTTAGCTGCCGATAGTCTGCACACATCCTCATACTTCCATCCTTCTTTTTAACCAATAAGACCGGCGCTCCCCACGGTGATGCGCTTGGGCGAACTAATTGTTTGCTTAACAGATCCTGCACTTGTGCCTCCACCTCTGCTAGTTCTACCGGAGACATTGTATAAGGCGCGATCGACACTGGATTCGCCCCAGGCACCAAGTCAATAATGAACTCTACTTCTCTTTCAGGTGGTAATTCACAAATGTCATCAGGAAAAACTTCTGGAAATTCTGACACCACCAGTATACTACTAACTTCAGCGACCTCCTCCACATTCATGGAGAACAACATCATGTAAGTTCGAACATCCCCCGTTCCATCGTTGGCCGCATTCTCTTTCAATGGTTCGTTTGGAACTACATTTTCACCAAATACTAGCATCTTCTCTTTGCAGTCTAGAAAGATATGGTTAGTAGATAACCAATCCATCCCCAAGATCACATCTAGATGAGCTAAAGGTAGGCAAATCAAATCCGCCATAAAAGATCGACCCTCAACAATTATAGGACACTTCAAACACACCCGAGAGGTGGTTACAGGCTCGTTAGTCGGAGTAGACACCACAATATCATATGGTAACTCCGTCGCACATAACCCCAACCTCTCCACACATGCATGAGATATGAATGAATGCGTGGCACCCAAATCATAGAGAACATCTAGTAGTTTATCAACAATCAAACACTTACCCTGTATCAAATCGTCGGAGGCAGCAGCTTCTAATCCACTCAAAGCAAATACCCGGGAGGGTACCTTTGGTCTTCCACCACTAGTGTTGTTGTTGTTGCTAACATTACCGCTCCTTGTGGAATTAGTAGGTCCACGATTGACGGTGTTGGAATTGGCAGTTACAGTCGGTCTCCCAGTCACCCTACATTCTCGAGCATAATGGCCTACCTTGCCACAAACATAACAACGGTTCTCCTGTGTCTGCTGGAGTTGTGGGCAATTCCTCCTAAGATGCGGTCCTCCACACTGAAAGCACTGTACCCCAGTCCCCCTTGACTGGCTCATGTTGGATGTAGTCACAGGTTGTTTCCCCATGTTGCTAGAATATGGCTTCATCCTCTTATTACTGTTTCCTCTAAAAGGATGGCTTCTCTGTGGTCCTCCAAAGCCTCTAGCTTGCCTCTCCTTCATCTTGTCCTCAAATATTCTGCACTTTGTCACCAGTTGATTGAAATCCGTGATCTGCATATAGCTAACCGCCTGTTGAATCTCCAATCGAAGCCCATTCTCAAACTGAGCACATAAATCTTCTTCGTTCCGAGCATCTAGGTATTGAGGCCAATATTGTAGAAGTTCATTAAATTTGGTCGCGTATTCCCCAACGGACATGTTTCCCTGCTTCAAATCCAGAAATTCCCTCGCCTTTCGCTTCCTGAGATCTCGTTGGAAATAATTTTCCAGGAATTTGTCCTTGAAGGCATTCCAAGGAATCACGCCTCCAGGTGCAGCAAATGAAGGCTTCACGAACTTCTACCAATTCTCGGCTTCTGCTTGGAGCATGAATGTCGCATAAGGGACCTTATGCTCCTCGAGGCAACCCATCGCCTCGAAAATCTCCTCAATCTCAGCTAACCACAACCTAGCACCTTCTGGATCATAGTCCCCACTGAACTTCGGCGGGTGGTTCTTACGAAAAGCCATGAATCCCCGATACTCCGCCGGCTCCACATCATGTTCCTGCACTAGAGTTTCCAGCACAGCTGTGATGCGGTCGAGGACATCACGGTTCTGATCCCTACCACGTCCTGCCATACCTAACCTTTAGGGAAGCTATTAGTATCCAAGAAATTCTAATAAGAGAGTGTACCACACAAGCTATGACAGTTACAACAATATCCTTCTCTCTATACATAAATATACACACAACAATTCTACTGAATTAATTGCACATTCCTGCTTAAGACAAGAAAGTAGAAATACATACAATGTGTGACTTAACGTCACTCCCCGAAACCTACTTCCAAGTTTCAGAGATACACAGCATTCACACAGCAAGACCATGGACAGGTTCACTAGAATCCAACTTTTGCTCTAATACAACCAATTGTGGCGTCCCCAAATAATGACTGGTTTAATAGTAATGATTTAAATAAAAAAAACCATGGGAATTTTTTTTCTTTTTCTTTTTCGTTTCTTTCTCTTTTTCATAGTAATTAAGTTCAGAAGGAAAATTATCACTATAGAGTCCTGAATGTCCAGTTCACAACTCTATTCGGAGTCATTTCTTTCTGATCACTCATAACCTCTAAACTATTTTGCTTTTTCAAAAGGAAAAGTATGTCAGCCATTACTATAGGTTGTCACGTGAAAAATGATAAAATGAAATACGGTCGGTGAACTCTCTTTCAAATAAAGTTTGTTATCACATTCTTTTCAAATAACAAGATTAAACATAAATACATTCATCATCTAAAGCTGTCCAAAATATGGGAGTTTCGCAAAATACATAGTGACATCTAGAGCAAAGGTATCCACTGTGGTGGTTTCAACCACATGTATACAGTCATCAAATTCCTATACAATAGGTCTACCCATACAAAAACCAAAAGAGTAAACCTAACAGTCTGTACTAGATACACCCACCCCCAAAAAGTATATAAACCTAGTCTAAGGAGCCATCTGCTACGATGAAGAGCCTCCACTAGTCGCTATCCCTCCAGGGCCGCTCTCCTCCATAGAGTCTGCCTCAGATGCCGACATGACGTCCTCTGGAGAATCCACCTCAGGGAGTGGGTCCTCATCACCCTCTGGAAAGTCAAGAGCATCCACAGCAAGCTCAGGAGGTAGCTCCTCAGGGTCCTCCTCAGGGTCTTCTTCAGATGACGACACCTCTATTACTTGGACGGGCTCCACTAGTCGATATGGAGTAGGTGTAGGTAATATCCACTCCACAGTGCGCTAAAGCGTGCGTGCGGGTTCCTCTGGATGTACCAATGAAGTAGCCGTGAATCGAATCGTGCCCCGGAATCGGCACCTCGCATTGCCTTCGAGGGTCTCCCAAACTCCCTCTAGGCACTCCATCTCCACTTGGTCATGGATTAATTGTGCTGCCATCGCGATCTACAAGAAATAAAAGAAAGGGGGTAGACTCTTTCATGAGAGATCTAACTACGGTAGCAAGACAATGCGTCCCATAACCACTACATGCAATTAAAAGGTGTGCCTCAAGGCTTTTCTTCTCTGGTAATCGATTACACAGCATTGGTAATTGATTACCAGAGGCCAAACTCGAGTTACACAGCTTCAGAACATGGAAACCTGCAATATGCACTGTGTAATCGATTACACATAACTGATAATCGATTACCAGTGGCCTGTTACTCTGTGTAATTGATTACACAGTATTGGTAATCGATTACCAGAGGCCTGCTCAACCTATTGTCTCCTTTTCTAAGCCTTGTAATCGATTACACCCCTTGGTAATCGATTACCAGAGGCCATCTCAACTTCCTGTCCCCATTTTTAGGCCTGGTAATCGATTACACACCCTTGGTAATCGATTACCAGAGACCATCTTAACTTCCTGTCTTCATTTTTAAGCCTTGTAATCGATTACACACCCTTGGTAATCGATTACCAGAGGCCATATTCCAAATATCAATCAAGATCCATAGTTGGCCAGCCACCACACAAGCCTCCATGCTTTGTGGTCTTTGTTCTTTTATCGGTTGACTGCCAGGAGCTCTCCTGTTTAGGTATGTCACAGGTTCTCACTGACTGACTATGCCCCGGTTGGGTCGGGATTGGTCAAGCTTGGTTTTGGGCAATAGCACCCCACCTGACGTCCCCAAGGTCTCCTGACCCCCGCGACATATCTACAGGTACCACTCTGTGGTCAACGAATAAAAGTAGGAAGACTGACTCTTCCACACTTTCTCACTTCAAGCTTGTAGGATTATGGGGTACCCGTCATATGTGGTACTAGGTGGCGATCGGGAGATGGTGCAAGTTGACTCTCCACATCCACAAATCACACATAAGTCCATCATCCCCAGTTGCCCACCTTCAACTGAGCTCACGTACTCCCACGTAGCCCCTTATCCTCGTTCCTCTCAATACTGGGTTCCCATCAATCCCTCCAAGCTTCAACAACATCCAAGCAATTCAACATCCAAACATCATGAACTATCCAAAACCAAGAAAACAGGGCGGAGGCAGAAAACTCTGCCCAAAACACATTCCAATACCACAACTTTCCTTACTCAAATACCCCAGTAACATTCTCTTCATTCCGATTCGTTAACCGTTGGATCGATTCGAGAATTTTACTGGAGGTCCCAAATACATAATTCTACATTTTGACCGTTGGGATCTGCTAGAAATGTCCAGAACCCAATAAGTACTACCCTTTCCACAACCAGCAATACGCAACATTTTCTGCACAAGCACAATTTTCTGCTTTACAAAATTTGAGAGCTTTTTGCTGCACAAATTGGGCAGATTTTGAAATCACTCTTGCCCTCATCCAATTTTTCCCAAATTGGATCCTACAAGTCCTAAATCATGTAAAAACCACATCTAAACCAAAGGCAAGCTTCAGACCAAAGCAATTCAAAATCTAGGTATCTAAAACCCCTCAATTTAGTGGATTTTCAAGGTTTGAGAAGTGAAAATGAGAATGGGGTAATTTTGGAGCAAACTCTCATCTCACACAAGTCTATAACATTAATCTAAACTTGCTCAAATTGGTTTTACTACTAAAATTCCACCGAATCAAAATTTGACCCCTCAACACCCAATTTACCCTAGAAATGGCTCTTGTTTTCACTTTGGTAACTCATTTTCCTAATTTGCTCAGCCCAAGCTTTCCCACAAGTCCTAAATGACATTTTACACTAGGAGTAACTCACTTTAACCTCCAATTACCACTAAATCCAGATTTAGCTTTTCAAACCCTCAAAGCCTCACACTTTTCCATTCATATCTCTACCATTCTCACTTTTTAACCCTAGGTTAACTCTACCCTCCATCTCTATCAGTTTTCTACCAACGATTTCAGCACACAAGCATCAGAAAGCATCATTATAAACCCTAAAACAGAATGGGTATATTTAGCTCACATCAAACATGACAAGTTTAGCATGCTTTTAACAATTCCTTCACAAATAACTATCACAAGGCATAAACCTAGTAGAACTACCCATTATATCTCCCAAAACCCAATACCCACGAAAATCATGTGAGAAAGAAGTCTACCCAAACCTGAAATTTGAAGTCCCACAACGTAGAGGTGCGCTTCATGACTCTGAAAATGGCTTCCTTTTGCGATTTGGAGCAGAAATGGTGAGCAAAGTTTGGAGCTTTGATGGAGGCTTCAATGGTGAGGAAGAAGAAGGGAATAGCAACGTGAGAGAGAGAGGGAGAAAACCTTCTGAACTTTTTGGCTGGGTGAGGAGAGAGAACGTGGCTTTTTAGTTTAAAAGGCTTCCTCTTTTCTTTTCTTTTTTTAAAAGGTATGCCACATGTCTCCTTTTGAGTGGAGCAAAAAGGGGCCCACTTTTTCTCTTGATGTGACTCATACTCAGTCACAAGAAGAGAAAAATCTAACCTTTTGAAATGCCAAAATCCTGCCTCGGTTTGCGTGCCATTTCTCTGGTTCCAATCCCTCGCGTTCCTCTGCACCCGTCGGGGCCAGTTTTCGAAAGTAAGCAATATATATATCAAAATGCTCAGAATGAAACCCCGAGCGTGGTTCAGAGGTTGGTTTTGTTAAATTTAAAGTTGCACGCAAAACGATAATTTTTTAGACTAATTAATTGAGAATTAATCTATAACTATCCAGTTATGGATTTCTCTTCGTTAATTAGCCTAACCCGTGTATCTTTCCCCCAATATACCTACTTCTACCAGGAGTATATATATATATATATATACACTGAATAATACTTATATATATAATCATTCAAAATGCATCGTTTACAAAATTCCGGGTAGAAATTTCCAGGATGTCACAACTAACATAGGGTACCCTAGAAATGTAGGATTTTTCAGCCCTTGTATTTTTGGGCACCTAGACTAGTTTTTGTATTAGGGCTAGTTTTTTAATTTCATATGCATTAAGTGAATATTTGATGTGTGTGTTGGGACATAAATTTAATGGAATCGGGAGAAGCCCAAACCAATTAAATTTTAGAGGGGGAGGTGAGCATTTGCTTGCTACACCCTATTGCCACATCATATAGTCACACTTTGTGCATGTCCTTCATGCTTTACATGCCTCATGACACCTAAGCACACTTAGTGGAGAATCTTGGACTTGATCTTGGATTAGTGGGCTGAACCATAGCTAAAATTCACTAATCATAATTAGTGAAATTTGGCTCCACAAATTCAATTTCAAATTCAAGTGAAATTTGATAGAAATTCAAATTTCCCTTCAATTTTGTGTGACACTTAGGCTATAAATAAACGCCATTCGTGTACATTTTTTCAACTTTGATCATTTGAGAATTACATTTCAAAGTTCAAACATCATTCGAGGCATAAAATTTTGTGCTCCTTCTCTTCGTCTCGCTCCACTCATCTTCTCCTTCCTTCAAGCTCTTATCCATGGCTTCCTATGGTGGTGAGCTTCTTCTTGACTCTTCTTCAACTTGAAGTGGCATCTTCAATCATCTTTCTTCCTTCTCCATTCCGCTGCCATTGAACTTCAAGAAGGAAAAGACTCCATCGATGAAGAAGATCCAATGCCTACAACCTCCAAATGGAGCTACATCATGAGTTGAGTCCCCTTAAGTTATGGAAAGAAAAACTAGAAAAAAAAAAGAAAAAGGAAAAGAGAGGGTAGAAATAAATCAAGATGAGATGGAACAAATAAGGGAAGAAGAAAGAAGGAAAATACTAAAAGAATTAAGAAAAGGAAAACATGCATCCTATAGTAGTCATGACCCTCGCAAGAGCCTAAGTGAAGAACTTCGTGACTATTATGAAGGAAGGCATAGGTCACATCTTAGACCTCACTCCCATAGGAGAGAAATGGAAAGAAAGCCTCAAAAGGCTAACATTAACCTCCCATACTTCCATGGGAAGGACAATGTAGAAGCTTACTTAGATTAGGAAATAAGGGTAGAGCAACAACTTAAAAGGAAGTCTACTTCAAAATCTTATGGACCTCACTCTTATCCAAAGAAAGGCCAAGGTCAAGACATCTTAGGGTCAGCACATTCTAAGCCCAAAGATGATAAGGGGAAGACAATAGAAAAGCAACCCCCTAAGTCTAGTATGCAAGAGAAGACTAGTTCTATAAAGTGATTTAAATGTCTTGGAAGAGGACACATTACTTCTCAATGCCCCACCAAGAAAACCATGATTATGAGAGGCCAAGACATTTATAATAGCCAAGATGAGGCTACTACTTCACCTTACTCTAGTGAAAGTGAAGAAGCAAAAGGGGAAGAATCTAGTGAAGAAATCTACCCCAAAGAAGAAGGACAACCTTTAATGGTTAAGGAGAAGTGTAAGGAGGTAAGTGTCTCCTCCAAGAGGTTAGCTAAGAAGGAAAGTCATTTTGCAATAAAGACACACATTAAAGAAACTTTCTCTCTTAGACAACATCCACATCTTCTTCTTTGTAAAAAGACACTTGTTAGCATTGCCACACCTCTTGGGCTTGAGATTGTTCCTCAAGTAAAGAAGTTGTTGGATGAGGGTTTGGTTCGTAAGAGCTTAAATCCTTGTGCTTTGCTAGTGCCCAAAATAGGTATTATGAGGCACCAAATCCATACGATAGGTGGTATGATGAATGTGTTGAGTGGTGCAACCTTCTTTTGTAAAATCACCCATGCATCAAACATCTTCATGATTCACATACACTGGGACTCATTAGGTAGGTTTGTTCTTATTTTTTGTCTCATTACAAACCTAGGTGCTCATATGGGACGCCTTAGGTTTGTCATACGTTTTGGTAGGAGTAATCAACATGAAAATATAAAAAAGATACGTTTTATTGCATTATTTTCCTTAATTTTTTAAATGGTGATCAAGGGGTTCCTACAAACCCTAAGAGAATAAAGGTCATTCCTGAGTGGCCCACTCCACCAAGTATAAGGAAAGTTTGGGGCTTCCATGAATTAACAAACTTTTACAAAAGGCTTGTCCCATATTTTTCTATACTTGTAGCACCACTCATTGAGTTGGTGAGGAACCATGTTCCCTCATGGGAAGATGCCCATGAAATGGGTTTTTAGAACTTACCTTACTCCAACATATCAAACACCACTAATATATATGTTTTTATTCTTTTTATAGGTGTTGAGGGAAGAAGCCCAGAGTTTCAAGAACCTATGGATTTGAGGTCAAATCCTATTCAAGGGGGAAGGAATGATGCAATCCTACCCCCAAGTGTTGGATCAAGTGGCCTCAGAATAATTAAGAAGGGGGGGTGAATTAATTATTAATTTACCTTGACTAATTAAAACTTATCTTTCATAATGTTACTAAATTCAATTAGGCTTTACTACTAAGTTATGTAACTTGAACAAAAGTAAAGCATAAAATAAAGTACACAGCAAAAATTAAAAAGTGTAGGGAAGAAGAAAACAAACACAAGAATTTTATACTGGTTCGGCCACAACCCGTGCCTACATCCAGTCCCCAAGCAACCAGCGATTCTTGAGATTTCTTTCAACCTTGTAAAAACCTATACAAGCAAAGATCCACAAGGGATGTACCCTCCCTTGTTCTCTTTGAACAACCAAGTGGATGTACCCTCCACTTGAACTTATCCACAAGAGATGTACCCTCTCTTGTTCTCAGTTACAACAACCCAAGTAGATGTACCCTCCAATGTGTTAAGACAAAGAATTCTCAAGCAGTTAGTCCTTTGAATCTTTGTAAGGGGAAACAAAATATATCTCAGGCGGTTAGTCCTTTGAAATCTTTTGTTTAAGGGAAAGGGAAGAATCAAAAGAATTCTCAGACTGAGTCCTTTTGAATTCTCTTGACAAGGGAGAAGGGAGACACAAAAGAATTCAGGCGGTTAGTCCTTCGTTCTTTTGGAAAAGGGAGAAGAAAGACAGAAAAAGAATTCAGATGATTAGTCCTTGTTGAGTTCTTTTTGGCAAAGGGAGAAGAGAATGAAAAAGATGAATAGCAAAAGTTTTTTATCAAAGAACTTTTCTTTAAAGAAAAAGTTTTGAACAAAAACTTTTAGAAAGATGAAGAGAAGATGAATAAAAAAATCTGTTGAAAGAGTTGAATGATGTTAAGAGAGAAGATTGCAAGATAGATTTCTTGATAGTTATCAAAATACATGCCATGGTCACATATTTATAATTTCTTGATGAGTCAAGTCAAAGTTTGTGACTCTTGGCAATTTCTTTTAAAACTAGTCACTTAGAAAAGTTGCGACTTTTGAAAGAATCTTTAGAAACAAGTCACTTGAAGAATTGTGACTTTTGGAAATGTATTTTTCAAAAACAGTCACTAGTAATCAATTACTATTAAGATGTAATCGATTATACATCAACAGATGTGACTCTTCATTTTAAAATTTGAAAATCTTAACGTTTTAAAAACACTGGTAATCAATTACTACATTTTGGTAATCGATTACCAGAGAGTAAAACTCTTTGTTAATGATTTTGTGAAAACTTCTTGTGCTACTCAATGTTTTGAAAAACGTTTTTAATACTTATCTTGATTGATTCTTCTCTTGATTCTTGAATCTTGATCTTGATTATTCTTGAATCTTGATTCTTGAAAACTTCATTTTTGAATCTTTGGAATTTTCTTGACTCTTGATTCTTTGGCATCATCAAAATAATATTGGAAGGCATTGCTCACACACCAAGGGCATGGATAGAAGACTCTAAGAAGATTGGGCCAGAGATGCAAGAGAAGACCCTAGGATTCTCATGAGCCTTAGGGCATGTTTCGGGCCCATGGGCTAAGTAAGAGCCCACTTATCTTTGAACATATTAGATTAAAGTTTCATTATTATTGGGCCTTGTATTTAGGTCTCCATAATGTAGGTAAGGTACCCTAGAAATGTAGGATTTTTCAGCCCTTGTATTTTAGGGCACCTAGACTAGTTTTTGTATTAGGGGTAGTTTTGTAATTTCACATGCATTACGTGAATATTTAATGTGTGTGTTGGGAAATAAATTTAATTGAATTGGGAGAAGCCCAATCCAATTAAATTTTAGAGAGGGATGTGTGCATTTGCTTGCTACACCCCATTGCCACATCATATAGTCACACTTTGAGCATGTCCTTCATGCTTTACATGCCTCATGACACCTAAGCACACTTAGTGGAGAATCTTGGACTTGATCTTGGATTAGTGGACTGAACCATAGATAATTGTGGCTTCAAAATTTGGCTCCACAAATTCAATTTCAAATTCAAGTGAAATTTGAAAAGAAATTCAAATTTCCCTCCAATTTTGTGTGACACTTAGGCTATAAATAAAGGCCGTGTGTGTGAATTTTTTTGAACTTTGATCATTTGAGAATTACACTTCAAAGTTCAGACCTCATTTGAGGCACAAAATTTCATGCTCCTTCTCTCCCTCTCCCTTTAATAATTTCTCCTATCTTCAAGCTCTTATCCATGGCTTCCTATGGTGGTGAGCTTCTTCTTGACTCATCTTTTCCTTGAAGTGGTATCTGCAATCATCTTTCCTCCATCTCCATTCCATTGTCATTGATATTCAAGAAGCAAAGGACTCCATTGATGAAGAAGATCCAAGGCCTACAAGCTCTACATCGAGCTACATCAAAGTGTAAGCGTAATCGATTAAATACATCAAAAAAACTCCCCTGAGGCCATTGTAATCGATTAAAACATTAAGTAATCAATTAAAATAGAACAAAATCCACACTTAATTCAAACATACAGGCATGTAATCAATTTAACAAACATGTAGTTGATTAAAACAAAAAGTTTTAAATAGAAACACCACAACCATGAAAATGGTAATTGATTAAAACACATGTAATCGATTAAAATAGAAAACACATATCAAGCAATGGTAATCGATTAAATCATGGCGTAATTGATTAAAACAAATTTTTTGAAACACTTACCAAATAGATATCATATAGTAATCGATTAACACAAAGAGAAATCACGAAATAACTAAGAAACACATGTGAATTTCAAAAAAACTAATGAGTATGCATATATATCATTAAACTAAGACAAAAGCTAAACAAAGACAAATGATATGAGTAGCAATGTGAATCACACACTATGCAAAAAGAATGTTATTCTATGCTTGATGCATTTAGTATGCCTAGTTCATTTCTAATGAAAAAGAACCTATCTCTAGCAAGCAGTTTAGTGAAAATGTTTGCTAGTTGATGCTCACTATCAATGAACTAAATGCAATAGTTACCTTTTGACACATGATCTCTAAGAAAATGATGCCTTTTTCTATGTGCTTAGCCCTCATGACAGGGTTTTTGGTTAGATTGATAGCACTTGTATTGTAACATTTTAGAGGAGTGTGATCAAGGTTACTCCAAAGTATTCAAGTTGTTGCTTCATCTAGAGACTTTGATCACAATAACTTATTGCAACTATATATTTAGATTTTTCAATTGAAAGTTTTCGCAACCTACCCTTTAACGGGGGTGTGAAAAGGCCAAAATTGATGGGTCAAAGCGTTTGTCTCCAAGGGAGAAAACGAGTGGAGTCGCCACCAATGTTTATTTGAGGAAAACGTTAGAAAAACCTAAAAGGGGTCTGCGAGTTTTGAAAATGAGGGTTCAGGAGTTGTTTATGCATAGGGAAGGTATTAGCACTCCACGCGCCCATCACAAGGGACGTCAGCCTTTAATCGAGTGTGCAAAACATGACTTCAAAATTGTGTATTTTCCCTTTTTATATTTCTTATTTTTTTCGGGTTGACAAGAGTGTTTCCGTCGCTCCTATGTATCCTCAGGTGCGATGAGGAATTCAGGCCTACCTAGTTCTTTAAGTTTGAAAGTTTCTGTGTTAAATTGTTTTTATGTTTTTGAAAGATTCATTTAATTGCGAACAAAAATTCGTTTAAGGCGTTGGACCTTGAAACAATGTTTTAGATTTTGAAAAGAGGAGAGAATCGTTAAGGCATTGGACCTTGAAATGATCTTTTTGATTTTTTTGAAAAGAGGACAGAGTCGTTAAGGCGTTGGACCTTGAAACAATCTCAAGTGAGATTTGATAAAAAGAAGAGGTTATGAATTGGTTTTATCTTGATTTTGTTTATTAACCTTGAATCCTTTTTTAAAGAGAACTTGTGGTACTAATGATCGGTTAAAAACTTACTTTACAAAAGAAAAGCAATTACCAACGATAGGAGAAGGAGATGAAGATACACAAAACAAGAAAAAGGACCCCTAAGGGTGCATAGATCACATTCAAATTCTTAAAAGCAAACACTAACCGAATGATGAATGAAGAACACCGAACAAAGAATGATGTTGAAATCGATTGCAGTCGCGATTCGGCAGTGTTTTAGCCCATTTTTCTCTTCTTTCTCTCCAATCCTTCACCTCTGGACCTTAGAACCCCTTTCTTAGCCCCTCTTCCCGCCTATTTATAGCAAAACAAGGCATTCGGGACAAAGGCAGCTCTCCCAGGCGAGCTGTTGCTTCATCCTAAAGTAAGCTAGCTTGCCTAGGCGAGCTGGTTACTTCACCATGAAGTTATTTGGTGGCCCAGGCGAGCCAGGGTTCAAAAAAAGCCTTAAAATGACCTTTTTGCCCTCCCCTTTGGGTATTTTTGCATTCTTGATCAAAACATTGAATGATCATCTATTTCGCACTGTAACTGGCGTTTAACACCGTAAGTCGACTAGCAAGGATCAAAAGATCAACAAATGATAGTCCCCGAACAAAATTAGGGTATGACAAAAATGTGACACAAGCTTGCTTCTTGCAATTCCAAGACACTAGAGAGGTTCCAATTAGGTGGCATGTCCCACTTGTACTTTTCCTATCTAATTTGCATCTTGCAAAATGAAAATCTAAAAAGGCTGTTAAGTTTAAGGATGCACCTTTGGGATACCATAAACCTACATTGGTTGTGCCCTTAAGATACTTAATGATTCTTTTAACGACAATTAAGTGAGATTCCTTAGGATTGGACTGGTATCTTGCACATAAGCAAACACTTAGCATGATATTCGTTCTACTTGCAGTTAGGTAGAGAAGTGATCCAATCATACCTCTATAGCTTGATTCATCCACTGATTTACCTTTCTCATCTAAGGCATGGTAGGTTGAAGTAGCCATGGGAGTAAATTCTTCTTTGCACTTTTCCATACCGAATTTCTTAATTAGTTTTATACAGTATTTGGTTTGACTGAGGAAGGTTTCATGTTTCATTTACTTTACTTGGAGTCCTAGAAAAAAAATTCAATTCTTCCATCATAGACATCTCAACTTCTTTCAGCATACAACATGAAAATTCCTTGCATAATGTCGCAACCTACCCTTCGGCGGGAGGGCGACGCGTGACTCGCGGGATGCGTGTTCCACGAAAGGAATACGCGCGGAGTCGCCACCAACGTTTATTTGAGGAAAATGTCGGAAAAACCAGAAAAGACGCGATCTACGAACTTTTTAGTGAAAGGTTCGGGAGTTGTATTTACGCACGGGGAAGGTATTAGCACCCCACACGCCCGTCTCAAGGGACGGCAGCCTTTAATCGAATGTGCAAACATGACTTTGATTTTTATGTTCCCTTTTATGTTCTTATATCCTTTATACCCTTTTTTATATTTTTCTTTTTTGTGGTCGACAAGGGTGTTTCCCTTTGCTCCTACGTATTCCTCAATTTGGGATGAGAAAATCAGACCTACGTAGTTCTTTTTTATCAAGTGATGCCTTTTTTACTTAAGTGGTGATCATTTTAAGGCGTTGGACCTTAAAAATGATCCATTTTACTTAGTGAGAAATTGAAATGACAAACTTCAAAAGCCTATTTTTGTGGACGAGCTTGACTAGGCGAGTTGATTTTAGCCTTAGTTTCACCTTAGTTATTAATCAATTCGATTAAGAATGAGAAATCCCAAAGAGAAAACGTCCGATTGATTTTCCGCTTTATTTTACTAAAAAGATATTTTTTTGATTATTATATTATTTTTTACCTCTTTTTGATTTCCAACGTGGTTACGGCACGACCGAACGGTTGGAATTGATTTTAACCGAAGTTAACGGATAATATAATTCAAACGTTCGGTGGAAATTTATTTTATTTTTAAGTTAAGCGAGAAATGACTTAAGTAAAACGGCTTAAGCACGTCAAGAGGGGGTATAAAAAGTAAACAAAACGAGAGTAAAAATGCACGAAACGCAATGTGGACCACCATGGGTGCATAGAATGAATCGAAAAGCTTGGTTCGAGGTACTTACCCGTTGAAGATCGAAGAACGATGAAGAACGAATGAAGAACGTCGAAGAACGGTTGAAATCTTTGCGAAATTCCTCACGGAAAACGTTACGGAAATGTTTCGGAAGCGCCTCGGCTTAGATTTTCTTCACGGAAACAATTTTTCCAAGCAAATTCGAAAGAGAGAAAAGTGCCTCAGGGCTGAACCCCTTCCTTCTTCCATTCCTCCCCTATTTATAGCACCTATTTATAGCAAAATAGGGGAGGTGGTTGCCGCCCAGCTCGCCCAGGCGAGCTCAGCTCGCCCAGGCGAGCAGGGTTGCTTCCTCCAGAAGCAACCGCCTTCTGGAGGAATATTCCAGAGGGCCCAAGTGGGCCTGGGTGCTATTTGCACCCCCATTTTTACTAAGTACACCCCCCTCTGCTGTTTTTTGGTGATTCTTTTTTCGTAAAGTTACGGAAACTTACGAATTTCGTAACGATACTTGTTTTCTTTCCGTAACGTTACGGAACCTTGCGGATTACATAATCATCCCCTTTTTGACTTACGGAATGTTACGGAACCTCACTTAATTATGCAACGATGCTTCCATTTGATTTCCGGTGTGTCACGGAAACTTACGGATTGTGCATCAATATTTTTTATATTTTCCGGCATGTCCTGAAATTTCACAAATTGCCTAATGATGGGTGCCAAGCACCTCACGAGGACCAAAGAATGGTCACACGTCATCGAGCAAAGGTCCCCGGACGAAATTAGGGTATGACAGTTGCCCCTCTTTACTTGTCTTTTATTGGAGATAAAAGGAAAGTAAAGATAAGACACTAATTTCGTCCCTCTCGATTTGACGAGAGTCGCAGGTGACCATAAAATCTCCACATGCAAATGACTTGTTGTTCCCAAAATTTCACAAATTGCCTAATGATGGGTGCCAAGCACCTCACAAGGACCAAAGAATGGTCACATGTCATCAAGCAAAGGTCCCCGGGCGAAAATCAGTGTATGACACTAATTTCGCTCCTCTCGGTTGACGAGAGTCGCGGGTGACCATGACTTGTCGTTCCTAGAATTTCACAAATTGCCTAATGATGGATGCCAAGCACCTCACAAGGACCAAAGAATGGTCGCATGTCATCAAGCAAAGGTCCCCGAAAATCAGTGTATGACACTAATTTCGCTCCTCGAGAGTCGCGGGCGACCATGAAATTTCCACATGTAAATGACTTGTTGTTCCCGGAGGAACAAAAGGTGCAGAAGACTATGTCAGCCTCTGCATGCTATCAAGCGTTCTGTCTTACAGATAGCAAAAGAATGTTTATACGGATAACCACTCGGGTATTTCCGCGTATCATCGGGCCCGCCGCCTCTGGATGATACAAGGGTGCAGAATGACCAAACTTGGTCTCTGCTTGCCATCGGGCCCGCCGCCTCTGGATGACAAAAGGGTGCGAATAACCGTAAGGTGTCTCCGCGTATCATCGGGCCCGCCGCCTCTGGATGATACAAGGGTGCAGAATGACCAAACTTGGTCTCTGCTTGTCATCGGGCCCGCCGCCTCTGGATGACAAAAGGGTGCGAATAACCATAAGGTATCTCCGCGTATCATCGGGCCCGCCGCCTCTGGATGACAAAAGGGTGCGAATAACCATAAGGTATCTCCGCGTATCATCAGGCCCGCCGCCTCTGGATGATACAAGGGTGCAGAATGACCAAACTTGGTCTCTGCTTGTCATCGGGCCCGCCGCCTCTGGATGACAAAAGGGTGCGAATAACCATAAGGTATCTCCGCGTATCATCGGGCCCGCCGCCTCTGGATGATACAAGGGTGCAGAATGACCAAACTTGGTCTCTGCTTGTCATCGGGCCCGCCGCCTCTGGATGACAAAAGGGTGCGAATAACCGTAAGGTGTCTCCGCGTATCATCGGGCCCGCCGCCTCTGGATGATACAAGGGTGCAGAATGACCAAACTTGGTCTCTGCTTGTCATCGGGCCCGCCGCCTCTGGATGACAAAAGGGTGCGAATAACCATAAGGTATCTCCGCGTATCATCGGGCCCGCCGCCTCTGGATGATACAAGGGTGCAGAATGACCAAACTTGGTCTCTGCTTGTCATCGGGCCCGCCGCCTCTGGATGACAAAAGGGTGCGAATAACCATAAGGTATCTCCGCGTATCATCGGGCCCGCCGCCTCTGGATGATACAAGGGTGCAGAATGACCAAACTTGGTCTCTGCTTGTCATCGGGCCCGCCGCCTCTGGATGACAAAAGGGTGCGAATAACCATAAGGTATCTCCGCGTATCATCGGGCTCGCCGCCTCTGGATGATACAAGGGTGCAGAATGACCAAACTTGGTCTCTGCTTGTCATCGGGCCCGCCGCCTCTGGATGACAAAAGGGTGCGAATAACCGTAAGGTGTCTCCGCATATCATCGGGCCCGCCGCCTCTGGATGATACAAGGGTGCAGAATGACCAAACTTGGTCTCTGCTTGTCATCGGGCCCGCCGCCTCTGGATGACAAAAGGGTGCGAATAACCGTAAGGTGTCTCCGCGTATCATCGGGCCCGCCGCCTCTGGATGATACAAGGGTGCAGAATGACCAAACTTGGTCTCTGCTTGTCATCGGGCCCGCCGCCTCTGGATGACAAAAGGGTGCGAATAACCATAAGGTATCTCCGCGTATCATCGGGCCCGCCGCCTCTGGATGATACAAGGGTGCAGAATGACCAAACTTGGTCTCTGCTTGTCATCGGGCCCGCCGCCTCTGGATGACAAAAAGGGTGCGGATAACCGTAAGGTATCTCCGCGTATCATCGGGCCCGCCGCCTCTGGATGATACAAGGGTGCATGTCACATGACCTCAGGGTCAGTATGACAAAGATTATGGGGCGGCCGACAAAAGCAAGGCTCTTGCTCCTACGTATCCTCCAATGAGGAATTCAGACCTACGTAGTTCTTGATAACTTGTGAGACTTGAAAAGTCTCCATCGGAAAATGCTGACATCTCCGGAAAAGGCCAGATGACCACATTGGCCTCTGCTCATCAATCACACTTGGGGTCACTGAATGACGAGGTGCGGATAACCGTAAGGTGTCTCCGCGGGCTACCAGCTCTTGAGTTATGGCAACAAAAGGCGGTGTGGTCGACAAAAGCGAGGCTCTTGCTCCTACGTATCCTCCAATGAGGAACTCAGACCTACGTAGTTCTGGATAACTTGTGAGACTTGAAAAAGTCTCGGTGTTTTCTCCACTAAAATGCAAACATGCTTTAGCAAAGAGACAAATATTCCAACTGATTAGAGCAGCATATGCCTTTTTGAGTGAAAAACAATGCGTCTACCGGGGAAGGAGAGTATGCTGATGAAATTTTCTCATAACCATAAATGAGATTTTGGATGTTAGCATTTCGTTTCTAAATGACCATTTAGAGGAAACACTGGGTTCGACAAAAATAGAAGAAAATCACTCAAAGTGTATCAATCTCGCACAGGTAAGTGTTTCATCCTAATTCCGAACCATAGATATGTCATGACTTGACTTTGCAAATTATTTCCTATCAAATCAAAAATTACATGCGTGATCATGGATCAATAGGACTTCCCTTGGGAATGGGTTCTTTTGGTGGGTTTTTCGGCTTTTGTGTGTTTTTGGCTTTTGATTTTTTGTTGGCTTTTCCTTTTCTGTTTTGGTTTTGCGCGAGGCGAACAAGTCACCGACGCACAGGATTTTGGTTGGTAATCAAAGGGAGAAGACCACTTTAGGTCATGGTTTCCTTTTCTTTCTTTTGTTCATTTGGTGACAATTCTGTATTGTTCAGATATTGTCTGGTCAAAAGACCTTTCTGCACATTTCTTCTAGTTTCTTTGATCAAGAACTTTCTTTCCTTCCTTTTTTTACTTTCTCCCATTCTTTGGTTGGGAATTTTCTTTCTTTTTCTTTTTTCTTTCTCCCACTCTTTGATTGGGAATTTCCTTTCTTTTTCTTTTTTCTCTTTCTCCCACTCTTTGATTGGGAATTTCCTTTCCTTCCTTTTTTGCTTTCTCTTTGATTGGGAATTTCCTTTCCTTTTTTTTTTTTGCTTTCTCTTTGATTGGAAATTTCCTTTCCTTCTTTTTTTTTTGCTTTCGAGGGTAAGGTTTATGGTGAGTCAGGATTTTGGCTCAAGGCTTGTAGAATGGCTAGACATGATACATGTCGGGGTTTGGTTTGGTTCAAGGATAAAAAGGGATGCCCCACATTATTTCCATGACACAAATGCAAAAATGACGATTTGGAAATTTTATGCAAAACTGGTTATGCATGCACCTATGCGGACACTCAAGTGTCAAATTTTTATGGTCATGTGATGCTAGGGCTCAAGATTCATTTCCTCTATTTTAGTCAACCCAACGTTTCCAAAATATGTTCTTTTATCAATTTGTGCATTCATCCGAGTCCATTTTGGGCGTCCGGGAAAATTTTCACAGCATTCACCCTTCAGGTGTATACACATTTTTTTTAAAAACTAGTTATGATCAGTGAATTTTTCCAAAGAAAAGTTGGAAGTCATCTCTTTTCAAAAGCATGTTGGTTTTCCAGCTTGACAACTTATTTTTTCTTTTTTCTCCTTCTTTTTTTTTTTTATCATTATCATTTGTTTATTTCTTTTTCTTGTTTGTTTTCTTTTTTCCCTTTTTTTTTCATGAGGTATTTTGCTACCTAAACATGTGTATATTTTTGCGAGGTATTTTTGCTATATACATGCATATCCAAGGTATCTTGCTACCTAAACATACATATATATGTTTTGTAAGGTATTTTTGCTGTATACATGCATATCCAAGGTATCTTGCTACCTAAACATACATATATATATTTTGTGAGGTATCTTTTTGCTACATACATGCATATCTAAGGTATCTTGCTACCTAAACATACATATATATATTTTGTGAAGTGTGTTTTTGTTTACATACATGCATATCTAAGGTATCTTTCTACCTAAACATACATATATATATTTTGTGAGGTATGACTACCTTCCGAGCTTGTGCTCGTTTTATTTAAATTCCTAGGATCATGAGCAACTAGGTGTGTCTTACTATGAAAAGTGATCAAATAAGAAGCACAGATTCAAAAGGTACTAGGTTGCCTCCTAGTAGCGCTTCTTTAACGTCTTTAGCTGGACGCATGATGGCTTGTAGGTCACGGACCTAGTACTTTGCTTACCTTTGGCTTTGGATTTGGTCGCCTGCTGGTCGGCCATGTGTCGTAGGCAACGCTCTAACCTTTTTGCGGATGAGCTGAGGTTAACTCTAGAGGTGGTGGCGGTGTGTCTATTGCCCGCTACCGGCCATCCCAATGCTGCTGTGGTGTTTCGCCCTGCGCCTGCCTGGGGGCGCAGTACTTCTTGATGAAAGCTCGATTAGTAGGGGGCCTGATGCCCTTGCTGGAGGTGACAGGTACTCCGTAGAACTGACAGAGACCCGTAATTAGAGCTTGACAACTCCAAGACCCTGTTGGACTTCTTCGGGTCCACTGGGTGTCTTGCAGGCGCGATCCCTGCAAACAATAGATGAAATCGGAAATCAGTTGAGCGATGTGCATACTTACCTATGATGATGTGACCTTGTCGGGGGGGTACGAGCACCGTGTAGGACTGATAGAGGCCCGTAACCAGAGCTGGAAACCCCAGGGCCCTGTTGGACTTTTCCGGGTCCACTGGGTGTCTCTTGGGTGCGATCCCTGCAAACAATAGATGGTATCAGAAATCAGTTGAACTATATGCATACTTACCCATGTCGGGACGACACAGACCAACTGATACTTTTGCAAGGGGAGATTGGCATTGCGGTCGCTGGGCAGAATGTTGCTAAGTAGCAATGTTATCTATATCTGTGTAAGAGTGGTCATGTTGGTGCGCACGATCTGCACTCGTCTCTTTGCAGCGGCACGGGTGAAATCTTGCCCCGGTATGCATAGTAGCTGTGTGATAGCCTCCCTCTCTGGTTGTGCTCGCGCAGTTGGCCCTCCTCCAATATCAGGGGGTGGCCCAGGAACCGTTAAAAGGAAACTACTGGCCCCTTAACCGGAAGTGCAAGTCTCGGTTAAGCATTTAAGGGCAGAGGACCTTAAATTCTTTTAAGGTGTGGATGTCGAGCACACTGAAAATGAGGACACGTAGCCCTCTAAAGGTGAGGGCATGCAGCCCTCTCAAGGCGAGGAGGTGTAGTCCTCTGGAGGTGAGGGCGTGCAGCCCTCTGCTGGTGAGGACGTGTAGTCCTCTCAAGGCGAGGACGTGTAGTCCTCTCAACGGTGAGGGTAACTAGTACCCAAGGTGAGGGCGTGTAGCCCTCTCAAGGCGAGGACATGTAGTCCTCTGGAGGTGAGGGCGTGCAGCCCACTGATGGTGAGGACGTGTAGTCCTCTCAACGGTGAGGGTAACTAGTACCCAAGGTGAGGGCGTGTAGCCCTCTCAAGGCGAGGACATGTAGTCCTCTGGAGGTGAGGGCGTGCAGCCCACTGATGGTGAGGACGTGTAGTCCTCTCAAGGCGAGGACGTGTAGTCCTCTCAACGGTGAGGGTAACTAGTACCCAAGGTGAGGGCGTGTAGCCCTCTCAAGGCGAGGACATGTAGTCCTCTGATGGTGAGGACGCGTAGTCCTCTCAAGGCGAGGACGTGTAGTCCTCTCAACGGTGAGGGTAACTAGTACCCAAGGTCCACCCTTATGAGAAAGCAAGGGATCGACTCATCGAGAGGGCCGGTCATCCCAAATCCACAAGATTTGGACATTAGATGTAGGAAATCTATGCAGTTAACATGATTTTTAGGGATGCAGATGCATGCAACCTTTGTCGTGAAATTTGGTAAATGCGGACTTCATTTGAAACAATGCAATGTAATGGAAAGTTGTACAATGTTCATGACATTCTTTCCCTATTTTGTGATTTTGATTTTGATTTAATTAATTTTTTTTTTTGGAAAACACAGATTGACTGTCCTTTTGAAAGAGGTGACAATTCATGCAACCTCATCCTATCTTTTTTGCAAACCTCTCCGGGAACTCCCTCAGAGTGTGTGTTCTGTTTGATTTAGTCACTTGACCATTTTGGAGTGACGGCAATGGAGTCGTTTGATGTTTGATCAATCCATTGAAATCCTAGGGTTTGTCCCTTTTTTTTTGTTAAAAACATCGATGGGTGAGAACTTTTAATCGGCCCCCATGTTCACTTGAGGCTCATGCACGGTGCCCCTCATTTCCCCAGTGTAAGGCTTTGAGGTACCAATCGTTGTCTTTCGTCATGACCTTGTAGGAGGGAACCTATTGGGTGAGAACTTCTAATCTACCCCTAGGTTCGCTTGAGGTCTTTGCATGGTGCCTTTCGTTGCCCCAGTGTAGGGCTTAGAGGTACCAAGTGTTGTCTTGTTTTCACGACCTCGTAGTGAGGAAGAATGAAAGAAGCAGTTGATTTTTGCAAAAAGAATTTTCCAAGGACGAGAAATAGTTGAAGGATTTTTTTCAGTTGATGGATTAAGTCAAATGACTCCTATGTAGAAGCAAGATGTTTTGATGTTTCGATGATGCCAAAGGATCAAGTGCTTCCAAGTTTTATTCAAGACAAGAATCCAAGAAAATCAAGATATATGATCAAGTTGATCTCTAGAATCTTAGGGAGAAGTTTCCAAATTGAAGAAGCAAAAGGTTTGACCAAGGAATTCTATCCTTTCAAATTGAGATTTGCTCTCTGGTAATCGATTACCAGCAGTTTGAAAATGTTTTAATTCAAATTTTTAAAACCTGTAATCGATTACATAAGTCTTGTAATTGATTACTAGAGGGGATTTTCAGAAAATAATTTCCAAGAGACATATCTATTCAAATGTTTTATGAATGGCCATTCAAATGTTTTAAAGAGAGTTTTCATTGCCCAAACAGTTTTATCCTCTCGAAAGATCAAGAGTTTTTCTGAACTGAAATGTCTTATCCTCTCAAAAAGATTCCTTGGTCAACCACTTGCTTATTCAATAAGGAATTTTTTATTGATCTTCATTTTACAATCTACCTCTTTTACGAGAGACCTCTTCTTCTCTTCTTCTTATTTCTGAAAAGGGATTAAGAGACCGTGGGTCTCTTGTAGTAGAGGATTCTTGAACACAAGGGAAGGGTTGTCCCTATGTGCATTGTTAATCCGAAAAGAGAGAGTGAAAGTTTAATTGGGGAATAATATTCGTATCTTAATTCAATCCCCTCTTCTTCTCAAGGTAAGAGAGGCCATTTGTCCAACATCCTATTCTTGATAACTCACTTCTCTCTAAAAAGACAAAATGAGGTCACATGAACGTCTATATTTTTACTTGAAAACACAGTCAATCAAATGCCTTTTTATTTTTTATTTTGAAACTTATTTTTTATTTTGAAACTTATTTGTTTTGAACTTTGCTCGTTGTTTTACGGCACCCCCACCAACGTGCAAGATGAGTAATCTCTGATTGAACGGTCTTGGAAGTCAACACTCAGGAGCGCAGGTTGCTTGAGCAAACAGACCAATGGCTTACACTCACATTCCGGTGGAAGTTGAATAAGCAGAGATGTGTTCGTGAGAGGATGTCCATTTTATCTATATCATTTAACATTGTAACTGTGGTTTATGGCATAAACTTGGAAATCCTGATGAGTCATAACAACAGCTTCAAGAATTGCCCCATGTATGGTGTTGCTTGTTAATGTTAGGATTCAACAAGCGATTCTCCTCAAATTTCAGCCAGCCCGTATCAATTAGACCTTGCACCTTACGCTTCAGAGCCCTACAATGCTCAATGGAACGCCCCGGGGCTTCTCCGTGACAAGCACACGTTGCGTTCGAGTCGTATTCTCGGAGAAATGGAGGTTGATGAACCTTGGCTAGGGTTATGGCTACCATTGAATTATCAAGTAGATATGGGATCAAGTTTAGCATATGACAACGGAATTTGGGGTGAACCCTACAGGCTTTTTGCTGCAAAATTCCTTTTTGTTGGTGTTTTTTTTTTTTATTATTATTATTATTATTTTTTTTTTTTTGGTTTGTGCTAAAGCTGGTCTTCGTCATTGGAAGTGCGGTAGACAGACTTTGTGGTTGATTTAGGGATGGCCTTTGTGGATAACTGGGTGGTGGGTAAGGAGGAGGTTTGTTATTGGCTGAGTAATGACATTGTTGGGTTGGTGGGAAACTTGGCCGTATAGGAATGGCAGTCACAGCATGGGTTTCTCCCTCTTTCTCACCCTCTTCATTTGCCCCAGTTTTCTCAGTCGTCCTAGTAGGATGATCAAATTTGCCTATTTTCGGACCCACATCGATCCTTTCACTGGCGAAGACCAAATCCGCAAAGCTTTGAGGGTGCGTAGCCCACCATCTCTTCATAGTAGAACACCGGTCACGTGTCTACTATCATTGTGATAATCTCTTTCTCTGTTTTTGGGGGTGCTACTTGAGTTGCCAAGTCTCTCCATCTTTGGGCGTATTCTTTGAAAGATTCGTGCCCCCTTTTTGCACACTTTTTGTAGTTGCATCCTATCCGGAACCATATCAAAATTGTACTGATACTGCCTAACAAAGGCAACCATTAGGTCCTTCCAAGAATGGACTCAGGAAGATTCCAAGTTAGTGTACCAGGTAACAGCTACCCCAGTAAGACTTTCTTGGAAGGAATGTATTAGCAATTCCTCATCTTTTGCGTATTCCCCCATCTTCTGACAATACATCTTTAGATGGTTCTTGGGACAAGTAGTCCCCTTGTACTTGTCAAGGTCCAGCACCTTGAACTTGGGAGGGGTGATGATATTGGGTTCTAGGAACAACTCTTTTAGGTTAGCAAAGACATAATCTTCACCTCCTTCAATGGCCCTGAGCCTTTCCTCTAGATGATCCAACTTTCCCATTTCTGCCATAGCATGAGGGTTTTTACTTGTCGTGGAATGCAAGAGGTGTAGTTGTGGGTGATACTGAGGGCCTTCCAAAGGGTTTTGTAGGGGTATACCACCAACTGCTTGCCCTTCCGTGGCATATCCGAGGCAAGGCTCGAAGTCGGCTAGATTGTGGTGGGGAATTTCATGTGTCCCCCCCACGGTTTAAGAGACATGTGCATGATCAGTTTGGGGTTGTTGGCTCTCAATGGGTATAGGAGTGGAGTTATTGACATTCTTTTTGGGAGTGTACGCCACTTTGGGTGGCGTATAGTTGAGAGGCAAGCCATATGGCGGGAAGGCGTGCTCATTTTGAATTTGTACATTATGGGGGCTGCCCGTACTTCCCAAATCTTTGCCTACCATATCTGAGGTTGGATGATTCATTTGGTTGATGCCGGATGGGGACATCAGGTTCACCTTAGCAACAACGCTGGTAGCGGCAATTGCAACCGCATTGGCTTCCATTATCTTCTTCACGCTCATCATGGCCTCCATCATTGTGGCCATTTTCTCTTTAATGGCCTCCATGTCGGCCTTCATCTTCTCTTGTATCTCCTCTACTTCACCCATTACTCTAGCTCTAGCACAAGTTCGGTGAGGACGCCGTAAAGCATGTTTTTTTTTTTTTTATAACAATGATTAAGTTCATTTTATTTTATTTTATTTTATTTTTCAAGGAAAGAATGCAATGAGCAATGCAACCAATGAAAAGCATGGATGTATGCGAATGATGTACAGTTGAAGTATTGCGAATTTTTACGCAGGATATGGGGTTGAATCAATTTAGATTTTCAACATGGTCCATGACATCTTTGTCAAGGTGAAACTGGAAGTAACAAGGACATTAACAATCCTAAATATGTTTGGCAGTAGACGAAGCAGTGATGTGACTCGATTCATCTTTTGCCCTAATTTTGCAAGACGTTTACTTCCATATTTCAACATGACTTGATGAACCTTTTTATAAAAGCATGAGCTTGGTTCAACCCTATAATCCAAGGAATGGCAATTCTGATCGCCAATACTTCAACAACATCTCATAGGGATGAATGACTCGGGCATACTTTAAGCTATGCATGGAAAATGTAATTATGAAATTGAGATGCCCGAAGAAACACCATTTCCTAGTTAACCATGCATTAGGTACCATGTTCAATTATTTTGTTTTGTTGTTGTGTGTTTTTTTTTTTTTTAGAAATGGGTTTATGATCCCAACATGGTTGGCTCATGGTGCCTAACACATGCAACTAAGAATGTAGTGTGAAGTTTCACGCTTCCCCTTTTTTGTTTTTGTAGAGGAAAACACAAGGATGAGTAAACATGAAAACAAATGGTATGCAATTTTGCAGATCAAAAAGTTTGTTGAACGCATATGCATGATGATGCCATGACTCATGCAAAATGTGAGGCTGGAATATGATAACGGACAAATGCAGGAACGACATGTTCATTATGATGTTATGAAGAGATGCTTATGCGATGCATGATATGAATGCATTTTACGGACACGAGAGCCCGGAAAATTATCTCTTCTTACTTGCGCATTTGGGGGCACAGTGCCCCATGTGTACAATTAAGAAGGTGATATGGACCTTCCGGCTTCCCGTGACAAAGGACGAGACCAACATACAATGCATGCTAGAGATAAAATGTGGGAGTGACTTGATTCGCACTGATTTTTGGAGTAAAAACGTGGGATAAACTCATTTTTTTCAAAAAGTTATAACTAGTCAAGATCTGAGCGACAATACAAACTTCCTAGCGGTTTCTAATCATATGGTCCATTAAGTCTATCATATGCTGACAATAGCTGAGAAGTCCGTGGATCTCCTTGGGGGCGGAGTAGGTGTCCGCCACTGCTTTGGCCTTGGCTAGCAATGGGGGAAGTTCTTGACTCCTGTTCAAAGTAAGAGCAAATCGGTCCGTCCACATTGTTGCCTCTTGGTGCAATGAATCAATTACCCTTTCCCTTACTTCCCTTTCTGCTGATATCTTGGCGTACTCATCCTCTAGCCTTTGCTCGTGAGTCGCTGCTAGATTTAGCTTCTCTTTGCACTCATCGATGATGGCCCACATATTCCCTTCAGTCTCGCTTAACTGTTGGGACAAATTTCTTTTCGACCTAAGGCAAGCCTTTAGCTCGTCTTTCAAGATCATGCCTTTGACCCGTGATGATTCCTTTCACCTCTTCGGAGCTTGAGCTCACTATAGCTGCCCTATAAAGCCCCTCAAAACTTTGCTGGCACGTGTTCTTCCTTTTGGGCCTTCTTGGTTTCTCGTTCCAAGGCATCAGCGGTGGCCATATTGACGTCCCTTAGTTCATCATACTCTTTTCAGACTTTGATGGCTTTGAACTTCTCTTCGACTACTCGGGCTCTTTCAAGCTCTGCCTTTAGGGCTTGTACCTCATCACTTTCTTCCGAAGCTTTAACCTCATCGTCCCTCACAGTCTTTAGATTTGGGAGCCAATCCAATCCTTGTGTTCGGACTCTCAGCCACTTATGATAGCCGCCGATGATCCCATTACTGCTTCCCCTAAGCTCTCTGTCCTTTCTTCACGCCGCATCCCATGCCTTGCGAACTCCTTGGAGTACCCTCGCGTTGTGGTCACTAAAACCCCGTGTGATGAAAGGCGTGATGCTTTCGTCTAATGGCGCTCCTCTCATGGGGTAGCCAAGCTGTCTTATGGCGAGAACGAGATTATAATTAATACAACCCCTTGTTCCCATCAAGGGAACATTTGGACATCCTTCGCATGAAGATAGAATCTTGATTCCTCCTTCCTTCTAGCGAGGGAACCAATTAACAGACGCCCCCCCATGCTAGCCAAGAGTTGGTCCCAATTCGCCTTTCCTTTTTCGACGCACGAGCGGTAACCTTGTAACGGATAGACGGGCCTACCTTCTTGGAGAAAAAGGTGTGAAACCAGCCCCACATAGAGAGCTGGAGTACAGCAAACAATCCTTGCATTGCTTTCTTCACATCTTCGGTCGAAGGTGTCATATAGGTCGGCTAGCATAGCGACAACCGGACTTTCCTTGTGGTTATGATAGGCGAGAAAAACGTCGATCGCTGCCAGGTCCACCAACCCATCCACATTTGGAAAGAGGACTCCCTCGAAAATCAACAGTGTGAGAATATCTATGAATGGGGTCCACTCGCCTTTATCTGCCAAGATTCTTGCTTTTACCTCCAAATATTTTCTCGGTATTCCGACCACCCCATTTTCGACTTGCCTTTGGCGGTCTAATTCCTGCGCCGAGATTTGGACTTTTTTAGAAATTCTGGCCAATGAGGGGTAGAACCCTGAGGAGAGGTATGGTTTCCTTCCCCCTAGAGGACATCCTAGGATCTCTTCAAATTCTTCCACCATTGGTGATAGCTGGAAGTCCCCAAAGATGAAGCACCTCAACGGCTGATCATAATACTGGGCGAGGGAGGCAATTGGTTCCATGGAGACTTCTACCCTAGCTAGGTCCCAAATGCTTACCATAGGCTTTGCGGAAGGCTTGCCGTTGAAGTTGACCCATTAATTGCCCGAACTTTCATAAACTGGTGACCTCTAAGCTCTTGATTTTGACTTGATAAAACCTCTTTTTAAGCGAAGGCTTTTGACTTGATCCCATGTTTTACTAAAGTGAAATAAAATCTAGTGCGAATCAAAACTTCGACATCTATCATGGGTGGAATGGATGAATGCATGAAGGAATGCATATGACACAGATGCAATTTATGAATACGGGAGCTCGGGAAATTGTCTCCTTCTTAGATACAACGTCTTGGGGTAGCAAAGTGCCCAACGTATGTATTTAAGAAGGTGACACGGACCCTCCGTTGGTTTGCCCAAGAGAGGGGATTAAGACGGAACCCGCACATGATGCACATGCGAAAGGTACAATACGGGGATGTACATAGTATGATAATATTCACTGAACATAAGCAAACGGGTATATGATACTTATGCATGGCAGTGTGAAAAATGGCACGCAGCGTGTTTGCTCCGTGCCCCTATTTAAGGGACCTATAAGGGAGAGAACTAACTAGGCTTTTAGCAATAACCCCCAAGGTAGTCATATCTCTCTTGATGGTTTCTAGAGGTATCATCCCCTTCGAAGAACATACTGCAGCAGTAGGGACTACTAGCAACAATATGTTTTCAAAGAGAAAAACTCTAGATGAGGGTTCACTGTAATCAAGCAAGTCGGAGACCTAGCATGATCACGGATTCACCTCCACTCCTTATGTTCCCACGAACCCGGGTATAGGGCCCTTTTTCAACTCACCGTGTGTGCAAATAGTGTTAGTGTTTGTGTGCATCAAATGAATAAATATTTACCTCATGCATACAAAAAAAAATGCACTAAAAGCATCAAAGAGTTATATATACAAGAACATAATAAGGGGAAGCCAACAAAGGAGTAAGTCATGGCAAAATTTGCACAAGATTAAATGGCCTAACTCTCTAAAAATAGTCCCCAGTGGAGTCGCCAACTGTCGCAACCTACCCTTCGGCGGGAGGGCGACGCGTGACTCGCGGGATGCGTGTTCCACGAAAGGAATACGCGCGGAGTCGCCACCAACGTTTATTTGAGGAAAACGTCGGAAAAACCGGAAAAGACGCGATCTACGAACTTTTTAGTGAAAGGTTCGGGAGTTGTATTTACGCACGGGGAAGGTATTAGCACCCCACACGCCCGTCTCAAGGGACGGCAGCCTTTAATCGAATGTGCAAACATGACTTTGATTTTTATGTTCCCTTTTATGTTCTTATATCCTTTATACCCTTTTTTATATTTTTCTTTTTTGTGGTCGACAAGGGTGTTTCCCTTTGCTCCTACGTATTCCTCAATTTGGGATGAGAAAATCAGACCTACGTAGTTCTTTTTTATCAAGTGATGCCTTTTTTACTTAAGTGGTGATCATTTTAAGGCGTTGGACCTTAAAAATGATCCATTTTACTTAGTGAGAAATTGAAATGACAAACTTCAAAAGCCTATTTTTGTGGACGAGCTTGACTAGGCGAGTTGATTTTAGCCTTAGTTTCACCTTAGTTATTAATCAATTCGATTAAGAATGAGAAATCCCAAAGAGAAAACGTCCGATTGATTTTCCGCTTTATTTTACTAAAAAGATATTTTTTTGATTATTATATTATTTTTTACCTCTTTTTGATTTCCAACGTGGTTACGGCACGACCGAACGGTCGGAATTGATTTTAACCGAAGTTAACGGATAATATAATTCAAACGTTCGGTGGAAATTTATTTTATTTTTAAGTTAAGCGAGAAATGACTTAAGTAAAACGGCTTAAGCACGTCAAGAGGGGGTATAAAAAGTAAACAAAACGAGAGTAAAAATGCACGAAACGCAATGTGGACCACCATGGGTGCATAGAATGAATCGAAAAGCTTGGTTCGAGGTACTTACCCGTTGAAGATCGAAGAACGATGAAGAACGAATGAAGAACGTCGAAGAACGGTTGAAATCTTTGCGAAATTCCTCACGGAAAACGTTACGGAAACGTTTCGGAAGCGCCTCGGCTTAGATTTTCTTCACGGAAACAATTTTTCCAAGCAAATTCGAAAGAGAGCAAAGTGCCTCAGGGCTGAACCCCTTCCTTCTTCCATTCCTCCCCTATTTATAGCAAAATAGGGGAGGTGGTTGCCGCCCAGCTCGCCCAGGCGAGCAGGGTTGCTTCCTCCAGAAGCAACCGCCTTCTGGAGGAATATTCCAGAGGGCCCAAGTGGGCCTGGGTGCTATTTGCACCCCCATTTTTACTAAGTACACCCCCCTCTGCTGTTTTTTGGTGATTCTTTTAATTTCGTCCGGGGACTTTTGCTTGATGACATGCGACCTTTCTTTGGTCCTTGTGAGGTGCTTGGTACCCATCATTAGGCAATTTGTGAAATTCCAGGACATGCCGAAAAACCAAAAAAATATTGATGCACAATCCGTAAGTTTCCGTGACACACCGGAAATCAAATGGAAGCATCGTTGCATAATTAAGTGAGGTTCCGTAACATTCCGTAAGTCAAAAAGGGGATGATTATGTAATTTGCAAGGTTCCGTAACATTACGGAAAGAAAACAAGTATCGTTACGAGATTCGTAAGTTTCCGTAACTTTACGAAAAAAGAATCACCAAAAAAAAGCAGAGGGGGGTGTACTTAGTAAAAATGGGGGTGCAAATAGCACCCAGGCCCACTTGGGCCCTCCAGAATATTCCTCCAGAAGGCTGTTGCTTCTGGAGGAAGCAACCTGGCTCGCCTGGGCGAGCTGGGCGGCAGCCACCTCCCCTATTTTGCTATAAATAGGGGAGGAAGTGAAGAAGAAAGGGGTTCAGCCCCTTAGGCACTTTTCTCTCTTTCGAATTTGCTTGAAAAAATTGTTTCCGTGAAGAAAATCTAAGCCGAGGCGCTTCCGAAACGTTTCCGTAACGTTTTCCGTGAAGAATCTCGCAAAGGTTTCAACCGTTCTTCGACGTTCTTCATTCGTTCTTCATCGTTCTTCGATCTTCAACGGGTAAGTACCTCGAACCAAGCTTTTCGATTCATTCTATGTACCCGTAGTGGTCCACATTGTGTTTCGTGCATTTTTATTCTCGTTTTGTGTATTTTTTATACCCCCTGTTGACGTGCTTAAGCCATTTTACTTAAGTCATTTCTCGCTTAACTTAAAAATAAAATAAATTTTCACCGAACGTTTGAATTGTATTATCCGTTAACTTCGGTTAAAATAAATTCCGACCGTTCGGTCGTGCCGTAACCACGTTGGAAATCAAAAAGAGGTAAAAAATAATATAATAATCAAAAAAACATCTTTTAGTAAAATAAAGCGGAAAATCAATCGGACATTTTCTCTTTGGGATTTCTCATTCTTAATCGAATTGATTAAATAACTAAAGTGAAACTAAGGCTAAAATCAACTCGCCTAGTCAAGCTCGTCCATAAAAAAATAGGTTTTTTGAAGTTTATCATTTCAATTTCTCACTAAGTAAAATGGATCATTTTTAAGGTCCAACGCCTTAAAATGATCACCACTTAAGTAAAAAAGAATCACTTGATAAAAAAGAACTACGTAGGTCTGATTTTCTCATCCCAAATTGAGGAATACGTAGGAGCAAAGGGAAACACCCTTGTCGACCACAAAAAGAGAAAATATAAAAAGGGTATAAAGGATATAGAGACATAAAAAGGGAACATAAAAAATCAAAGTCATGTTTGCACATTCGATTAAAGGCTGCCGTCCCTTGGGACGGACGTGTGGGGTGCTAATACCTTCCCCGTGCGTAAATACAACTCCCGAACCTTTCACTTAAAAGTTCGTAGATCGCGTCTTTTCCGGTTTTTCCGACGTTTTCCTCAAATAAACGTTGGTGGCAACTCCGCGCGTATTCCTTTCGTGGAACACACATCCCGCGAGTCACGCGTCGCCCTCCCGCCGAAGGGTAGGTTGCGACAGTTGGCGACTCCACTGGGGACTATTTTTAGAGAGTTAGGCCATTTAATCTTGTGCAAATTTTGCCATGACTTACTCCTTTGTTGGCTTCCCCTTATTATGTTCTTGTATATATAACTCTTTGATGCTTTTAGTGCATATTTTTTGTATGCATGAGGTAAATATTTATTCATTTGATGCACACAAACACTAACACTATTTGCACACACGGTGAGTTGAAAAAGGGCCCTATACCCGGGTTCGTGGGAACATAAGGAGTGGAGGTGAATCCGTGATCATGCTAGGTCTCCGACTTGCTTGATTACAGTGAACCCTCATCTAGAGTTTTTCTCTTTGAAAACATATTGTTGCTAGTAGTCCCTACTGCTGCAGTATGTTCTTCGAAGGGGATGATACCTCTAGAAACCATCAAGAGAGATATGACTACCTTGGGGATTATTCCTAAAAACCTAGTTAGTTCTCTCCCTTATAGGTCCCTTAAATAGGGGCACGAAGCAAACACGCTGCGTGCCATTTTTTTACACTGCCATGCATGAGTATCATATCCCCTTTTGCTTATGTTCGGTAAATATTGTCATACTGTGCACATTCCCGCATTGTGTCTTTTGCATAGGCATTGCATATGGGTTCTGTCTTGATCCCTACTGTAAACAAACCAACGGAGGGTCCGTGTCGCCTTCTTAAAAACGTGCGTTGGGGCATTTCGCTACCCCTAGACGTCGTATCTAAGAAGGGGACAAATTCCCCGGACCCCCGCTTTCCTAGATTGCATCTGTGTCATATGCATTCCATCATGCATTCATCCATCCCACCCATGAGATACCGGAGTTTTGATTTGCACCAGCTTTTATCTCACTTTAGTAAGCATGGGAACAAATCAAACCAGCAAGAGGTTCTACCAAGTCAAGGTCAAAAGCCTAGATACCACCAGCATCAAGGAATTAGGGCGGTTGATGGAACCCCTCCAAATGCAAACCTTCCGCAAGACTTACGGAAAGATCTTAGAGTTGACCATAGCAGAGGTGTCCATAGAAGCCATTGTATCACTTACCCAATACTACGACCAGCCTTTGAGGTGCTTCACATTCGGAGACTTCCAATTAGTACCAACCATTGAAGAATTTGAGGAAATTCTAGGATGTCCTCTCGGGGGAAGAAAACCATATCTTTCCTCCGGGTGTCTCCCCTCTTTGAGCAGAATTGCAACTGTGGTCAAGGATTCAGCAAGAGGTTTGGACCGCATAAAACAGACTCGGAATGGCATAGCGGGCCTACCACAGAAGTACCTAGAAGACAAGGCAAGGGGTATGGCCAATCAAGGAGACTGGGTCCCGTTTATGGATGTGTTAGCTTTGCTAATTTTTGGGGTCGTCCTCTTTCCAAACGTGGATGGTTTGGTAGACCTAGCAGCAATCGACGCTTTCCTTGCCTACCACCATAGCAAGGAAAGTCCGGTGGTAGCTGTCTTGGCAGATCTATTTGACACATTTGACCGAAGGTGCGAAAAGAGTAGCGCACGGATCATCTGTTGCTTACCCGCCCTCTGTGTTTGGTTGGTTTTGCACTTGTTCCAACAAGACACAAGACATCCATGTCCGCTCCTGAGCCATCGCTCGTGTACTGAAAAGGGGAGAGTAGATTGGGACCAGCTTTTGGCCGGGATAGGAGGTAGAACAATCAGTTGGTTCCCCCGATGGAAGGAAGGAAAAGAAGGAGTCCTTTTCTCATGTGGAAGATACCCAAACATTCCGCTGGTAGGAACGAGGGGTTGTATTAACTACAATCCCGCGCTCGCTATAAGACAACTAGGGTACCCCATGAGGGGAGCACCGACGGAAGAAAGCATGTCTCCTTTCCTTGTGAGGGATCTCGGCGCACAAAATTCCAAGACTATACAAAGAATCCATAAGGCATGGGAAACCCCGTTAAGGAAAGATCAAGAGCTTAGAGGCATTCGTAATGGCATCATTGGTGGGTACCACGAATGGCTGAAAGTTCATATACGAGGTTTAGATTGGCTCGCCAAGTTAAAAGTCGTCAGCGAAGAGGATTTTGAAGCACCGGAAGAGGACGAAGAAGTCCAAGCTCTCAAAAGCGAGTTAGCAAAGGCAAAACTTGCCAAGGAGAAGTTCAAGTTGGCCGCTACACACGTTCGGAAGGAGTGTGCCGGGTTACGGGAAGAGAATGCAATTACCGCAAGAGCCCTTGAACAAGAAACCAAGAGGGCTCGCAAGGAAGAGTATGGCCGGAACAAATTTCGCGGAGCTCTATGGGGTAGCAATAGTGAACTCAAGTTGCGAAGGGAAGAAAGGGACTAGTCGCGAGCACATAGCATGGTTTTGAAAGAGGAGTTAGTTGCCTGTTCAAGGTCCAAAAGAAGCTTGTCTCAGCGTTTATGCGAGACGGAGACCAACATGCTAGCTATCATCGCCAAGTACCAAGAAGAGTTAGGTCTAGCCGCGGCCCACGAGCATAGGATTGCGGACGAATATGCCCAAGTATACGCGGAAAAAGAGGCTAGAGGAAGGGTGATCGACTCTTTACACCAAGAGGCAACCATGTGGATGGATCGGTTTGCTCTTACCTTGAACGGGAGTCAAGAACTTCCCCGATTGTTAGCCAAGGCCAAAGCGATGGCAGGCACCTACTCCGCCCCCGAAGAGATTCACGGGCTTCTCGGCTATTGTCAGCATATGATAGACTTAATGGCCCACATAATTAGAAATCGTTAGGAAACTTGTATGGTCTCTCAGACCTTGACTAGATATGACTTCCTTTTTGAAATAAAATGAGTTGGTCCCATGTTTCTACTCCAAAAAACTTGTGCAAATCAAATCACTCCTACGTTTCATCTCTAGCATGCATTTTCTTTCTTTACCCACTCCTCACGTTTGGTTTTTTAGGGAAAAATACCATAACTAAACGCGCCGCAAGGGATCCCTATCGCACCAGATCCAAATCTAAAACGATGGGTGATCAAGAGGAGACGCAGGAACAGATGAAAGCCGACATGTCGGCTCTGAAAGAACAAATGGCCTCCATGATGGAGGCCATGTTAAGTATGAAGCAGCTCATAGAGAAGAATGCGGCCACCGCCGCCGCTGTCAGCTCGGCTGCCGAAGCAGACCCGACTCTCTTGGCAACTACGCACCATCCTCCCTCAAACATAGTAGGACGGGGAAGGGACACACTGGGGCACAATGGCAGCCCTCACCTGGGATACAACCGAGCGGCTTACCCTTATGGATTGCCGCCCAACTATTCACCACCCGTCTTGCAAGAAGATGCGGGCCACATTGCTTCTCCCGTCCATGAAAGAGAGCCTCCTCAGCAGCCCGACGAAGTCCACAAAGACCCTCAAGATTATGCTCGAAGGGATGTCGAGTTCTATCCCCCGATCCCCAAAGGGCCGGCACCAGGCACGTTGCCTCAACCCAACATCGCAGCATCACCAATAGTTTTGTCCACGGAAGGGCCGCCCCCAGCAACTGAAGAAAGGAGGAAGCTCAATCTCCTTGAGGAAAGATTGAGGGCTGTGGAAGGATTTGGGGACTATCCGTTCGCAGACATGACGGATCTTTGCTTAGTACCCGATGTTGTTATTCCCCCGAAGTTCAAAGTGCCGGACTTCGACAAGTATAAAGGGACGACTTGTCCCAAAAACCATCTCAAAATGTACTGCCGTAAGATGGGCGCCCACTCTAAAGATAAAAAGCTGTTGATACACTTCTTTCAGGATAGCTTGGCCGGAGCTGCGGTAGTGTGGTACACTAATTTGGAAGCTTCCCGTATCCGTACTTGGAAGGATCTGATTACCGCCTTCCTAAGGCAGTATCAGTACAATTCTGATATGGCTCCTGACCGTACTCAACTGCAGAATATGTTCAAGAAAGAGGGTGAAACCTTTAAAGAATATGCGCAGCGATGGAGGGATTTGGCGGCACAAGTAGCTCCTCCCATGGTTGAGAGAGAGATGATCACCATGATGGTAGAGACTCTGCCAGTGTTCTACTATGAGAAGCTAGTGGGTTACATGCCGTCCAGCTTTGCGGATCTGGTGTTTGCCGGGGAAAGAATCGAGGTTGGATTGAAAAGAGGAAAGTTTGATTACGTTTCCTCCACAAACGCGAATGCCAAAAGAATCGGGGCAACAGGGGCAAAAAGGAAGGAGGGAGATGCCCATGCCGTCTCTTCAACACCCGCGTGGGTCAAAACCCAGCAAACACCTCATGGTACCCATCAGTACGCGCAACATCACCCAAGCTTCTCGGCTCATATTGGGAATGCCTCTAGTTCAACACCCGTGCAGCCTAAGGCACCCACCCAGAGGGAAGCTCCCCAAGTTCCAACTCCGACCACGACTCGACCGGCCGGTAATTCCAACACGATAAGGAACTTCCCTCCGAGGCCATTTCCGGAATTCACCCCACTCCCAATGACGTACGAAGATCTTCTGCCATCCCTCATCGCCAATCATTTGGCCGTGGTAACTCCCGGAAGGGTCCTCGAACCCCCTTTCCCGAAGTGGTATGACCCTAACGCAACTTGCAAGTACCATGGGGGTGTCCCGGGGCATTCCGTCGAAAAATGCTTGGCCCTTAAATACAAGGTCCAACATTTAATGGATGCTGGATGGCTGACTTTCCAAGAGGATCGGCCCAATGTGAGAACCAACCCGCTCGCCAATCATGGAGGGGGAGCAGTTAATGCAGTTGAATCCGATAGGCCGCACAGGTCTAAACCTTTAAGGGATGTGGCAACCCCTAGGAGGTTCATCTTTGAGGCCCTACAAAAAGGAGGTGTGATTCCCCATAGTGGGTGTAAAGAGGATTCCTGTCTGCTACACTCCGGCGAGATGCATGACATGGAGACGTGTTTGGAAGTAGAGGAATTGTAACAGCGGATGATAGATCAAGGTCGACTGGAAGTCGGCATTGAAGGAAAAGAAGAGCAGCATATATGCATGCAATCTATGGAGGGGAGCGGTGTTGCGAAGCCCAAACCCTTGGTGATATACTTCACTAAAAGCGCAGCTTCGCAAAAGCCCGGACACCCTTTAATAGCCAAACCTGTTCCTTTCCCGTACCAAAATAGTCACGCGGTCCCGTGGAGATATACACCTCCGGGGAAGAAGGAAGAAGAAGTCACTGACGTCAGCTCGCTGTCAGCTAAAGTAACAAATATCACGGGACTGAGTGGTGTGACCCGTAGTGGTCGTGTGTTCGCACCTCCGGACCTACCAGTCCAACCCGCCGACATCAAGGGAAAAGGAAAAGTGGTGGAGGAACAAGATGGCGAAGCACCCCACGCTTCGAATAAAGATATTCCAGCAAAGGGGCCCCCGGAGAAAAAGGATGGTAGAAAGGAGGTGTCGCTAGAGGAAGCCAGCGAGTTCCTTCGGATAATTCAGCAGAGCGAATTCAAGGTTATCGAACAGCTCAACAAAACCCCGGCTAGGGTCTCGCTGTTGGAGTTACTTATGAGCTCCGAGCCTCATCGGGCTCTGCTAGTAAAAGTGCTGAACGAGGCTCACGTGGCCCAAGATATCTCGGTAGAAGGTTTCGGAGGGCTGGTCAACAATATCACTGCCAACAACTATCTTGCCTTCGCCGAAGAAGAAATCCCCGCCGAGGGGAGAGGGCATAATAAGGCTTTACACGTATCAGTCAAGTGTATGGACCATATCGTAGCCAAGGTGCTCATCGATAATGGTTCCAGTTTAAACGTGATGCCTAAGAGCACTTTGGGAGAAGTTACCATTCAATGCTTCCCATTTAAAACCAAGTTCAATGGTGGTTCGGGCCTTCGA